>NC_046203.1:9095372-9401555 GCF_011004875.1 Balearica regulorum gibbericeps
ACCTGAGTGATGACTTTTCTTAATTAATCTGGCTTTTCTTCCCCCCTCCTTCTTTTTTATTTTCGTCCCCAAAGTGTGGCAGAAAACACCAGACGCTGTCAGACGTGTTGCGCAGGCAGGGTGACATCAGCTCCTTTCCTTTGGGATGGTGCTTTACAATCCGGCTGAAATTTTTAGGGCCGGTTTTCATTAAAAGTGGCTTTTGAAAATGGGTAAGTAATAATTTGTTAAATCAGGGCCTGAACTGCTCAGTTTAACAAATTATTACTTTTTTTTTTTTTTTTTTAAAAGAATATGTGTAATGGGAAGCCCAATTTAATGAAGAATAGTCAGGTTGGATCAGGCTGGATGTTAATCCACTTTGGTGTCACCACCATCTTCATTGTCATGGTTTAGTCATGTCCTCCTTTACATGTTAATTAAACTGATGTGTCAGTAAGTGTTATAAGTACAAACTTGGGTAGTGTTTGTTTTCTTGCTTTTGCGGTGTTGCTTTTGCAACATTTGTTTAGTTTTCATTCAATGCATAAAATATGAAGGGAACAAAAAACTCATGCACATTGTATCATGTAATTAGACAAGTAACCAGATGTTAATTAATATATGAATATCGTTTTTATTTCCAATCGTCTGGCTGTGGTTTGAGCAAACCTATGTCCCCCAGCTGTTGCTACACGAGACACAGTCAGAGCAAAAACAGAGCTAGAGTTCAGCTGCTCTATTCCCAGCGCACAGACCATTACCCCAGCTGAAAGAGGAGATGCTTTTAGGATGTGCTGTCCCCAGACATGACACAGCAGTGTGACATTCTCCTTCTATCCAGTGGAGGGCAACAGGGGACAGGCTCACAGCCGTGCACCTCCCGACCGGTTTGGGGAACCGTTGAAGCCCTGCAGAAATGCGTCCAGGTCTTTTCTCCTGGACACCACAGGCCAGTGGGATTTCTGCTACCAAGCAGCGATTATTTATACACCAGCCGTGCAGCTCTCGGAGTCGTCCCTGGAGATTTTCAAAATTCAACTGGATAAAGGTCCGAGCAACCGTGCCCTAGCTTGGCAGTTGGCCCCGCTTTGACGAGGTTGGACTGGAGACTTTCTGTGATTCTCTGACGGTGAACCAGGTAGTGGGCCACCACATTCAGCCTTTTGCTGTCAAAGGATTTGATTCTTCTTTATTTCAACTGGAAGACCCTTTCTAAGCTGATCCAAGAATTTCCTTTCCTTTTCCCCGGCTCTCATCTGGAGGCAACACGTGGTTGTGCTGTGACCAGCCGGTGCATCCAGGCATTTCTCCTCCTCCTCCTTTTGTTTCTATCTGCCGAGGTTCCTGCTAACAAAAGAACTATTTTAATGTCCATCGTTAAGCTAATTTGCATTTTTACATATTAAAATTCATTCCACTTGTATTATTATAGCCCTCAAGATCTTTTAATTTGTTTTGACTGATCCTCTGATCTCCTGTGCACTAATAATGCATTCCACTTCATCGGTGCTAAAATCATTGCTGTATTTCCAGTGAGAAATAAGATTGATTACAAGCCTGATCATTGAGGAACTCTGCTAGGTATAACTCAGTTCCCATCACAATCTTTTCAGCATAGCCTATTTTCATTTGGCCATTACTCAGTTCCTTACCTGCTGTATAATTCTTCTGCTAATTCCCATCTTTTCAAGCTTACCTAATAATTACCCATGTCGTGTCATGGCTAGTGCCTCTTGATACCCAGATAAATTAGATTGTACCACGCTTCTCGTGTCTAAGGAATTAACTGTAGAAAGGAACTGTGTAAGGAATTAACTAAGAAATACATCAGGTTCGTCTCACACAATTTACTAAACCTGGGGTTGCAGTTTATTCTGCTTGTCTTCATGTCATTAATGATTCCTTCCCTTGAAAAAAAAAAAAAGAGCTCTATAATGAGATAATTTTCTCTCAGAGCTACACCTGCGCCTTGAATATCAGCAAGGAAGGCTGAGCTGTTCAACCTCTTTGACCCATCACATGGTCCATAGTTGCATTGACTTTCTCAAGGCATCCTGTCTTCTGCTAAGTCAAGACGAAAGCCCGTGACTTTCTCTAAATTGCTTGTGAACTCCCTGACATCTCTCTTTGTCTCTGTTTTTCCTTCTCTCCCCCCTCCTCACCAGTAGCTGGCATGAGGAGAATAACAGTGGAATCTCCTGCATTGCTGTGGTCTGAGCAGGTTTCCCTCACATTATGTCTAAATAAATATTAATAAGAAAAATGGAATAAGAGCTCATTGACAAATTCGGCAAATATTTGCCTCTGCCTTCCCTTTCCAGCCACCTGGCTCCCGGAGGAAAGTTTTGCCCTTTCTCGGACCAGGGCATTCAGGAAATAAACACTCATTTTCTTTTCTTGGAGGAGGAGGAGAATGAAAATAGCATTATAGGGCCTCCAGCACATCTCACATTTTATGTGGCTGGAAGCAACTTCAAGTCACTAGCTTGAAAAATGGCTTTTGTCTTTGCCTTCAAATGACAAGTTATCAGAGAACTGGTCAGGATGGGCTTGAATGATGCCCATGATTTCACCTTGATGACCCGGAGTGCTTTTCTGCATCCTTGGAAGGACAGTATCAAAAAAGTTCCCGGAAAAAGAGTCTGAGTCTTCAAGCCAATCTTTGTACTTGAAAAATTGAAGCCTTGGTTTTAACTGCAGCAACAGGCAGAAGGAATAAAGAGAGAGAAAAGCAGGGATGGTAACGGCGCTAGCTCCCCTGGGGACGTGGTTTGGGCAGCCGTAGCCGTGGTTGCTAGCAGAGACCTGGAGTCTGGTCTTTGGAGGCAAATTCCCACCTGGGAGGTGGCTTTTGTGCAAGGCTGCTCAAGGACTTAAAGGATGCAGGGGCACCCTGATTTAAAAAATATGACTTCAAGAGTCAATTCATTTTTGCTTGCTGGGATTTGGCTTATGACAGCTTGAACAGAGGCTGTATCGGAAGGTCAGAAGACAAAGTTGAGGAGATTAAGACCAGGCAGTTGTGGTGTTGCAGTGCAGGGTTCCAGTTGACCCTGGCCTTTTGATGGGGGTTATATTTGTTCCTGCTGCTTTGGTTTCTGAATAGAAGAGGGGTTGGAGCTGGAGTAAACAAGCAGGGACGAGGGAAAACAAGATGATGGGAGGTATGACAGTGAGTCAGAAAATGAAAATAAGTTAATTGTCACTCTGATTTCTCTGCTGGTTAATTGGATGCCCTCTGGGAGAGGAAAGCCCATTGGGGAATACATGGGGTTCAGGGCAGCAGATCCCATAAATCAAGCAAATGCTGCGAAAAAGTTTTTTTGGAGAACCACAAAATCCAGTATCTGGGACGTTTTCTGGGTGTTTCTGTCATCTTGTCTTCCTGCTCAGAGGAGCTGCACCGCACCAAGCACGATTTAGAGCCAGGCTGGCGGCTGTCACAAATTGCTCTGTTCCCGCTCGTGTCAGTGGAGCTGCTGCGACGTGGATCGGCAGAGGCTTTGGCTGCGTCACTGACACAGTTCTCTCTGTGTCTCTGTTTCTCTTTCCTCTGAGGAAATGATCTCTTGGTGTGGTCTTGCAGAGGTATAGCAGAAACAATACTTTAATCACCTGCAGTTACTGTCTCTGACAGAAGTATGGGACTGTATGAGAGGCTCGGTTTAATTTCATAGCAAGCTTCTGGGGGAAGCAAGCAGGAAAAAACAAAACACAAAAGCTCAAGAGAAGCTACCTTCTTCAGAGCAATGGTAGAGGCAATTCCTTAGTCAATAGTCATAAAGGTCTCCTAACATTGGGTTACAGCCGAGTTCAAGGCACTGGCAGGCAGCTCAAATTGTTTATAAGGTTCCCTCTGTGCAGAGTTTGGAAGTGTTGTTGCTAGTTTTTGGTCTGATGTGCACATCTATTCACTCTGGGGATGCTTGGGAGTACCAGGGCTGCACAGGCGCCCGTCAGAAATGGTGAGGCAGACCTTCATGTGAACTGTAGGGGTTTGCTGCTGTTCACAAGCTCTCTGTGTCGGGCGGTGTATTTTTCCTGGGTGGAATTAGCTAATTGTTCCTACCAGTCCAGAGGACTCCATCTCCCTTGCCCACACTGGGTTAAAAGGCCGAAGAAGCAGAGGGACCTGAAGCAGAGCCCAAGTCTAACTGGGCCAGTCGGTCAGCTCTGCCTCCGGGGAGGTAAAGGGAGGTGGTGGCTGGTTCCCAAACAGTGGAGTGGGAAATTGAGGTTCAGGTAGCTCTTTGGCCTTAACGCCATCCACAACACATTGCAGCTGGTCTCCATGGTCCTAAGCAAAGGTGAAGGACGTGGTTTCACAGCAGAGGAGAAACTCAGTGCACAGACTGGCACAGGGCAAGACATTTGCAGCACTGCATCAGGGCTGACCCTAACCCACAGCTGCGTGGAGGAGTTTGGTGTGAGGGCTGCCTACCTTCCTCCAGAGCAACAACTGGTGGGGTTCACACCATGGGCCAACTTCAGGCTGAGTGCCCACCTTCAGGTTTTCGTTCATGGCTGCCAGCAGAGAGCTTCCGTTCAGACAGACGCGTCCTTGCCTGGCACCAGGCCGTGGCCATGCGGTAACCGAGCTCCCCGCAGCTCCTCCAGCCCAGCCTCGCTGCCTCCCTGCCGTGGTGCTGCGCTCCAGGTGCTCGCTGGGCAGAATAGGGACACAAATCGTTCCTGGGGTACCACGTGGTGGTGTTCCTTGGTCCTCCAAGGATGGAGCAGTGGATCCTGCCATTCCCTTAATGAGACTGACTAATTATTTATTACAAAGGAGGTTGTAGGAATCTGGAGCGGAAACTACTCCCCAGGCCAGCTAACTCACACCTACGCATGCCAGGCTGCTCTCGTAGCAGAGCACATGCCGGAGCAATCAGACCTGCTGCTGGGAGGCTCGCAGGAGTGGGACCCAGGCAGTTTTATGCGTATGTGTGTGAGTGGGTATATATATATATATGTATGTATGTATAAAAAGTGCGTGTGTGTGTGTGTATATTTTACTATGTTAAGCTATAAACTGTATGGGTTAGGTATGAATTAGAACCTTATAAAATGTGTTTACTCATTCTGTGTAACTCAAAGCAGGGATTAAACAGTAGGAAAAACTGACCGGGAGAATTTTCCAAGCAGAAAAAGTTTTACAGCTCTCATTGTGAACTTGAGAGGGAGGATTTTTTTTTTTTTTTTTTTTTTTTTTTTTGTATTTAGGATTTTTTCAGAGCAAGCTTTTTGTGTTTGAATCTTTATGGTTATCAGATAAAAGGAGGGGGGTGGGGGGACAGCTGAGGAGGAAGGATGAATGGAGGAATAGCAGGAGAGCATTCTGGCAGGCAGAATTCTCCCCAGGCACCTGAGCCCCATCTTTCTCTCCATCTCTTATGACAATGTACTTTCTGTGCCAGTGGCATCCAGGAGGGCCTCCCCATGGCATGCTGTGCTCCTAAGCAGGCACTGCTTTTCTCATCTTCTTGAAGGCATCTTTTATGGGGAAAACAGAGTCCCATAATGCTGCCGAATTTACAGGGAATGGGTGCGGGAAAGGAGCAGTGGAAGCAGGGGCAGCAGGGAGGTGAGGCTCCGCTGAGCACCTCAGGCAGGGGAAGAAGAGAGGGAGGAGCAGGGGATGGGGATGGATTGAGATCTTACAGCCTGTTTTCCGTCCTTCTCATAAAGAAAGTCTGGACAAGGCACCAAGGGAATAATCTCACCACTATCAAGTGAGTCATCCTGGGTCAGTTCCCGTTGAGTGGCGTTTGATGAAGAGCAAGGTGCATGCAACCCGGACCCGTTTCATTTCTTATTTCCTCCCCTTCTTTGATACAACTTTCTTTCCGCAACCTCTTTTTGGTCTCTTCTACCTTCAAGTTCTTGCTGCCTTGGTGAATCATCTCTGCCTTCAGGACTGGTGACCCTTGCACAGTTAGCAGAGCCTGACTCACTCTTCTGTACATGTTATTTCCACAGCCTTAGGAAGGTTGGATTTTGCTTGTTGGGGTTTGGGTTGGTTTGGGTTGGTTTTTCTTTTTTCCACTTCACTTTATGAACATTTTCCAGGGGACTGGGGGAAGGGAGGGGAGAAGAGAGACCTGAGAGGGTTCATTGTTTGGCTAATTTTCCCTACTGCTAAATGTCAACATCTTACGCTTGATGCTTAGGATAGGGAGTAGCGTGGCTTCTATTTCAGGCTTTGCAAGGGATGGGAGAGACTCACCTTATCTCTCTAACATGGCCCAAGCAATGTTTGGGTTCTATTTATGGATTTGAAGAAAGGAGGGAAGTGATAAACTGACTGTACGAGCTCCGGGTTGGCTACCTGGCACTGGCTTCCCTTGTCAGCACAGATCCTGGAACAGCCCTGGAATCCATTTACCACTTGGCTTAATCCTGCTCTGCTCGTTCTGGGAATCTGTCTTTTGTCGTCTGAGTGGTAAGATGTTGCACAGTTGCTGGTGATGACGTGTCTCCAACTAACCATCCTAGTGCGATCGGTGATCCTGCGGGTGGGAAGCATGCCCAGATACCTTGCTTTGCCAAGGACATCTATGAGTCAAACAACTGTTCCCACCACAGAGAGCCTTTGGTCAGATGGGTTCCCAGAGGACATCGTTCATCAGAGCTGTCCTGGCTACACTAACAGCTCCCCTTTCCTGTGGGTGCCAGGATTGATTTGTCTTGGTTTCTGTGAAACGTGACTTAAAATTCAGAGCAGAAGGCATTCCTTCTGTGCCAGTGTCCTGCTTTGTGCTTATGGCAGGTACCCTCAGTGCCTGGACTTCGCTCCCCTGAAAAAAAGGGTTAATAGTGTTTCAGAGATGAAAGCCAGCTATTAGTGGTTAGAGATCTGGACTGGGGCTCTGGGTTATAGCCTCAAGTTTGCCTTTTGCCTCCTATCTTTAAAAAGTAATTTCCTTTATTTGCGTCCCCGCTCCTTTGTCTGCCACCTCTCGTGATGCTGCAGCCTTCTGTGACGCAGGTGTGTGTCGTAACGGAGCTCACGTCTTGTCCGAGGGATGTAAATGCTGCCACGTTGTCGGAAGTATTAATGGTCTTTGTGAAGTGCATTGAAGTCTCTGGGTGTCAGGAGCCTTGTTGACATGTGTTTGGTCCTCGAGGAAATAAAATCAGTTCAATTTCAGAAATTACAGATTGTATTCTGTCCTTGTGAGCAGTGGGACTGTGCAGTGGTGCGGGAGATCCTGTCTCACCTTGTAGTCTTAGTGGAAAAGATGGAGTAAATGCTGATATGATGATGGATGCTGAAGTAGACTCCTCATGACCAAGAGATTCCCAGCTCTTTCTCCTCTTCGCTGACTTGTGTCTTCCAATGATTCAAAACTGTGAAGAAAAATGTTAACTTCATTATGGAGAAATCAATAAGTGAATGATACTACATCAGCTGTGTTAAGCAAGCTGTTGTAAATATACTCCAGTAACCCAGGTAAATCTTTGTTCAAGAACTGATGTCAACTCTTGCATACGTTAGTCCTGACCGAGTGGGTGTTTTCTAGCTTCTGAGTTCGGTCAGATAATTGCTTCTTTTCTCAGTTTTATCCTGATATCGCTTTTGGCTTCTCTTGTGATACCTGCTTGAATAAATGAAGAGTTATGAAAAGAGGCACAGTCAAATGACATGCTTTCTAGTCTGAATCCAAGGTAACTGAACATATCTACAAAAATATTTAGAACTTGCTGTGTTTGCCCAAGTTTTAACCTTGGTCCTGCAAGCATGTACATTAGTTTATCTGGCGCATGAGTGTAATGGAACAACTCACATGAATAAAGTTAAACATGTGTAAATGTTTGCAAGATATGGGTCAATAATTCTTTGGAAATCATAGCAAACCAACTCTCTATTTTCTTATACAGTGGTATTCTCCTATCCGTCTTAGACAAGAGATCTGAAATATCTGTAATAATCATTATGGTGTAGTTGTTCCAAATAGCTCACAGCCAGGATGCAGAAACTCAGCTAGTGTAAATTGTTATTGTTCCATTGACTTCAAGGGAGCTACAGGAGATTTTATGAACTGAGGATCTGCCCCCGCATTCTCAAATGTCCAAAAATGCATATTAGGGCCAAGTAAGAGGTCTGCTTCCATGTGGGTCCCTCCGTCAGGACCAGTTTTTGTAAGTGTTTGTTGGCTAACAGGCTGCAGATCTGGCTGGAGTTGTGCGTGCTGAGCCCTTTGGAATATGCTGGTCCAAAGTCTTATCACTAATTCTCTGTGAACATCAACATCTACAGATATTGCTTCTATTTAGAATCCTTGGGACCAAAGAATAGTTTCTCTCAATTGGTTGCCACTACAGGGAGTGGTTTGGTCCACTTTCCAGCGCTGAGCCATGAAGTGCAAAGAAGGGACCGGGAGCAGGGTTAGGCAACAGTGGTAATATAGAAGAAATTGGCTGATCTAACTAGTCCAAAAATTCCACTTTTCCAGTAAGTGGAAGAAGTGAAGCACAGATCAGCTGATAGCTTTTCAGCATAGGTTTGAAGTAATTTGATTTGACAAATCACCCAAGATAATTAGGGTTTTAGTGATTAATCGCACACTGAGTTTCTTTCTAGGAAATGTTCTTTCCCCCTCCTGCTAGTCTGGTATTTGCAGGTGTGTGGAAGGCTTGATCTCCAGTGGGTGCAAGTTGGCCAGTGGGATTCTGTGGGGCATTACACTACTGCAGTATTTGGTCATAAAGAGCTGGAAATAAAGGTAAGAGACTGCTCGGTAGAGCTGGAAATGAAGGACCTGACCCTGCTGTTTGGCAGGTCTACCCTGTTTGCTTCACAGACTATCATCTACTGGACAGGTTGGGAGGTTTGCGTAGTGGGCAAATTTGTATGTCAGATGCGTTGTAGGTACATCACCAGGGCCCACTTGGACTAGCCAGAATCACCTTGTCATTGACGTTTCTTTAGGAAGATCCCAGGATTTGTCCTCTGACCTGTCTTGTGGTGAAAGCTGCTGCCTTTCAAGTTTAGTCATCTTAATCCCAGCAGAAGATGGAACCTCCCAGTGCTCTGGACTAGTGGAGCCCAGCTCCTTGGTGCCATCTTTGTATTCAAAATCTGGGAGTCATTTTCGGACAGTAGCTTGTTCCCCCAGGAACCACAACAGTGCAGTAGCTTTGTGCATTTACAAAGAAAGAGGTTATGATACAGGTTTTGTTGATGTCTCTGAAGTATCTGACACGTCAGTTTATGTTGTAGAAGAGTGGCTCTGGGGCTGTAGCAGGGCTGATGGGATTCCCATTGAACGTAGGGCTCCGTGCAGTCCCTGGATCTACTACAGACTGTTGACTATGGGCTTGAGGACCACCGTCTGGGCCACTGGTCCATTGCTTAGAAACCTCTAATTAAAAAGAAGGTAAAAATGAAAGGAAAGCAAGAGTGAGGGTGGGAACTAGATCTGTGGTGATGGACAAAATCTTCTGCCAAACAAGAAGTATCTGAGGACAAAGCTCATGTCTTTGCTTTGTGTCTGCATAATTCCCAGCACAAATGAGTTCCCACTTTGCCTTGAAATCAAGTAACTATTTTAACATGCTGCAGAGCCTAAAACAAACTCCAAGGGAATAGATAAATTCACTTGGACTCTCCACCATGCTAATGTGAATACGTGGCTTTGAGACTGGAACTGGCTCATGCCTGGATGGCTCCAAGCGTAGCAGAGTCAGCTTGTGTCTGGCTGTGGTCGACCCTTAGCAACCCAGTGAACCCTGAGAAATACTGGAGGGCTCACAGCCCAGAATGAAATGCATCAATTCTCACTCTCCTCCAGCAGCCTACTGCCTTGGGGGAGATGGAGGAGGTGATGCATTTTTACATAAGTTGAAGCACTTTTTCTGAGGTCTTAGATATTGACCGTGAAGGAACTCTGATAAGCAGTTTGTGGAGAGCTCAGGTGAAGGAACAGTGACCCTAAAAGAAGAATACACTCATGGTTAGCCTTGTGTGTTATGTTTTTAGAGCATTGCAGCTCGTCCAAATTAAGACCATTTCCTTCTGTTCGACTGGCTGCTCTTGGTGAGAACAGCGCAAGACAGCCCATCCTTCAGTTCCATGTGGTCACTCTGCATGCAGCAAGTTCTAGCCCTGGAAAGCACCAGTGAAGTCATTCAAGGGACTTTCGTGGCACTGGAATGCAACTTTTGCTCTTAGTTCAGCTAAAGCATTGCTCCTTAAATTTAGCCATCTACAAATGCAGTCTTTGATCAGCAGAGGAACTGGGAAGCCCAGAGGAGAGCTCTTCGTCATTATTTATGTGTCTAGTAGCATATAAACATAGGAAGCAAATTCCCCCAAAATTCGTAACTTAGGCAAGCTGAAGTCATTCCGAGAAGTACTGCAATTTGCACCTTTGTACAAGTTGGCAAATGAGACACAAACTGTGCCTAAAGTTGCACAGCATCATCGCTGGCTTTTCTGTTTCAGCCTAGACAACCTGTGCCCAGCCAGAGGGATTCCTGATGGATGCGTCTTTGAGAAAAGTCTTGACAAAGAAATTATTTCAGAAGCTGCAGGCGTTTTGAGCGCGGGGCTTAGGCTCCCATCTAACGCAAGAGGCTGGCATGCATGGATGCTCCCAGAATGTGGGCAGAAGATTTTTTTAGTAATAACTAGGCCTTTTTCATTTCTTTTATAATCTGGCAACCATGTAGGGAAGGAGGTTTTGACATCCTTCCACCAGGATCAGTAGGGACAGTTTGCTTTTAATGATCTAGGCAGCGAGACAGACCATCTGCTGATGTAAATCGGAACAGCTCCGTTGCCTGAAGTTATGTTACACTAATTTAAATCAGCCCATCATCTCCAAGACAAACCACCTTTTGCCACCTTCCCCCCACCAAGCACCAGATCCGAAGCACGTTAAACCCAGGTACAACCCTGTTGTGGAGGAACCACCCTGCAAGCCTGTGCTCCCCATTTACCCATCCAAAAACTCGATCCAAGCCTTCTGCTCACAGCCCTCCTCTGAACCTCTCCTCCTTGGAGGCAGAGCCCTGGAGGAAGAGGAGGGTGGGACGAGGACCCCCAAAAGGTGACAAACTTGGAGGATTGAGCATGCCATTTGTTTCCTCATTTCAGGAACCAAAACCTGGCAAGAGCAAAGTGGAGTAAGGTCTCTTTTTCCATCTGCTTTGCTGGCATTGCTCCGGAGGTCACTGCCGGGGACGGAGGTCCTCACTGGGCCCCATCTGCCTTCCCCGGGCTCCCTCATTTATGCCTACTTGGGCCTCTGACATTCTACTCTGTTTTTCTTTCCTTGAAAATGGATCGGGAATTGGGAGCCGCTGCGCAGGAACGCGCCTGTTCCCCATTATAGCTCCACCGGGGCTGTAACACGATCGTGCCTGCTCCATACCCACACAGATATTTATTTATCCATACAGGCTTTCTCCTTGTTTTCATTAAGTTAGGCAGAAAAGGTTAATCTTTCTTCTGCTAAAGCTTCAAAACCAACCAAACTAAATAAAATATGATTTCTTTAATTTCTTTTTTAAAGGACACTCTCTCCCTCTTTTTTTTCTCCCCCCCTTAAGTACCAGAATGAGGTCACAGTCAGAGATGCCACAAGAGTAAATTGAAAACAGGTTGAAAAAAAGCAAAAGGGAGAAAGACAGAGAGAGAAAACCACAATCAGAAGAAAGTGACTGGTAACGTTGCAGGGTTGGTTTCATCCAGTCTAGTAAAGAAGCTGTCAAGACAGAGACATTGGTGCATTCCTACTTTCCCTTTTGTGCTCTTTCTAGGAATCTCAAAGGTGAATTGCAGCAGGGAGGTCTCCTCTCGTCTTCATTTCCACCAGGTTTGCACCGCCTGGTTTTTGTCCATGCTGCTCTTGGCACAGGGATGCTGGCTGAAGGTGTGGGGATGCCTGTGAGGGTCCCAGAGCTTCCTTTAGCTCCTCTGACCTCCTGGAGGCTCCTGGCCTCGCTCTCTTGTTTAGTCTGGTTGAACTCAATGCCGTAACTCTTGTTGTCTTCGGTGGGATGGTTGATAGGTGATTCATCCTGCCTGCTGTCCGCAACTGCTGGGCGCTGGCACGGGTTGCAGTGGAAGGACTGAGGCAGACTGAGACTGTCGGAGCGAGCGGTCTGAGCCTGCTCCCATCCATTTTCGTTCCTCAGTCCCCATTCCTGCCCATCTGAGCCTCCTGCCACTAGGAACGTGCTCGCTCGGGAGCAGATTGCCACCTCAGCCTTGCGGACAGGCAGCTGAGTTGGGGGGGGCGGTTCTCTTCCTCCAGACCAGAGATCAAGTTGAGTTCCCAGGTGGCTACCCCAGAGCCATCACCAGTGACTTGACCTATATGCCTTGGTATGGCCAGACCTGGTGCGGCCAGGAGAAGTTTGCAAAGCTTCACAAAATGGGGCTAACCCCCCTGCAAGCTCCAAGTGTACTTTTTTCTGGTTTAGGGAGAGCTCTGACTCACCACGACACCAGAATCAGTATGATACATGTTTACAAAACCAAAAAGAGGAGGTTTGCCAAACTCCACAGCCATATCTGCGGAAGAGGATGAGGCAGTAGCGAGGGGTTGCACTGGAGAGAGAAGGAAAATGCCACCTGAAGGGACCTGCATCTTCCCAGCAGTTATTAGTAGAGCAGAGATTGATTTTCGAAAGCTGCCTGGGGAATTGGATGGTTTGGGGCAGACCAGTCCTGGGAAGGCACTGGCATGGAAATGAGGGGCAAGAGAGTCTTGCAGGGTTTTGGTGTACAGTTAGGAGTGTCAGCATCTCTTTGTTGAGCACAATTACTGTCATGAGTGTGCAGCAGGTACCTTCGTTTGCTCTGTGCACAGCTCTTACCGTAGTGATGTTGAGCTCCGGTCTAGATTTTTTGCTACTGAGAAGTGAACACAGGTGAGGTATCCTCACAGGAGCTGGTCGTTTGTCCTTGATATCTGTAACAGCTTATTGCTTTATTTAGTGTGACATCAATTATTTATTACTATTAATGAAGGACACAGATGGCTGGCTGGTCAATAAAATACCTCCTACACCACAGAGATGATCTGCTTAGCTATCATTTACTCTGCAGAGAACCTTTGGATTCTTTCTGAAATTTAATAACGCAAGCAAAGATACTACAGCAATCTAGAAGGTTTGTGCTTCAGGGCTGCTTTGGGAGGCTGAAATCCTTCTTCATATTTGCTGGCGGGGTGTGTGAGAACACAGGTCCAGATGGGAAAGAGAAGCCCCTTTGCTTTCCATCACAAGCTACTTATCCATATAATCTCTTTTATAAAGTGATCAAACTCCTTCTTAAAAGATAGTTAGGTTATTTGCCCTTCTCAGGAGTGGACCGTTTATTCATATCCAATTTACTTTCTCATGCCATTACTGCCCATTAGCCTAAATATTTATTTTCCATCTGAGTGCCTTCCCTGTTGATGTATTCACGGAGTCATGCATCTCTGCTTGGCCTTTTTACGTCTCTGCTTGTATGCTAAACTTGTGCTTTTTATTATTTCCCTGTGAAGTCTTCCCTCCTGCTTTTCCTGTGCCTTGTTCATAAGCACAGATGAGCAGTATTGCGCACTGAGCTCTCACCGTTGCCTTGTGCATTTGGGTCAGTATTCCTCCATTGCTACAGCATTGCAAGACCTCTTTTCCTTGGTAAGGCAACGTTAGTGGGCCATCATCCTCTTGCAATGCCAGCAAATGCACCCGTTTCCTTTGTTGCATTTCGCTGACAAGGTCCCAGTCTAAATCTAGGGAATAGCTTGTTTTCTGGTCCTAGGGAAGGCTTAGGAAATTTCATTTCAGCTGCTCTCAGAGCACCATGGACTGAACAAAGAGAGACTTCTCTTGTGTGAGACTTCTCTTGGGTTTGAACAAACAAAGTTGCCGGGTGCTCTGCTTCACCGAGGGGAGAGCATGAAAAAGCAGCTCCCTGCGTTCGCTGTGGATTGACAGCTCTGGGTAGTCGGTTCGTCCCTGGGGCGTCCCTTACCCGACCCCATGGTCCGTGCAGTCTGGCACCACCAGCAATCTCACTGCTGCTTATACAGGTGCAGAAAGACTCCCAGCCTTGGGGCTGAGGTTTCAGCACCTTTGCTAGCATCTGTTTTGCTATTTTCGTAACAACCTCTTTGCTTTTGTTTGATTGTAGCAGGGCCAACGAGAGGGGAAAGTTCCCCGGAGGCTCAGGATTGAACACAAAGCACCCTCTTGCTGTAAGGATTTTATTGCAAGGGGTTTGGCTTAACCCAAGGTGACGCTGCGTTGGCAGACCCCGAGAGCTTCATTTCCTCCTGCGCAGGGGGACAGCAGCACGCTTCGCAACCTAGGCAGGTCTGATCGGTCTCCATGGCAAACCAGACCATCACCGTGTGATGCAGCTGCTGCTGTGTTTCGGGGCATTGCTCACTGCTAGCCGGCTCCTCTCCCCTCAAAGCTACCCAGAAAGACCAGGAAAGATGAGCATTCTGAAGTTAGTGGATGTCTCAAGGAGAGATATCTGTGTAATTTTAATGCATGGTTTAATTCAGTGGCTGTGTGTGACGTTTTTCATCCCATTTCCAGTTTCCTACAAGTCTGGTTCCACCCTCTTCACTCCCTGTCTCAGTCCTGTGTTGTTCTCTTCTGTCCCATCTTTTGTGCTCCCTGGCACAGATGTCCTGACTGATGCTCCCTGTGCCCCTGCACCACCAGTCCCAATCTCCCCTTGGTCTTGTCCAGTTGTTCCTCGCAGTCTCTCAGCTATTTTCTTAGCTACCTCTCGTCGGCTGCTTCTGTGAGGTCCCACAGCAGGCACCCATGGGATGATCTGTCCCCTTGTGAAGTTTCTTCCTGGTCAGAAGTTGGCTGCTTGAGATCTGAAGAGGCTTAAAAGCTCTTGCTCTAGTTCAGCAACACAATCTGGTCCTCCTTCTTTGTTACGTGTTTGTGATTCAGCTGGTTTCTAAGTCACAGCAGTGTCTGTTCTCAATGACTTCTGGTGACAGGGAGTTCCCCAGTTCAGCCCGATGTTGTATAAAAAGAGACAGAAATGAAAGTTGGAAATGAGCAATAAGGTTTTGTTTGTTTGTTTAAACTGTATACCCAGAGCTAAGAGCCATTCAGCGCTTGTGACTTCCAGGCAATGATTTCACCGCTGCCAACCCAACCTGCCCGTTGAGTTGACTTGGGGTTTGGTACGGACCCGGGGCTGGGGACTGGGTTAAGCTACGGAGACCGGTGACAGAGCTGCCTGAAAAAAGTTTGGAAAGAACAAGTCGTGCTGGGAGCATTAAAATGAATAATTAAGGCTTGGATTCCTTTAGGGAGGAAAAGAATTTATTGCTGCTCTTTTCTCTAGCCAAGGGGGACATTTGTTACTGAGTTGTGTATTTTGAGACAAGACGCAAATGCGGTTTGGGGGGGCTGGGGAGGAGGGGATTTTTTCTTCCACCTGGGTAATCCAGATGCACAGTGAGACGTTCTGGGCTGGTTATACAGCTGGGTTATTTCTTATAACCGTCTATACCGAGAATCTGGACTTGTTCTTCATTTCAGTAGCCCACAAGTAGTCCTTTGTCACTTTTGCTTGTAGAAAAATAAAGAAGAGTGCTAGAAGGGAATTCTCCTCCTCCCTCTGCTGTGGTGTCTTGACATTTACACATGCACAAGGTACCCGGCAGAGCAATCTGGGTCCAGGTTTGCTTATACCAGCATAACTCTTATCGGCTGCAGCAGCCCTTTCTCCAATTCCCATCAGTGGGGGTAGGGGCACAGCCAGGGCAGCTGCTCTGGGTTTTGCTTTTTTTTTTTTTTTACTGCTTAGTACCTTGGGCTTTCAGTTACACCGATGCAAAATGGGAATTGAATGCAATGAGCTCTAACCGATAGCCAGCCTGGCCACTGCAAGGAGACAGGTTGCACGGCAGTGGATAATCATGCCCAAAAAGCTTAATAAATGGAGCGTTTTCAGTTTCAGCTGGATCATGATCTAAGTGTTTAATAAGCTTTATAAATCAGAAGACAAAAAAAAAAAAAAGTAGTTTTCTGCCATTTTTAATTAGTTGTTTTTTTCTTTGAATGCTTGTAAAGGGGAGGGGGGGGCGAGTGTTCTTCAGCACAGCTGACGGAGCTCCAGTCAGAGCTCCAGGAGCCAGCAGAGTGCACATGAAAGGGAATGCAAAGCTACTGATTTTCATCAAATAATAAAAAACCACACAAAAAAACCCAGCGCATTGAGGGCAATTCCATCCATGCTCTGAAAATGTCTGCTTTCCTGATAATCTAACATAGCAGAAACACATTTCACTGTGACAGGTGCTTTTTGAAAAAGAACCGTGTGCCCTTTAGGAGCAGAATGTGCTGTTAGGGCAGGAGAGCCCTATTTGGCTTCCAGCTCTTCTGGGGACCTGGAGCCCATCCTGGGATGGTGGTCCTGCATGTGGTGTTTGCAGTGAGTCCAGACATTGCCTGTATGTTCTGCGAGTGCACCCTTCCGCTGTCCAGGCGATGACTTAACACTGCCCCTGGTTTCTGCAGTGGGTCCAGGTGTGTCTTCTACTTGCTTTGTCCATAGGTGATATTCTCCATACAGACATGGGGCCATTCCTACCAGCCACAGCCAACTAGAGTTTGTTGATTGCCTGTGCTGCGTAGAGCTGTTCCTACAGTGGTTTTTAAATGGTCAGCAGTAATTTTGCACCTGTATTGATGTTTCGGTCTTGCTCATCTCTTTGCTCTCCAGGAGAATCCTTGAGCTTTGCGGATGATTTGCTTTCTGGCCTTGCAACATCCTGCGTGGCAGCGGGTAGGAGCCACGGAGATGTCCCTGAAACCAGCCTCTATTCAGTCATTTTCAAGTGCCTGGAACCAGATGGTCTGTACAAGTAAGGAGAGGCATGTGGGAAGGTGCTGGGGGCAAGGGGGGATGTCCAATGCTATTATTTAATTGCTGTTAACCTTTTCGGTTAGCACCATGTTCCACCAGATGCTTTGGATGATGAGACTCTTTCTGTCGCTGTGAGTGTTAGGCTCAGCCAGTGAAATGGAAAACCAGTGTCTGCCAGTATGGCACGGGAGGCACTGGGAGTCAGAGGGAAACTCCACTGGAATAACTCACATTTTCAGTATGCTGGGCTTCCAGGTCCGTGCCTGGTGGGATAGGGTTGTCTCTCATGGATGAACTGAGCTAATGTGGTCAGATTGAAGCAAGTTGCCAAATGCCGGGTGGACCAAAATAGCCAGATGTCAAAAGTGAGATAGGTGTTGCTTATCTAAGTTGCTGCTTGTGGTGGTAGGAGACATATACCAGATCAGAGAGACGCCAAATCCATCTGCCCACTGCCCAGTCACTTCTGCAGGGATGGCTGGCCATGCCTGTGCTGATGTTCTTTTCACTTACTTGACTCTTCTGCGATACCCATTGAGCACATGGGATTGGATTTTCTGTTTGAATCCTGTGGAGTATTTAGTGTCCAAAGAAAAGGGATAATTTCAGGATCTGAATATGACCTTCTCCTTCAGTATCATTTAGAGGGGGTCTGGGCTTTTCAACCTGGCTCGTTACCCAGGACGTCCTCTCTCTTGGGGGATATATGAGGAGTCAGGAGAGTATGAGAGAAAAAAAGAGAAAAAAGGCAAGGAGACGGAGGAGTAAGCAAGAGAGAAACACCTAGGGCTTAATGTCAGAGTGACTGTAATAATTAAAACCCATTTTGTAGTGAGTAATGAAACTTTTTATGGGACCACAAAAGCATTTAAAGCGAGAGCTGGCAAATGGTCTGTCAGTGAGAACTTTTAAAGATCTTGATTAATACTTTCCCTTTGCCTCCACCTCCACCACCCCCCAGTTAAGCATGTTGACAGCCTCCAAAGAAGCAGCAGCATTTATTGGGCATCTTCCGAGCAGGGCTGTGTCCAGGAGCAGGCTCCAAGTGATACTTCTTGCCATTTAATAATTTTAAATGTTTTCTCTTAAATATATATAACGCATAAATATAATTATTAATCTCTCTGGGAACTGGGCTGCTCTGACAAGGTGCCAGGGAGAGGCTGGAGCAACTGCAGAGCTTGCTAATAACCCGCCGCCCATAAAAATCGGCTGGTTGTGAGCTCTCAGCCGTTGGGCTTACGGCTGCCAGGGGCACCAGGAGAGGGAATTGCCGCTGGGTTTGATGGGGAGGCTCCTGCTGAGGTGAACACATGGAGCTGGGAGCCAGAAGGTCTGGCTCTTGGGCAGCCTGGGCTGCCAAATTGTCTTCCCCATCTGCCGGGCGGGGATAATTGCGCTCACCCGTCGCTTTAGGGGCTCTGTGATATAATTCCTGATGCCTGGAAAGGGCTGGGAGAGCCTTGAGTGGAAGGCGTAAGGCTTTGTCCAGGGTCAGGTCATCCCTTTTGGTCAAAGCCAGGCTTCTGCTTCACGGTCGTGAGGCACATTGCCATGGAGGGGGTAAGCGGAGACCGGTGATGCCCCGTGTCCTGGGGGTGGCTACGGGTGGCTCCCGCTCTCTGTGGGTGCCCCTGGGTGAGGGACAGTGGCTTTTTGTGGGGAGCCAAGGCAGCAGGCAGCCAGCAGGCAGCAGTCCCCTGGCATCGAGAAGCTTTGGACCTCGTCCTTCTGCGGGGACGGGTCCTGGGATGACGCATGGTGTTGGCTCCGTCCTGCACCTAATGCTCAGCAGGGCTTGGAATGCCGTTCCCAGGGCTGTGCACACTTAAGCACACATGTATGGACACATGTTCATGTTGGCACCTGTGGGGCACGGACCCACACTCCTGGGCATCAAAAATACGCACGTGCACACACACTACAGCACACCCTCTTCGGCATCTGCTGCTGCATGCCCAGGCACACGTGCATGGACAGATACACCTACTGCTGGATGTGTTGGCATGCACTGCCGTGAACGCATGGGTATCCAGCACACACACACACGCACACATTTGCTCCAACCTGGGACGTAACCAGCACGTGTTTACTCAGCATCTGTGCATTCTCAGATACATAGGTGCACATGTTAAATATTCCTCTGTTCAGATGTCCATACAGTTGCAACACAGCATGAAGAAAGCCAGAACAGTGAAATGTGAGGCTAACACTCTGTTCTGAGCCCGTGCAGACTTAACAACAACAGAAACACGGGCACGGGGTCATTTCTTAAATTGAATTTCTTCTGCTTGTTTCATTTGTGGAAAAATAGCTATCTTGGAAGGCTCCGGCCTGGGTATAATCCTGATTATAGCCACACGGCAGGGGCCTGTGCTTTTCTGTGGGCTGTTAGGTGAGCACAGAGCCTGCAGCATCAGAGCTCTTCCAAAGCAAATGCTTTTGCTTCTTCAGTAGTCTGGGGGCATCGTGTAAACCGAGAGAGGGGAGTGTGAGATCATGGAAGTCTCTTCTGCTCTGTAAATGTGTCGGACGTCCTGTCCCTTTTCTTCTGTAGTACCTATGGCAATTACACTCTGCTGTTGACCATTCGTTTGGAGTAGTACCAGCCTGAGATCAAAGCTGGGCTTGAGTATGAAAAACAAAACCAAAAAATGCTCTACAAGCAAACAAATCAACGAAGTCTGTTTGATTCCTCTGCTTTTGAGGCTTCTGTAATTTCAAAACATAAACTAACAAAAGGAGAACTAATTTCTTTGTCCTTTGCAATTTCAGTCTGATGAAAATGTTGCCTGTCAGCCCTTTTCTTTCCCCTGCCTGTAGTCCATTGGGATTGAGATCCTAATCCCTGCACAGAAGGTTTTCAAAGGGAAGGTAGTTCCTGTCAACAAAGATGCGCGTGCTCCATAGGTTCACGCACACACGTGAACACGCCTGCCGGTCTGTCAGACATGGGTGCCCGTGCCTGGGGATCCATGCTGCAGTCATGTGAATGTGCTCGCATGCACACAGGGACACTGAGGATGGTCCTCGAAGACTGTCAAGTTTGATTTAAGCTCTTAAAACCCAAAAGTCTTATAATTATCATAGGATCACAGAATGGTTTGGGTTGGAAGGGACCTAAAGCCCATCTAATTCCAACCCCCCTGCCATGGCCAGGGACACCCTCCACTAGACGAGGTTGCCCAAAGCCCCATCCAACCTGGCCTTGAACACTGCCAGGGAGCCAGGGGCAGCCACAGCTTCTCTGGGCAACCTGTGCCAGGGCCTCAGCACCCTCACAGGGAAGAATTTTTTCCTTGTATCTGATCTAAATCTACCTTCTTTCAGTTTAAAGCCATTCCCCCTTGTCCTGTCGCTCCATGCCCTTGTAAACAGCCCCTCTCCAGCTTTCCTGTAGGTCCCTTTAGGTACTGGAAGGCTGCTATAAGGTCTCCCCAGAGCCTTCTCTTCTCCAGGCTGAACCACCCCAACTCTCTCAGCCTGTCTTCATAGGATTCTTGCAAAATGCATCACAGGAGAGGGGATTGTTCTCCCCCGAGGTCAGCTAGACCAGAACAGTCTGTCAAGCTTCCTCCCAAGTGGGTCTGGAAGAGGAAGGCAGAGGGAGAGATGTCTACGTGTCTATTAAGTGCTTGTCTTGCATGGACCAGCCAGCCTGGGGACAGTGGTTAACGCCAATCAGATTGATGGTTTGGGAGCTTGGGAGCACCATGCTGTGACAGGCAGGTGACGCACCAAGCGCCAAATACCAGTCAAAAGAAAGAGCTCTGGCTTGTCTCAGAGGTCAAACTCAGCCTGGAGGACTGAGCTTACATTGCTCATGTCCCTTGGGTAGCTCAGCACCCTGCAAACCCAACTGATCTCTGCGATAGGAGCTTCCCCTGTGCATCCCGCAGCCTCCCTGAGCCTTCAGCCCAGCTCATCCATCTCAGCTTCTCACCCCATCGTTTCTTTAGTGCCTGGGGATGCCTCTTCACTGAGCTGTACCTGGTCGGCTGCCGGAAAGCAGCTTTGCCAGCCCAGCATGTTCATTTCAGATACTTGAGGAGACACCAAGTATCCCTCAGCCAAAAAGGGAAATTTTGGAAAGGGAAATGAAAACCCCCTCCAGCTCCTCAATGGAGCTGCAGTGCAAACACACCAACTTCTTCTCTGCGCCACAGATACTATAATTATAGATTAGATTAAATCCCAGTGTTTCACTTTATTTACATTCCTGACCTAGCCTATTCATTTCCGGTGTTTGTGCCAAGAATCAGCACAAAATTTACTGGAAATAATATGGAAGTCATCAGAATCCCTTCCAGAGCCTTTCCTTGGAGCATGTTCATGTGCTGAGAAGGAGCCTCGAATTTGCATTCCCTTTGCTGGCTCAGATAGGGTTTCCCCAGGGTGATCCTGAACCAGCCCAAAGGCTCTGGGAGAGTGTCGGAAAGGTGGAAACCCCTTCCTAGTGGATGAAGATCGGGCACTGCCAGTATGGAAGGGGATTCAGTTAGACCCCCAGAATGACAACACAAGGTTCCTATCTGCTCCAAAGACCCACCAAGACCTGCCCAGCCAGTGTCATCCCCTGTAGGGTCTGGAGGCCATCGCCAGCAAGGCCAGGCTTAGCCTCTGTCGTCGTATGCTGGCTAACAGTGAACATACTTTTTTTTGTTTGGCGAGCTTAAGGAAAGAGGCAAAGGTGTTGAGTAGGGGGAACCCATCATAGCACGGAGAGACAGCGACTGCAATTCAGCAAGCTGAATGCGCTGAAGGAGCTGGCCCAGAGCAAGGCTGATTAATGTTGACTGACCTCTGCCTTGTGCATAGCTGGGATAAAAAGTGGAATGGAAACCCTTGGTGTTCAAGAGTGTGCTAATGCTGGCAGCAGTCCGCTGCTTCTTATATGATACTAATTGTTATTGTTGGTCTTCCGTCAGGAAGACATGTGAATGAGCACTCCAGCAATTGGAGACAGATCCCAAACAGCTCAGTGGCATGGGTTAAAACACATCTGTTACAGCCCTTGGCTGAGTCCCCTGTGTGCACAGGAGCTGTGCTGCTTCATTGAATCCACCTCTTCTATTCCGCACGCTCTCCAGCTTCCTGAAGCCGAGTGGTGTATGGCTGTAGTTTCTTCTCAGGCATTCCTGGCTTGCGGAAGCTCAAACAAGGCAAGTCAGGAGTTGAACAAGTGTTTCTAAATCCCAGGCCTGCGTTCTAAATGCAGGCTCGTCCTTCCTCAGCAGTTTAGGGTTGCTTCAGAACCAGGCTGCCCAAATGCTGGCTCGGAAGTGTGGTTGTTTTTGCTGAAGTCAGTCCAGCGCCGAGCTGCCTGGGCCCATCTGGGCTACATGCAGATCACTACTACAGTGGAGGTGGATTGGCCCCATGAAAGATGCTCTGTACAGGGAGGTCAGAGGCTCAGCAGAAGGAGGAGATAATCTGTCTTTCTGCTGATACTAATGAAGCTCCATGCGTGGAGGGCTCCTGTGGTTGAAGTTTCTAACATTAGGAGGGTACACATATAAAAGCCATAGAGAAGACATTCATGCTTTCTTCATAGCCAGTCAAGGTGCTGGAGGCTCTTCCCAACTTTGCCATTTGCTCTCCTGAGTCATTTAAGCACATCGCTTTCTTCTTCATCGGTTTGCCTGTTCCCTTTATAAGCTCAGGGTTTAAGCCCTCTCTTGCTGTCTCTGTGTACAGCCCAGCCTGGGTGAATCGGATCGGGGCCTCCAGGTGCTGCTGCACCGACCATTTGTCATCGCCCTTCTAAAAGGTGGGTTTGTGCCTGAATCCTCCTGATCTGTCTCTGCCACCGGTATTCAGCCACTTGGGACAGATCTGGAGTTGGGAGGTGCCTTTCCACTGACCTCAGTGGAACCTTCTTCCCTGGTATCTGCCAAGCATATGAGCATCTCCCTCCTTTTCATTGGAAAGACCAAATTATCCTCCCCAAATTCTCTGCATGTGCTCATACCTCGTGCCACAGAGAGAAACAGAACAGCCTTTGTTGGCTCCCGTGGCCGGCTCCTCCCCACCCCTTCCTCAGGACATCTGGATTGAAATAAGATTCTTGGGTTTCCCCTAAAAACTCCCAGCATCCAAACCCCAAACCTGGCTGGGTCCAGGCCCGTTCGCATTGCTGCTCTGGGGGTGGCTGGAGGAAGGCTGGCAGCGGGGGAGCGAGGAGGAGGAGGAGCCATGCACAGGTCACTGTGTAGGGCATCGCAGCTGGGGGACTGTGCGAATACAGGATTCTTGGAAACGGTAATGGCGTGGAGAGGAGGAGTTTGACCTCTTCGTCTGTTGGTAGACAAATGGAGGTTTGCAATTCCACCTTTTCCCATCACCAAATCCCTATCACCAGCCCTTTACAATTACGGACTTGGAGAGTATTCTTATTTCTGAGTGTGTAGAAACCTAATGCCACTAGCATAGATCCATCCAAGTCTTATCTCATAGACTAATGGGAGAGCGAGTACAAGAGATGTGATATAAATATCAAGGCAGGTGTTGCTGGCTTTGATTTGCCTCTAAGCTGCATTGTGCTACTGCGTTGGAGTCATTTGTTTTGTTCATCAGTTCTCCATGGTACAGAGCACTTTCTTCTGAAGGCTGGAAAGCTGAGGGCTATGTCGATTTGATTCTTACAGCAGGGTTTGAACCTTCTCCCCTTCCAGGAATCAAGGAATTCACTGCTTGGAGTGGGTGTTAATTTTATCTTGTGGGGGAGAAATAGGTCAGTTTTTGTTCTTGCCGGCCGTGTTCTAGCTAGGGAAACTGAGGCAGGGAGAGGTGATGTGATAGGCCTGAAGCTCTTCAGTGGGCTGGACCTGAGCAGAGTCAAGGGGTGCCCTTGCTCACACTTCACATAAGCCCCACTTCAGACGAGCACTTAAGAAAATTGGTATTTTTGGTCAGGGGATTAAGCAGCGTCTCCTGCACAAAAATAGGGTCTCCTCTTCGTAATTTGCTCATGCAGTCTGGGACCCCAGGTACATGAGAGGTCACCTCAAGGACGCCGTGGTATGCCCTCAAAAATGCTGCTGGCTGGCTTGGTGTCTTACACTCTCCCCTCTCTCTTGTTCTTGTTCTCAGTGTGTTGGTGTTTTATTCCCAGCAAAGCCAATCTGGCAGCAAAACGACTTTTTTGCACAGTATTAGAGACAGCGGGTGATGCCACTTTGCCAGTTGGAGTTTCCCCTCTGTTGCCAGAGCTCAGATGAATCTTCCGCTGCCGCACCTCCATCCCAGACACTTAGGAGGAACGATGCTGGCTCGCCTTGCGGGGGGCAGCACCAGGGCTTTGACACAAAGAGGCAGTGTTACATCACGCCTGCAGCTCCGGGTCCTCCTGGGGTACGCACAGCTCAAAACAAGCTCTGCCCATGCTGATCCTGGAATTTAAATGATGGGCAAGTGCAATGCAGAGGGATCCAAGCAGGCTGCGTGTGAACCAGCCCAAGCCAGGCGCAGCACGCTGTGTTCACTTGGCAGTCCCATGGCTTTACACCTGCCCTGCCAAGCCAAGAGGAGAGCACGGGGGTGTCAGACAAAGTGCAAGCCTGGGCTGGCAGGGCTGGTCCGCAGCAGGATTGGAGCTGGTGCCTTACGTGCTACAGTGCTGGTGATGTTTTCCTGCTCAGGTCTTGGTTGGGGTGATTATCCCTTCACCGTGTGTTGTTTTGTGGCTGGATAGCTCTTGTATACCTCAGGCAGACTTTGTCTCTGCAAAACGATAGTTGGATTTGCCACATGTGGGGTCATGCGTCGCTAGCCAACACTTTGATGTTTGGATGGGAATTCTTGCCTCCTCCTTTGACTGCCTCCCTCCACCCAGTAGCAGCTCAAGCTCAACCTGGTGTTTGCAGACAATTCAGGTTTTTAATAGGCTAATTCTAGCATAAGGACTGGCCAAAAGCAGCTCAGCTGTTTCTATAAATATGCCCCAGGAAGGATGTGACAAGCTGCTCTGGTGCCCAGGTGTTCAGGTACTTATCAGAAGCTAGAGCCATACCCACAGCCCGTGGAGGAAATCAGCTCCGATTGACTCTGGATGGGACCTCAGGTCCCAAAAGCTGGAGGTACTGGGCCCAGAAGGTGATGCCGATCCAAATACAAAGATAAGTCCCAAACTAACCCTACCTGACCATCTTTTCCTCCACACTCTAAAGGCAAAGTTTGGATGCCTACAAGAACTGTCCCAGCTCAGACCAGCAATGTGCATATATCTCATATATGGCCTGCAAGTCCATAAAACTAGGTAAACATTTTTTTGTTTCATTTTTCCAAAGGACACCTGCAGCACATCCTACCCCTTCCTTTTCTTGTAACAACAACAGCACAGAGAGTCTCTCACCAGCCTTGTCTCCCAGGGAACACTATGTTATCTTCGTTTTCCCTTTTTTTTTTTTTTTGCTACGTATTTAAAAAAAAAAATACATTTCTCTTTTAATCTTTGGCTTGTGCCGAGCATTACATCTGTAAGCACCCACCTCCTGGTCGTGCCACACTGGATTTTATCAGCACACAGCGAGCCCTCCTGCTCTGCCACCCCTTCTCCCCTCAAGGTCGCGGGACAAGGCTGTTTCCCAGCTGCAGGGAGTTTGTCACGGGGGAGCTGAACGGGTGACGGAGCCCCTGCACAGGCAGTTGCTGAACTCAGCTGCTTTCCAGGAGATCCTGAGTGACCTTTAACTTATTCCTTGGGTTTTGGGATTGTTTTCCCCTCTTCAAAAGAAGTTTGCTTGTATTTTCCTAGTTTGAGGATATTGAGTGTGTCGGGGCTTTTCCGTGCCGGTCCCCCTTCAGTGGGGCCGAAGGGCGGTGTTATTCCCCTTCACCTCAGGCAGCATTGGGGTCAGATGATAGAGCAGGACTGTGGTAGGGCATGGCCTGCAATTTCTCCACTGCAACTGCTGTTGCTCAACTCTTTTGCTTAAAAGTAGACTTGTCAGGAGGGCAATTTTTTCAGCTGTATGTCCTGAGGCTTTAGAAATCCCTCAGCTTCACAGGCTCACAGCCCTCATTGCCTGTCTCAAGTTATGTTAGTGCTTAGGTGGCCAAGTCCCTGCTGCAGACCCTTGTTTGCACAAGTAACCAGTGAATTCGAACGTCTCCAGTTTTGGGAGCATCATTTTCAAGGCTTCACTGGCAGAGCCACAGCTCCCATTGGCTTCAGCTGAATTTGCACCAGGGTAGGTCAGTGTAAAACGGAGGCACTCAAGATTAGCAAGTAACCTCGAAGTTGCTGCTTCTTCCTGAATTTTCCCACCTGTAAAACAGATATGTTAAAACTGAGCTACACCCTTTGCTAGGTTTCCTGTATAGTGAGGAGAACAGCGTAATAAAATGGGAGAGAAAGCCGCTTGGTTGCAGAGGTGGCATCTACACAGTGAGGTGGGACTTGCCATGGGTGGTGCTCCCGGCTGGAGCTGTGGCCCGCTTGGTCTCCCCGATCTGATGCCACCTCATACTGCCAGGGATATTTGCCTCAAGTACCTTCAGAGCGATTGCTGCCAGCACACGTGCCCTCATTGCTCCTGGTCACACACTCATTTCCCTCATCAGGAATGAGATAAATTTGATTATACAGCAATATGGTTTCTGTTA
The DNA here is from genome assembly GCF_011004875.1 of Balearica regulorum gibbericeps. Lineage (NCBI taxonomy): Eukaryota > Metazoa > Chordata > Aves > Gruiformes > Gruidae > Balearica > Balearica regulorum. The sequence goes on from NC_046203.1 coordinate 9,121,810, forward strand.
CAAAAAGGGGAAAGAAAATACCCTGACTTTGCTGAAAACCCTGAGAGCCAAAGCTTATGTCATAATTTAAATGTATCTAAAAAAAGAAGTAGGGGGTGAGGGTTGCTTTTTGTTCAGGGGATGGTGGATGGAGGGGGTGGTGGGGCAGGGTCCTGTACTCGGGTACTAACTACCTGAGTGACGAGCTGCCTCTGGGGAGCAGCAGTACTACGCGTGACTTCTCTGTCCTCTGCCTCTTCTCCCCTCTGGGTATGGGGGCTTTGTTTGGGTTCGTGTACGTTTTGCAGTGCTGCGTCCCCGTGGATGCTGCCCTTCGTCAGTGCTGGACCCGAGCGAAAATGTGTGGATGAGGACTGCTGTGTGTACCTGTCCATACTGTTTGTGGGTTCGGATCTGGCGGGCTGGACACCTCGCTTTGCTCGGGGTCTTGCCCATACCAGCAGCAGGAACACGTACCTTAATGCTACCCAATAGCCCCATAATCCCACCATCCCATAACCCTTACCCCATAGCTCGTCTGAGGCGAAATCATGGCCAGATCTGCTCTAAATAACCTCTGAGTATGCAGATGTATTTTGAGATGTTTCCTGAGGATACCTGTGACCGTGCATGCGTGGAGCAGTGTGTGATCGTGTAGCTGGTTAGCCCCGTGCTCTGGCAGGTGAAGCAAACCCTTTTCGGAGGGCTTTCCACCAAAGGCACTGCAGAGAACGGAATATCCTAAATAGAGCTGCAGCCCAGCAGAGTGCTGCACCTCGAGTTGCCCTTGGCAGTGTACCCCGTACCACGCTCCCCACCAGCAGCTTGCAGTGACATCCCTGTGGCTCTTCCGTTGCCTATCCAAACCAGCCTGATCGCTGCTCCGACAGAGCTGTCCCGGTGCAGCCCACCCCATGACGTGAAGCCCACCCCGTGACGTGAAGGCAACCTGTGTCACCCCACACGGCTCCCGAGCTCTTGCAGGCCACCTCCAGCTTTCGTCTCTGTCCCTGGCTTGTACCTGCTGCACTGCCACACGCTGAATTGTTTTCCAAGTGGAAGCATGAGTTGAAGTATTAACTCCACAAGGGCCTTTCTGTGCAATGCGCCGGGATTAAATATTTATGTTGGCAAAAAGCATGTAATAGGCAGCTCAAGATCAGAGATAATGAAATCGAGGTGTGTGGAGAAAGGGGGGGAGGAGGCAGGGGGGCTTGCAGGAGCAGAAGGGAGAGGGACCCAAGTGGGTTGTGGTATGTGTGCATGGGAGATCGCTTTCGGTTTTCTTAATTCCCCACCTGTTTGTGGGGGGACCCCAGCCCCATCGCTGGGAGCTCTGCAATGCATGAGGGAGTGCAGAGATCAGCCGTCACCATTTCTTGCATGCAGGAGTAATTGTCCCCCGGGTGACTTTAGCTGAGCGACATCTGAAGTGAGGTGGGGCAGGGACTGTCCTGGGGAAGATGCCCGCGCAGGGAGTAGCGAGCGATGAGACCCTCTCTGTGTCATCTGCAAACGATGTACGATCCTAAATCATTAATAGTGGTGATACAGGATCCCTCGCTCTTCCAGACTGCTGCAGTCAAGGTTATTTACCAGTGACTGTGTCCGATCAGGCAGCAATGTGGTTTGGATTATGTGGAGGGCTCCCGATCGGGTCAGGAGGATGATCGTGGCAGCAGCTGCAGCACACCGAGCGGGGAAGGCCCGTGCAAGCCTCCACGACGGGCGTTAACGAGGATGGGCAGCAGGGGTGCGTGAGGAGAGCGGGCAGAGGTGAGACGTGTGGTGGGGAGGGCGCTGGGCGACACAGGAGGGAGGACCCGCTTCGCCGCCACAGGAGGAAAACAAGGAGTGCACGGCAACAGCAAAGGGCTGCTCTTTCTCAATTCATTATCTTTATGAGACAACAACATCTCTCTCCCCCAAAAAACAAATATTGCGGAAGGCAGCGAATGGGGGGTGTGAGTCCCGCGCCATGCTGTGGGACCGCGGCCAGCCACGGAGCCTCCGGGGAGGTATGAAACGAGGCATGAATGGAGTGTTAGGAGAGAATGGAAACTCTCCACTGGCTCCCAGGCCAGCTCTCTTGCGGGGGGTCCCTTGCTCACGATGACAGCGCTGCCTCTCATAAACACGCATTTCCTCATCCCCGTTTGTTTCTCTGTCTTGTGCAATCTCTTGTACCAGACGGGAATGGGAGTGAGTCCCAATGGTACGTGAATGTGTTACAAAAACCTTCCCACCCTGCCACCAACGAAGTACTGAGAAATAACAACAGGATTTAAAAGAAAAAAAGAGAAAGAAAAGAAAGATGGGGGAGCCGGATGGATTTGCTACTGGCAAAGAGTTATTATTCTGAGTATAAACTCAAGGGCATGGCTATGCTGGTACTTCGCAGCACTGAGAAGCCCCCGCTGCACTCGATGCTGTGCATCCCTCTGGGAGAAGGAAGTTCCTTCCCCACATGACTTTCCTAGGTCAAAACCATGGGACAAAAATAGGGGCAAAGTAACTTGGCTGAGATCGTATAGTGCTCAAACCAAGAGACAGTCCCAGCTCCAACCTGCCTGCCCAGCACCGTCCCCTGTGCTGGATTGTTTCACTTGGGATGTGCGAGCGGCGGAGCTGCTGCCCTGCCTGCAGTCCGTGGGCATCGGCCAGCCTCCCCATCTCAATCGACACGGCTAGGATGGAGCATAACCGGGGTGAGGTGTGACGCTAAGGTGTAGGAGCAAGGGCAAGTCCCACCATCAAACACAAGTCTCCTGGAACGGTATTTGAGGTTAGAAGGTCTCCTGGACCTGGGCTGGTGGAGCAAGGATGGAGGATCTGTGTGTTAGCTCTAGCTGCAGAGGAGGAAGAGCTGCTGGGAGTTGCAATCCTTCCACGCAGAGGGAAAAGCAGGGGAAGAAACCTGCAGGGAGCAATGCCTCCGGAGCAGCATTTGCAGGGGAGAGCAGAGCTGGCTCCACACCTCCGGGCGCTCCCAAGCACGGACACCACAGTGACGAGGAGCTCTCCCGAAATGCGGGGCAGCGGGTCTCTGGTCCTGGCGGAGGCCTGCTGGGGGTAGTAGGGCTCTCGCTCTGGGCTGGTTGGGTGCATAGCCATCATTTCAATAAAGAAATGATTAAAAGGGGGCGGGGCAGGGGGTAGGAAGAAAAACCCAGAACATCTGTTTTACTTCAAATCAGGGAAGATTCTTTTGCTTGCAAGGAATGCGTAAATCACGCCGGGCTGGGAGATGTACATAACCCTGCCTGAAAGCTCCTCTGCACTTCAAACGAATTCTAACGTGCTTACTGGGATTTTGTTTTTATTATTTGTTTCGGGCCCCCCCGCCCTCGTTCTACCCTCCACCCTCCCTGTCTGCCTGCCGGAGCTGTGAGAATCTCTCACACGCTGCCAGCCCCTCACCCTGTCCCCCCTCGATTCGGGGGCCTCGGGGCATGGGGGGAGCAGCCAGTGGGCAGCGGTGACCGCAGACCTGGCTGGCGTCCTTCTGCCGGGGCTCGCTGGCACGCACCACCCCTGCCTTGCCACCGTCCTCCCCCCACGCCATCCCTGTGCCGACGGTGCGGGGCTGTTGCAGGGACCCGTTGGCCGCCCTTCCCGCTCCCAGCGGGAGCCCGGCGCGGGGTGCGGATGCCTCTCGCTCGGAGGCTGGCACATTTGGATCCTGCCTGGGATGCTGCGAGTGCAGCGAGCGGAGGCGTCCCCCTCCTCCAAGCTGTTCCCTCGTGTGCTGTGATTGTTGTCGTGCTTTGTTTTGCTTTGTTTCATGCAGAGGGTGAAGCTAGGGCTGGCCAACAGTGCTGGGGATAAACCAAATGGACATAGATAGATAGATAGATAGATAGATAGATAGATAGATAGATATAGACAGGCTCGTGGAAGGCCATGTCCACCTCCCCATGCCGACCTACTAAGGTGACTCTCCCTGCACCAGAAGGACCACCCTCGGGGCTGAGGACAGGCTCCGTTCCCTGCGGTCGATGCAGCCCTTTGCCTTTCTTCTGAGGCTGTCGAGCAGGAGGCCCTATTGTGGTGGCTTATATAAGAACAGTCAGCCATCGACTCGCTTGATGTGGACCACCCACTACTCCTCAGATGACACTGTCTTTTGAAGTCACTACCAGCCTGGGCTGGATTTCAACCAGCAGCCCAGTTGGAAGCCAAGCCCCCAGGAGGATGAGAACAAGCCCTACCAAGGGGATCTCCAGGGCTAGCAAACTGTGGTGTCTGGTTCTTGTTTAGAGTGACTGTGAGGTTGGGAGGGGCAAATGTTTCCCAATTTGCCAAGGGTCACAACCTTCCTCTCCCCCCATCTCCCCAGGGCCGGCGATGGCCCAGCTTTGCAGAGCATTGGTAGGTTGAACGGCTGGTATGGTTAGCTGTGAACATTTCCATTGTGGAGCTCACTGCAGGGGTCCATGGCCTCGCTTGTCTCTCCTTTCTCCCTGGCACAACTGGAGGAAGAGTTTGATTTATTCCCTCTCTCCTTCTGAGCAGCCTTCTCGTCTCCTGCAGCCACAGCCTTCCCGAGCCCTGCTGTCTTTTCATGGAGGAGGATGGCAGCCATCCCAGGAGCAGCCCGAGGAAGGTACTAAAGTGATGTGTCTCTCTTGGGACACCACCTGGCACCTAGGACTAATGCTTTCAGATGAGACTGAAACCCACCCACCCATAGATCCGTGTGAAAAAGACAAGCAGAACCTCAGAGTAGTGACTTACCTCTAAACACGTAACCTTTGCAGAGCCAGGACCAGAGGCTGGGGGGTGTCTGTGGCTGAGGGAAGAGGGGCAGGGTTGTCCCAGGCCAAAGGAGACAGCAGAAGGTATTGCAGCGGGAGGGAGAGAGGATGCGGGTGCTGCCTGGGGCTACTCTGGCCCTGGGAGCAGAGGGGGCATTGGCAGGGTGTTGCAGGGAGCTGGAGGAATTGATGGACATTGCCGTGCCCATGTGAAGGCTGTGGCAGGACCTGAGGGACATGTGGGATGCAGGACCTGGGGAAAGCCCTCCTTGACCCTGCTGAGCCCAGGACAGCTCGATCCATCACCAGGTCTCGCTGACGCTCTGCAGCCAGAGCGGGATGAGCCCCTGTGGTTTGCAGCCTCGGGCGCCAGTGTGAGCTGTGGCATGGGGAATTGTTCCAGCAGCACGGGGAGTCAGAGGCAACTCATTTGACCTTTGTCCAAGGGCTTTGTTTGGGATCTCCTGGTGAGTCCCAGCAAAATGGGGGCTCTGGCACTTGACAGACCGATATGAGCTGCTTTTGCTTCTCTGGAGACAAAAGCACCAGCCCATAGTGGCTCAGCACCACCTCCTTCTGGGTCTTCACTCCACCAAAGGACATTCACATGCTGGGTGACCTGGGATCTTCTCTGGCCCTGCCAAGCAGAGGGGAGGACCACCTTGCCCCAAGCCCTGAGACAGGCAGTGGAGATTGCAAAGAGCCGGGCCAGTTCTTGCTGCATTGCCTCTATAAGCACATCTGTGAATCTTCATCATCACAGCCAGCAGGATGACAGCAGGACACAACTGCCAAGAAATACGGACCCCAAACACCCTCTATCCCTCTTCCCCGAAGGTGATAATTCCATGGTGATCCTGCTTTTTCTGCCATTGTCCTCTTCCTAGAGTTCAGGGACCATCCCTGTGGGACACCCTGAGGGTCTCCTGGACATCTTCAAGCTAATAAAAGACCAAGACTTCTTGCCCCTTGGAGTGTGCCTAGGAGCTAAAGCCCCAGGGTTGCAACATAGGCTGTGTTAATGTTATCTCAGGTCAGGGCAGCTTTTTTGGGTTTGCTGTCCTACTGCCACACCAAGGAGCTGTTCTCTCATCCACATCTCATCTTTGTCAGAAGCTTTGTGCAGTGCAGTGGCCCCTCTCTCCAGAGAAGCTTGCTCTGCTCTTCTTTCATCACTGGTGTAAAGCTGCTCCTGAAAGGACGTACTCTGAGCATGAACCACATGCTGGAGAAACAGAAACCTTATCAAGGGTGAAGGATGAGGGAGCAATTATCTGCTACTTGCCAGTGGTTGCAAGGAGCAGGGGTGACAAAGGAGGAATTCTCTAAGACAGAGAAAAGGGCAAGGGGGCACTGCTGGTGCTCTCAGCCCCGGGATGGTGAAGGCACCCTGGGGACACAGCGGCCAGGAGGGCTGCAGTGACCGTGCTGCACCTTCTGGATGGAACTGTGGCCCTGCTGAAACCGGCTGGCGTTATTCCCTCATGTCCAGTGAAACACATTTTTGCCTAAGGCAATCTTGGCACTGCTGCTTGCAAGGTGTCCGGCTGGCCAAGGGTCTCCCTGTGGGATCCTGGCCCTCCAACACAGGTATCATTCAGGAGCAGGGCTCTAGGGAACAGAAGGTGGCCTGTGTGTCAAGGCCCTCTTTCACAGCCGTGGCGGTACTGGGAATTGCTGCTCTGGTGGGGATTATTGACAGGCTTTAGAGGGAAAGCTTGGGAAATGGAGAGGTTGCAGCTGAGGCTGGGAAGGTGAAGGTCCTACTGGGGGTTTCTCTTGCAGGGAGACAGTGGATCCAGGCAGTGGCAAGAAATGGTCAGAATTTCTAATTAATTTCTTTCTTTCCCTTTCATCCTTTTCTTTGGATCTTGTTTGACAGGGATCTGAAACAAAAAGAGATTGATGGAGTCCTGTAAGGAGTGAGATCTCAGCACATCTGTATCGTAGCTTGGCTCAGGCGTGCGGCGTCTGCCGCGCGTGCAGAGGGGAGTCGAGGGGACCAGCGCTCACACCTTGCCTGCTGCAGGTTTTGGCTCCCCGTGGCCTCATAGCTCAGAGACAGGGGGCAAGCCCAGGAGACCTGGAGCAGCATGGTATGCTGACCCAGTGCCGTGCAGGGACAGCGGTCAGTGCCAAAGCCATGGAGCGGCATTGTCCCGTCCCTCAGTTCTTGAGCTGATCTGACTCTAGCTGAGCTACCTGGGGATCAGCCTTGCATGTAGACATGCTCAGCAGTCTCCTACAAGCCTCTCATCCCTCTTGTCATCTCTCCAGTGCCACCCAGCTTCCAGGGGACAGCAGCCACCACCTCAGACAAATCCGGGTGCCGAGTAAGAAGGCATCGGATACTGCTTTAGTCTGTGTGCCTCTTCTTGTGCAGGGGTGCATGGCAGCTGCGGGGTTTGTGGTACGTGCAGCGGGTGCTGCAGAACACCTGTACGAGCACAGTGTGGGATGCTGTGACACCAAGGCGGCACTGTCCCACACTGTAGTGCAGCAGCATGAAGTGGCACTGCCCTCCTCCTCCCTGGCAGCTCCCGTGAGAAATACCGCTCTCTCAAGTCAGTGGTTTTGAGCATGGACATGGCATCAGCTGCAGCTCAAGGTAACCTTGCAGTGCTCAGAGGGACCCATGGCTGTGCAAGCCTGTCCCCAGCCCCACAGCTGCTCCACCTGCCCTCACTGTCTCAGAAATCAGGTCTCCTCTGCCCTTTTCCAGAGCTCCCCTTGAACAAGCAGCCTCTCACTCTGCAGAGCAGCCTGTGCTCTTCCTCCTGCCGGGAGTATTTGATGGGCGCTGTTTTATACCCTTCCAGCAGGCATCAGACACCTGAGGCATGTTGTGGCAGGTACATTTACTTCCCTCCATCTGACAACTGCGGTCTGGTATTGTTGGGATGCATCTGTTGAAGGATAACGATTAGTCTCACAGCATTTCCTGTCCTGGAAAATAAAAAGTGTGAATTGTGAGAATGGTTTACTGACAGCCTCATGTATGCATGTAACTCGTTCGATACTCCGACATGGCACCAGCCTCACCACTGTTCCTCCATCACACTGATGGGGGCAAGGTCAGTTGTCACAGATGGTTAAAAGAAGCCCAGTTATAAAAGGTATTTTTCTTGGGTGGTAGGAGTGCGAGGAGAGCTTTCTAAAAGCTGGTTTTTTCAAGATGGCACTATCCACTGTTTCCTTATTGCAGTGTAGGCTCTGCGGAAAGGCAGAGCCAGGAACAATGGCAACGCAGAACAGAAGACATCGGTCCTTTTGCAAATGTGCAATATGTAAGCAGTAATTCATTCGCTGGGTGGTGGTAGCAGGTTGGTGCCACCTCCCTTGGTGCCTCTCCCCAGCACGCAGCAGGCACTGAGCTGCTCAGAAACTCCTTTTCCACGACAAGCTGCCCCTCTGCGTCGGCACAGCCCGAGGTCACAGGACAGCCCCTTGTCCCCAGCCCTGCCCCACATTCCTGCCAGGCTTCAGATGCCCTAACAGCAGCATCCGATTGCTGTAATATTTGTGACAGGGCCAGCCCTGGGGAAACAGCACGAGGACGTCCCCTGCCCTGTAAAGCCTAGCCCAAATCCCGAGCCTCCAGCAGGGCCCCTGGTAGGGATGCAGCGTGGTCAGCCCCGTGCCAGGGTACCAGCCCACCTCACTGTCTGGCACCATGGACGTGGGCACGGCGTGAGCAATCGCCCAACAAATAGACCAAGAAATCCTTTCCTTCCAAAACTCACTCCCTGCTCATTGTCTGCTTGGTATTTGCTGCAGAGACCGGGGTGGTGGGAGGGGTGTTCTCATTTACCTTTCTTAATTATTTCAAATCACAGAGTCGCCAATAAGCTAAGCTGCATTCCTGTGGCTTGTGTGGACGGGTTGCTTTTTATTTGATTTGATTTCTTTTTAAATTGTAATGGTTTCTGAATTGGGAATGCTTGCACTAAACCCCCCCTTTCCATGCTTGCCCAGACTGCTGCTGGCAGGCGAGCCCCACTCCTGCTCCATGGCCATCAATGGAAGCGGCTGGGAGGCTCAACAGGAGATGTACGAGCCCACGGTGGGGGGACGGGGTGGGCGGGTTCCCAGTGGCCCCGTGGACCACGCACACCCCATGGCACACAGCTGGGGGGTAAAACACCCACAGCTCTGCTCCACCCCACAGCACCCCTGGGCTCCCCCACCTTGCAAAAATAGTCTTCTACGGAAACCGTTTCTGTAAATTTATTGATGTTTTTAGCAGCCAGGAGATGCTGAGGTGAAGGTCTGTTGCTGCTCCCCAGGCTCATGCTCTGCTCTGAGTATCGGAATAAAGAAACACATGCACCTTCTCAGCCTCCCCGCCTCTGGGCTGCCTCCAGCGAGCCCCTCACCTTGGTGTCTGGGAGCTGAAGGTACTAAAAGAGTGGAAGAGGACAGCATTTGCTTGTGGGTCCGCTGAGCACAAGGGTGTGCACAGCGCTGGGTGTGAGGAGTGTGTTCACACCCGTGTGTGTTCGTGGCACTGTTCCTGGCTGCTCCGCTCTGCACGTGCCTGAGTCCAGGCGCAGCCCGAGCCTTGCTGGCGCCGGGTCCCTCGTGCCCAGTCCCCGTGTTGAGATCACCGGGGAGGGGGGAGGCAGGGATTGCCAAGAGCTGGTCCACTGAGGGCTTTTAAACAGAGGCCTCCGAATTGTTTTTCAGCTGGAACAGGAAGGGAGAAGGGCTGGCAAAGCAGGGGTGTGATCTGTGTGTGTCAGCACGCTGGACCAGCCTCAGTGGCGTGGTGCTGGTTGCGTGCGAGCCCAGAGACCCCGGGCTGTGCAAAAGGCACGTGTAAGCCATGGCCGACCAGAGGGGTGATGGCAGGACGTGCACATAACGCCGACGCGATGCGACCTCAGCCAGGGCAGGGTTCGTGTTTTCGTGTTTGGCATCATGGGTGGTGGCACCCAGGCTGCCAGGGGAGAGAGAATCCATCGCACCGTGTGTGTGTTACACTGGCCAGGTCTGCCCTGCGCCGAGCTTCTGGAGCCAGCAGCAAAACAGAGTCTCGTGGCCACAGGAGCGAGGCGCCAAGCCCAGGCTTATCAGCCAAGCTTAAGCCAAGCCCTACTGGCAAGAGCATCTTGTGGTTGCACCACTTCGGAAAGCGTGAGGCTGTATTTCTGCGTGATGCTGGACTCGGGAGCAGCGTCTCCACCCTGTCCTCCATTTACGTGGTGCAGAGGACTCCTTAGCACAGCCCAGGTTTGCCACACAGCCATTGCTTTTGGATGCAGCCAGCTACTCGTAGGCACCCGGTTACTTAGCGTGGGTGTTTGGCAGCTGCAGGAGTGCTTATTGGACTCCTTATCAGACCCTTCTCTCCGCAGCCCATTTGTGGTGCGGCATCTCATTGAGCAGCTGCACAAGCCCAAAGGCGTCAGGAAGAGCAGTGCACAAGGCAGAACAGAAATGCGTGTGGTATCTCTGTAGGATATAAAGAAATCAGCCACTGAGCTAAGGAAGGTCAGACGCAGAAGTCCTTATCTCCCTTCCCGCAAATAGGGATCATGAGTAAAGCACTCGAACATCACAGCCATCGTGAGAGGGAGTTAAAAAAACCATGAGCCTATGTTGTTGTCTGTCAAAAAATAACATGTTCTGGGGTTTTACTCTCCATCATACGGTTTCGTGCCTTTAGAATTTTGTATGTTGGGTTCTTTTTTTCTCTGCATTGAGAAAGGATAGAAACAGGTTTTTTTCTTTTTTTTTTTTTGAACACAATTGACAATCTTCCACAATCATTGGCTTCCAGGAACCAAAGCTTTAACACCCCCCTCCGCTTTCTCTTCCTCCCCCAAGAAGCATCTTGAGCCTAGTGATAAAATCCAGGTTTCGGCCAACGTTGGGTGGAGTATCTACAAGGAAGGTGTCGTTGACGTTTCATGAGGCCACGTGTTAATTGCTTTCTATCTCTCTCGAAAAGTTTCTTCAGGTCCCAATAGGTTCAAATTTAGTAGTAAACATTTAAGCGGCATTACTTTATAGGACTTCATATGCTGTGTTTTGCTGCAGAGGTGGCAGCATTTCCAGGCATGGCGGGGCTGATCTCTGCCAAGACCGTATGTGCTTCCAGTGATGAAATGCTCTTTGGAACCTCTTTGCTCCAAATATATCTTAGTATTTCTAGAAAAGCAAGTGTTCCTGTAGGATCTTACTGAAGGCACGGGTGAAAAAAAGGATCAGCTGTGAGACAGTAGCAGGTAGCCCTGAGCTCCTTTGGAAAGCACAGGGAGAACACGAGAGAACGTCGTGGGGAAGGGCTATTGCTAAACAAAACACCTCCAGGTTATGAAGGAGGCTCTGCCAGATCGTAGCTACCATATGGCATTCCAGGTTTGTCTGATGTGGTTTCATGCACTGAGTGTGGGTCTGGGACCTTTCTGTTTCTGGCTTTGACTTTACCCCAGAGATCCTCTGCCTTGGGCAAAACGCTCAGAACCACTCTTTGGCCTCTTTTTTTTGTTTGGTTTTTTTTGTTTTGTTCTACAAATAATCAAGGTTGGCATAATCAGGTGCAGCTCCATCATCATCGGTGGGGATGCTGCCTGGTTTAGTCCTTGGCCCAAAACACCGTATGTAGAAGTATGGCAGGAGGATCTCCACGTAGTGTTGCAGAGCTGGACTCCATCCCACCACGTGCTCTGCGTACCTCCCTCCATCATGTTGACTTCGGTTTTCCCCTTAATTGCCCTGCAGACGGCCCCATCCCTCCCGTGCAGTGGTGGTCCCTCTCCTCCCGCCCGCTGCCCTCTTCCTGCCCTGTCCCATCCCTGCCGGCGGCTCCTCACCTGCATCTGCCCGAGGCTTCTCTTAGATGCAGCAAGCAAGATCCGCCTGTTAATGCCGGGTTTACACTGAGCCACAGATCTTTGCGCTCTCTTCTCTTAATCGTCTGTTTTCGGGAGTAAAAGAAGAAAATAAAGCCCGGCACTCTCTGCAGTGCCGTTAACTGACCATGAAAGTGTTTTGCCGCAGAGAGGCTGGGTGGTCAAGTGGTTTGAGAACAAGGTTGGAAACCATCATCTCCCGAGTTTCCAAACTGTTCATGTCACTGAGCCTCTCCGGGGCACAGTGCTTCACCCCATATGTCTCTGTTTACCATCGATAAAACAGAGCTATTAATACTGCTATGCTTCAGGGTGATCTTTTGGACCATAATTAATGTTAAAACCTTCTGAGATCACTCGCTGGAAGGAGCTAGAGAGGTGCAGAGGGCTGCGTACTGCCGGAGCTGCCAGCTTCCACCAGAGCTGAATTTATTGGTGCTGATTCCAAAACATCTCATTCGGAGTGAATGGAAATGAGAAACTTTCCTCTAAGGTTCTCAAAAGAGGACTGGTTGCAGGTGAGGTAAGGCAATTATTTTTTTTTTTCTCAAAAAAGAATTTTTGACAAGATCAAAATCACTTTGATTCTCATGTTTTTCCATTTACATTTTGGGGTCTTTTTTTCTTGTATCATCTGAAAAAATGATGAAATGAAGGGCTTGTTTGTTGATATATATTTTTTAACCCAGGCCTGACCAGTAGAGATGCTCTTGCTCTTGGCAGCTGAGTGACTTTGTTTCTGTGTGTGCTGGGCAGAGGGGAAGAGTGCAGCCAAAGGGCTAACGCAGGTCTTCGACATCGCCCAAAGGGGTGGATGTGCTTCAACACCCTGCCAAGCAGAGATGCTTCCCTCTGACCGCACTGGCGATGGAATAGGTGACGTGAGCACTAATTGCCGAATATTACAATTGTGTTTTGATGAAAGTCTGCCATTTTTCAAGGAAAGTGCTCTGGCACAGATTGCCTCAGAGCTAATGGAGCCTTACTGACTGAGCCGCTGCGGGCAGAGCAGAGGTTACACATTAGCTGTGCTCGCCCATTAAAAAAAAAGAAAACACAACAGCACAGCCGCTGTGGCTAAGGAAGTGACCCCAGGATGGGGATGGAGATCAGCTCGCGGCAGTAACCTGCTTGTTAATCCCTCTTACTGCTTGTTGGGCTTATGCCGATGAGCAAGAAGAGCGTTGCCCGCTGCTGAGCACGGGGACAGGCTCAGGCCTGGGTTCTCTGCCCAGCTCTCCTGAGGCAGAGTTCCGTGTCCCACTGGGGCCGGGGTGCCCCCCCCCCAACAATCACTGTCCCTGTTGCTGTTGCTTTCTGGACCCAGAGAGAGGGGATCCATGCTGCCAAGCTGCACAGACACGTACCTCACCTGCTCACAGCAGGAGACTCCGTACTCACCTTGAAGCCCTCATCTGTGGAAGGGAGGAGGAGGGATGGTTGCACTCTGGGATGGGGTGTGAAGTCCTGAAGTTAGACTTGTGCCCTGAATTCGATATTACCCTATTGCTCTGTTGCTGTCCCTTAATTATAGCGGGAGAACAGCCTGTGTGTGGTACTTGTGAAGTTGCACAGTGCGGACGTCCTTCCTGAGATGCTCCCACTCTGAGCAACGTTCCTTGTAAATTAAGGAAAATGATGTCATGCCAAAGAATTAAATAGCATCTCCTTGGGTGAGCTCAGCGTGTGCGTCCCCTGCATGCCCCAGCTTTGTGAAAATGGGAGTTGTCCCTACACACAAGTGGATTCCTTGGCACTCTGCTGGCATCCTTTCAGCCAGTATTGTGAAGGAACTAATGCTAATTGCTCAGAGAGAGTATGTCCTGTGCTGGGAATTGCTACCGTGCAAATGTCAGCTCTTATCAGCCGCGTGTGGGGTGTGCAGGGCCGGCGGGGAGGAGAGAGGGGGGCTGGCGGTGCTCGTGTGTGGGGTGAGGAAAAAGGAGGCATTGCTTCTGTCCCCGTTAAGGATGCTAAGGAGTTAGGATGGTTCCTTAAGTAAACACACCTCAGGCTCTCAATCCCATTTAAGCTTCAGCTGCTTTTACGGTACTCTTTGCACTCACTTGCAAGAGCTGCTCGGTTTTACCTTAGGATAAGGAGCGGGGCTGTGTTATTTCTCAGGAGCTGGGTACCCCACCACCAGGCATCTCAGACCTCCGAGGGGTTCAAGCCAGTTCCTGCACTTTGTCAAAGCCAGCTCGAGTTTCCGTGCCTGGCTCGGGGCGAATAAATATGGACTGATGCCTTTTGAGAGAGTGGACGGAAGATTGTCGCCCCTGCTGCGAAGAAGCATTCTCATTTTGGAGCTTTGATATTCTGACCAGGACTCTGAGCTCAGCATCGCAGGACAGCCCATGCAGCCACAGCCTGTTTATTCAATGCTTCGTCCAGCACAAAAGCCATATTTTATTGTCAGATGCTCTCCATTAGCTTCAAGTGTGAAATTATCATTCCCACCCTTTTATCAACCCCACCCTGGTGAAGAAATGAGGGAGAAAACAACCTCAAGGGCCGTTCACAGGATGTGTACGAGCTGTCACTTGTCAGCACAGATTCTGCTTATGGCAGGAATTACTGCTCCTCTCTCAGGAGGGCCCGAGAGGACCCCGGCTTGCAAACACCACAGCGTTATACTGTTTGCATCGATGCCTGGCGAAGCAACCCCAGAGATGTTTGCGTGCTTTCGCAGTCAGGCGGCTGCAGGGTACAGCCCCGCAGGGATCCCAGGGACGGCGGAGGGAGGGGAAACGCAGCTCGGCGGGTGCTGTGTGGGGACGTGGTGGCCTGTCCCCCTGGCCCTGGCTCCTTTCCCTGGGTGATCTGGTCTAAGCCCGAGACTGTCTCACGTCTCCTTGAGATGCCAAAACTGACTGATAGGAGCCTGGACCACTCTTTTCCTTTCTTTTGTGAAGGCCGGTTCCCATAACAACCTGACGGTGTGGGACTGAGGGATAAAGACATTATTTTCCTTTTCCTTCCTGCCTTCCAGATTTACCCTCTATGCGGTGGATACACGAGGGAGACACTCAGAGCTGAGCACGGTCACCCTGAGGACCGCCTGCCCACTGGTAGATGACAGCAAGGCAGAAGGTCAGTGTTCACGCGCCTCGTTTTCCACAACAGAACACATTTCCTCCTGATTTTGCCTTTCCTGTATTCGTTGTACTCCTGCAAGCCCCTCCAGTCCCTCCTCTCCCAGCGTGAAGGCGCCTGTAAATTCACCCACGGGCACAGGGATGTTAATCTGGGGAGGGGTGGCAAATTGCAAGTGTCCAGTAGTGAAGTCCCCTTAGGTGGGCAGCTGGTGGCTCCCGTGGTCCTGTGCCACGCCAGCATCCAGCATCCTTCCCCACACACAGCCGTGGGAGCTGATAACGTGCGTTTGACACACATCCCCTGGAAAAAGGGCAATCTCTTCTTGCAGGAGCGAGAGATGCAGCCCTCGCCGCACCGGGGCAGTGAGCGGTGCGGGACGCTGTCAGCTCCGGTTGTTTAAAAGGATGCTGGTGGCAGCCGGTTCGGTTCTGAAACAGAAACGCCAATAAAAGCTGAACCAATTTTTCACATTTGCATTTTCCAGTTTTGATACCAATCCCATTTGTTCTCATGCCCAGAGTGCTTTGCTGCCTTTAAATTTAAAAAGATTCCTCTAAATGAAAGGCGGGTTACGTGTTTCTTTCTTGTTTGTTTTCTATTTTGAGTAGCACACCAAAGAATGTTTTCATTAATGCTTTGTTTCATGTTATTGCTAAGCATTCCCAGGGAAAATGAGCAAACGGGAGACTAAAAAAAAGGAAGGAAATGGGATTTTGTGCATTTTTCAATTCCAAAAAGAGATCCTTTTCTACAGCAGAGAGTGCACACTCTTCTTTAATACATCTAAGCCGCTCTAGTAGATACCCACAATGATGAGGTGCTGTATTTCTGCCTCAAGTGCCACGTCGTTACCAACAGTGTCATATTCCTCCAACCCTTCAGCATCATAGCTGTGCAATTGCTGTTGTTTTGGTGAGCGAGGGAAGAGCTTGCCAGCCCTACCTGGGAGGATAAGGCTGCGTCTGCCTGTGCTGGCAGCCCTCCGCTCCTGCTCCCGTTCCTCCATGGAGTATTGCTGGAGTCTTTGGGGCTGCCTCGCTCATGCGGGGCACTCGCTGCAGGATCAGCCTGAGGAATTGCTAAATGCTCCCCAGGTCACTAAACCCCACTGCAGGCAGCCCCGAGGGACTGGCAGCCATCCCAAGACGCCCGCCCGTCCTGCCAGCCCTGCCAAGGGCTTCGCTCCTCCTCCTGTGTTAGCATCTTCTGGCTGTTCCTTAATCCTGTCCCCCTGATCCTTTCCAGAGATAGCTGACAAAATCTACAACCTCTACAACGGCTACACCAGCGGGAAGGAGCAGCAGACGGCCTATAACACGCTGATGGAGGTCTCTGCTTCCATGCTTTTCCGAGTCCAGCACCACTACAACTCCCACTACGAGAAGTTTGGAGACTTCGTCTGGCGCAGTGAGGATGAGCTGGGGCCCAGGTACCTGTCCCTTCCCTGCATCCTCCTCCCCTGCCCTGCCTCCTGGAGCACCTCTCTGCTTGGCCACTGTGGAAGTGACCCTCATTGCCTTCTCCTCATAGCCAAGAGAAGTCCCTTTTGGTGTTCACCAAGCTCTTCTGCCATCTCCTAGGACCACCAGGTCCCATTTGGTCTTTGGATGAATGCTTGTGGGACATCTTGCAACCAGCCTGAACCAGGCGGGTGATACCGCAGATAAGGAGCTGAGTGTGTTGGCAAAGCTGAGGGGAAGAGGGAGCAAAGGGTGTAAATTAGACCTGGGACAGAGTGAATGGGCTGTGTGTAAACTGGGAGCAACTCAGATCCTCTTCAGTTGAAAAACCATGGTAGGTGAGACCATGGTTCCCCTAGGGTTCAAAGATGCCCTGATTAATCGCAGGGTGGATGGCTAGAAAGGGAGACTGAGGGAATAGAGCAAAAATGCAGCAGGTACATCAGTGTTGAGAATGATGTGCACAGCGACAAGCATTAGGTACCAAGAGTTGCAGTACAGCGGCAGCTGTGTACCTCAGAGGTGTTTGAGGAATACAGGGCGAGTCCATCCTATACTGTCGTATTTGTGCATGCCAAATAGCCAGGTAACGAGGAGCAGCAGAATTCCTCTTGGGCATTTTTTACTGGAGCCCATTGGTGTCATGGAACGTGGTGTGACCTCCAGGACTGTCCCCCCATGGTGGGATGGATTCTGCACCCGGGACAGATCTGTTCTGTCATCCTGCATTCAGACTAGTTCCCTCCACACCCAGCCAATATTCCCCATGGACAGTTGAGGAGAGGATCACTCATCCCAGATGTGGCTTTGGGCACCTGCTACCTGCTCATGTGGTTGGGGATGTAGGGGATTATTTGTATGTGCAAACAGTTTTGAGCCCATGGAAGGGAAGAGGTGCTGGCAAACAGATTTTACTTTCATCTGTAGATTTACTGTTTGATATCATCAGAGGGGTCAATGACTGAGCAATCTGTATGTGGTAAACATGGCTCTACTAAATAGTATGTTTCCTGGGCATTTCCTTCTATTTATTTCTCTATCTGACTGGACGTATCTTAATCCTCACAGTGGAATATGGTTGCCGTACAAACTGTAAATATTTCCAAGATTCCCCTTCCACCTTCCCTTTCTCCCAAAAGAATAATTCAGCTTGCTGATGTAGGCACTAGAAAGGTCCTCCTAAATTTTAGCCCTGTGGTGCCCCTGACACCATGCAAGGATGCCCCTGAGCTCACATCACCTCATCTGTTACTTATATACAGCTTTATGCTAGAAATATTTTCTCTTTACTATACATTTCATGCTCTGAGGAGGGCTGGGAGACTGCATCTGCAAATCCCTGGTGTTCAGTGAAAGGGGTGGTAAGACTCTAAGAGATCACAGCTCAGGAATAACAGGTCCGTGGACTCCACTGCATCCAGGGGGCTGGCAGTGTCCCAACAGTGTCCCAACAGTGTCCTGGCAAAGGCCAGGCTGCCACCCAGCCCTTGGGAAACACTCAGCAAAAAATGCACAGAGGTAGCCATATCTCTCTGGACATCTTGACATCTCTTAGAGGATTCAAATAGCCTTGACCTACTTTGAAGCTTTTAGACACACAGTTAATCCAGCGTCCTCATCTAACATGTTGTTCTCTGAGGAGCTGGAGTGGAGGGAGACAGAGGAATGGGGTCTTGCAGGAAATGAATAACTGGAAAAGATGTTCCTTCTCTCCCTTGGCTCCTATCTGCTTGTTGGACACAGCGGAGGACCTGTCCATAATACCAGGATGACAGCTCCTCACAACTTTTTACATCCCTCCTGGACATAAATCCAAGCTGGCCTGGGGCTTGCCCTCGTCTAGAGATGACCTTGGTCATAGTTCCTTTGGTAGTTCATTAGCCCCTGGCACAGAGCCATTCTCATCCTTCCCACTGCCTTCCTCCTTCTTTGATGACTCTGCAGGCTTGTTTGTCCTTTTCAATTGCTCCTCTATAAATTCCTGGGAACCATCAGCCTCTTCTTACACATCCTTATTTCCTCCGTTACTTGAGATCCAACACACTTGTTGAAGGATGCTATCTAACCTGATACCTGCATCAAGCCATGAGATTTGCAAGGTGACATTCAAATTGCTCGTATTGCCCAACTCTATACCAAGCTACTTCTGGAGACAGTGGTCAATTCGACTGCTGTCTGTCTTCCTCGCCGAGCCAGATGAGCTCCTAGCAGCACTCGTATGCCCCTGTTCTGTACTTGAGAATTGTGTGACTTGCAACCAAGAGGAAGCATCTATAAATGCCGTGGCAGCTCTTAGCAAGAGCCGTCCAGCCTTGTTTCTCAGGGAGCTTGGACAGAATTGGAGGCACTGACGTAGCACGAAGCGAGTGAGACTTTGCCAAGGGAGGCCATCTCGTAACATGATTTTAATTGACGGACTGTTCTCCTTCCCAGGGGAACATTCATTTTCATACCTTGAAATGTTTATCAAATGAGCCTCAGCTTCACAGTAAATGTTCACTCATAAAACTGAGCGACAAGAGGGAAGTTGATTGCCTCCATGTAATAAATACATCACACTGGAGTCCTCGTGAGCCCGGTTTCCATGAAAGCCACAGGTTACTGCAAACAGCTGCTTGCAAGAAGACACACTGACAGCCAGATGTCCCAACCAGACGGTTTACATTAAGGAGACATTAAAAACTTAGCTCATAGGTGGCCCTAAACCAGGACTTTCTGTGGTCAGCAGCATCTTGGCACCTGGCTTGCCTCATCCTGCGAGTCTCCTTTAGCAACAACAACCCCTTTCCTGCTCCCCCCATTCCTCTTACAGACACCAAGTGAATGTCACGGAGTTAATTTGTTCCAACAAAATAGAGGAATCTGTCTAAACCAGTGAAGGTTTAATGCTACTGTGCATTCAGACCTTTGGATCTGTGCAGCAAGAGTGCTTCCTGACACAGCAACAGGGAGATTTCTCTATTATTTTCTTGTACTGGATTTTCAGGACAATTCTTTTGACCACTGCAAACAGGGCCTGGCTTTTAGAAGGAGGCAGGACAAATAATTAAGTTAAAATCTTCCTTCCATGCCCATATTTGTGGCTACCAGCAACAACGGGATCAGGATGTGGCATCAGCCCGGGGCTCGCAGCCTCTCCTTTGCTCGAGCAAGTCGCCCAGGCAGGCAGCCGGGACAGCCGTGGGAGACGAAGTGCATCTCCAGAGCAGCTGCCTTCTGGTACCGAGGGGGAATGCAATGTACTGATGGGAAGCTGTGATAAGAGGCCATCGAGTCCCGGACTCATTGTCCTCTCAGACAAGGGTCTGACAGACCCAGGTCAGTTCTCAGTAGAGTGGAAAAATCTGAATTTATGACAAAATCACCCCATATGGGAACACAGCAGCCAGGCAGCCACCCTCTCCCCGCAGCAGTCCTGGGAAGCTCATCCTTCCCTCCAGCTCAGGTATCATTTCTTCTTTGCTTCTTCATGCTGGTTCGTTCTGCTTTAGCACCTTCCTCTACGTGAGACAGGGCAGTGTCTTGCTGGCTCTGGACGTGTTCTCGTCCCACACCAGCCATCAAGGTGAGTAACTGCTCTTGGGGAAAAAAGTCCCTGTGCGAGCATCCCTGGGGCTGGGCAGAGCAGGAGGTAACGTGTCTCCTGCTCTTGGACACATCCTTGCAGAGGTGTGGCTGGCAACCAGGGACCTCATGGCCCCGTCCCCTCTGCAATCACTGCACCGCACTCCGTCGCCATGGGGCTGCTGGTTCGTGCATGAGCCCTCGGAAAGTGCCCTTGCAGCAGACACCCATCCCCTCCCCTTTCCTCTCCCCCACCATGCCATGAGGTACTGCAGAGGGAAGCAGCCGTGTAGAGCCGTCACTATTTTTAAATCCCCCTCTTCATCATTTATGACTGCGGCTGTGACCTCCGAAATCCGTCACTTAAGTTAAGACCAGAATCAGTCCCTGGTTGGCGCCGACTTAAAACAACTGCCGCTGCGGCGGGACGTGGCAGGTGGGACGGCAGCGCTGGCTCACGCCAACGCGGAGGCACTCCCCGTCCGGGCTATGGGGTGAAGAGGAAGGGGGTTGCTTCATCCCTTTGGGGGCTGAGAGCTCGGGGTCTGGCCACAGGCAGCCATGAGAGTGACTTCCCCCTCGCTTGCTCCCCTGCCGTCCTCTCCCAATTACTGCCCTTTAATAAGGCAATAAATTAGCGTTTCTGGCAGGGATGAGGTTGGTCAGCATTTAGGAAGATTTCATTTCCAGTATTTGAAAAGGTGGTCGTTCTGACCCAACAGCCCTCCGCAGGGAGCACTTGGGTAATACCCAGGGCTTGATTTATGGTGTTAAATTGGCAGCCCAAGAACTGCTCCTGTAATTTATTACCCAGCCTTCACCAGAAAGCCTCTCTCTCTTTCTCAGCCCTCCCCTCGCCTGCTCTGTCTCTCTTTCTCCTTATTTTTTTTAAGAGGGAACAGCTGACAGCCGAAAGCTAAATCTAGCATTTACACATGACTTCATTACCCCACAAAAATAAATGACTCAAAGCGGTGAAACCCATCAAAACTGGGGCTTTGGCACTGAACACCAAAAGCAAGGGGCCTGATTCCCTCCCCATCACCCTGTCTCCTCCTTGACCATAGTGCAGTGTGTTTTCAACATCCTCCTAGGGCCAACCCATCGTGTGCTGCATCCCACCCTTAAACATCGGTACTTTCCTGGGGCCGACTGCATCAAGGACAACTGCAGATGTGCAGCTCCACGAGGAGCACAGCACATAAGCCAACAGCAGGTCTGGATGGGTTGACTCCTGGACTTCTTACCACCTCGAGCTGCTCCTCACACATAGGAATGTTTGCTTGAATAAGAGACCTGGGTATGTGTCAGAAAGCAAGGACAACGTGGTGATTTTTTAGCAAAATCCAGAAGATCATGGAAGTATGATGGAGCAAGTAATGAACATGGGAAGGTGGAGAAGGCGAGTGGAAATGGAGGCAAAAGAATGAACAGGTTGTGGAGGGGAGAATGAAAGGTGGGTGAAGAAAGCTATGGAGGGGAGGAGACAGGTGAAGTGGTGAGAAGGGAGGAGAGGAAGAGAAGAGCTTGGCCAGCAGGCATGTGTAGGTGCGTGCTGGGGAGTCCACCCCTTGTTTAGGTCAGGGCCAAGTCGTGGTTACACACCACTGGGATTTGCCTTGAGGGCTGGTCATGGCCACTCATTGTCACTCCCCTCTTGCTATTGCTGGGAAAGGCCTTGTGCCGAGCTGGAGTGGGAATCAACCTGAGGGAAACTCCATGGGTTGCTTGGTTGGCCTTTGGATGGACAACTTCCCCATGTTGGCCCCATGGACACCTGCACAAGGAAATGGGCAGGGACAAGCTGGAGAAGGGGCAATAACCCCTTTTGTGAGTAGAGATGATTTATGATAAATAGGGGTGACCATGGAGCTATGGCCTTAGGGAGATGATAGTTTTCCTTTTTGAGGAGGAAGGTATTCTGGCCAAATGCTCTCCTCCCAAGCACTGTCAGCTCACATAAAAGTCTGTCCTATGAGCCCTGCGCTTGCTCAGCCTTCCCTGAAAAATAATGGAGAGTCAGCGCACATGTTAAGAAACACTTGCTCAGCATTAGGATGGGTGAGCACTGGAAGGGTTGCCAACTCTCGGCTCTAAGAACAGGTTAGGCTGATCATCAGCGCTGGTTGATCCCAGCAAGGAAATGGCACAGATGATGCCTGCTGGTCCCTTCCAGCACCAGTGACTGTAATTTGCTGAAGTTTGTTGACTGTATTGACAGTTACTACAGACTTTGATTTGCTGCTGAGCTTAGCTTTAATCAATTGGTCTTTACTGAAAGCACCTAATGCCATCGTAGAAGTTCATAACTTCTTCACGGCAGGCGTCCAGCGGTGAAGGACCTGTTCTTGGCAGTGTGTCAGGTCTCGATGTGCAGTGGGAGCACCAGATGCTGTAGAAGGTCAGGTGGCTGCTATGGAGAGCAGCACGAGTAGAGGTATTCTGTCATAGCTGGGCACAGCTCAGCCTATGACATCATTATTTTATATGCGTGTGTGTAATTAACGAGGCTCAAATTGCCTAGTCAGGCTTGCCTTTATAGATTAAATCGATACGTGGAGACCATGTAGAGTTGTCCAAGAAGGGCCAACTCCCTTTGCTCTTCCCTTGCCCTGCAAAGCCGACCCTGAGCCCGTCACCCCCAGGGAGGAGCGGGGAAGTTTTCCACGTGCGGGCCTGGGGAGCAGAGGTCTCCTACAGCCTTTCTTCCAGCCTTCACGCTCCGGAGGGAGAGGTCCGTAGCCAGCTGGGGATGCCGGGATGCCCTCTTGCCTCCTGCCACCGTCTCTGCCCTCCTGGCTCCGGGGTGACTCTGGCCAGCCCTTCCCGGCGTCCCGTCCCCGGGTGCCTGCAGGTGTGCGGCCGCTTCGGGGTCCCAGCACCGCCCCCCCCCCCTTCCCGGCTGGGAGCTCACAGCCCAGGCTGCAACACCACTCAGCTTTCATAATCAAATAATCCCCATGTTTAGGCCTCGCTGACTGACAGCGCTGCCCCTGACATATCATTATCGGGAATTTACATTCCTCCAGGAACTGCAAAATCCCCTAGCCCCGAATCCAGAGCTTTCCTGCGGCACCAGAGGGAGAGGAAATAATCTGTGATCTTGAGACTTTCAGACCACTGAAGTAAACCCTCTTCCCCTCCCTTTGTTTGATTTAGCACTTTGCAGACTCCCACGAGGGGATTCTTGGTTTCTTACGGGTTTATTTTGTTTTGTCTTAATGTGTTGTGCTTTTATTCCTCACTCTTCTAATGTCAGTCCTTTTGGGCCATTTGCCTCCTGGAGACTTGGGAAAACAGGAAAGGGAGGGCTGGGCTCATCAGTCGGGAGCAGTAAGGTGCTGGGCGTCTCACCAGGGTCCAAGGGGGACATCACATGGGCTTGGAGCCCGCCAGGAGCACACGGTGGTGGTGTTGGTGGTGACCGTCTAGCCAGGGGCAGACAGTGTCAGACAGAGCTGCTCTGGTGGGTCAGACCTGAGGTCCCTCCAGCCCCATTGACCTGGTGCTGTGAAATAGTGGATAACACCCAGAAGGTTTTTTTGCTCTCCACCTGAAATAGGAAAGATAATGTCTTAGGCGATGGGTCTCATCCATTCTTGTTGCCGGTGGTGGAACCCAGGGGTGCTGGCTGCTGGTCTCCTCTTCGCATCGCCTGCCCTGCTCTGTCTCTATCTCTGCTTGTCCCCTCCAGGAAGGCACACCTGATCCTGAGGAGGCTGGAGAAGGTCAGCAGTCACTGCTCGACCCTGCTGCGCAGTGCCTACATCCAGAGCCGCACCGAGACCATGCCCTACTTGTTCTGCCGCAGCGAAGAAGTCCGGCCTCCCGGCATGGTCTGGTACAGCATCCTAAAGGACACCAAAGTAACGTGCGAGGAGAAGATGGTCTCCATGCTGCGCAACACGTACGGGGAGTCCAAGGGGCGGTGAGGGAAGGTGCGGGCCTGGAGCTGTGGGAGGCAAAGGGACTCCGAGGAGTCAAGGACTCGTGATATGCTGAGTGGCTGGTGGGGTTCGGGGTCGGGTGGTGTTCGGAGGGGTGGAAGGGGACAGCAAGGCCAAGCAGGACTTTCTCATGCAGATGGCAGAGAAACAAGAAATCAGCAAGTTGGACTTTAATTTCTTTTCCTTTTTTTTTTTTAATTTTTCAAGAGAAAGAAAAAAAAAAAGAAATTACCTAATTTGACTCAGCATAAAAGCCTCTCCTTTTTAATCTTTTCTTACTGAATTTCCTGGACTACACGCTCCAAAACCCCGGGAGGAGGAGGAGGTACCCGCTCGAGGCCAGGCCAGGCGGGGTGACAGCCCGCAGAGGGGAGCTGCTGGGCACAGGGTGACCCCCTCCCTGCCTGCCCTGCCTGCCCTGCCTGCCCTGCCGCCGGGCAGGAGCTGTGTGGCAAGGGGCCCCAGTGCCGTGGCGGCCGAGGACGCCAGGAAGAGGTGGCACGGGCGGCTGGCAACACCGCGCTGCCCGCCAAGGTCCCGGAGGGGGATGCCAGGCGGGTGCTGGGACGCTGCCGGCAAGGTGGGCTTTTGTACCACTCTGAGTCGACGGACCGGCTCTGTGCGCAGCCTTCGTTCGCAAGGCTCCCGGCAGCTTGTTCTGTGCATTAAAGATTCATATTAAGTCCATCTTCGCTGCCTCCTTGGTGTTTCTTCCCGACACTTGTCTCACCGCCGCTTGGGCGTTTGTAGGGTTTCACCAGCAGAGACGGCGTCACCCACAGCTGTCCCCATGCCGGGACGCGGCTGCGGCGAGGGGCTGTATCTGGAAACCAGTGCTGACCCCGAGAGCTGGACACATGGGGAGGAGGGGAAAGTGCCGGCTCTTTGCATAGGGTCCTCTCCCCCCCTAACACCCAGCTCGGCCACCAGCTGGGTGTGAGCCGGAGGCGTGTGGGAAAACCCAAGAAGGAAGCCAGGGGATAAAAAGACATGGGGAATCTGGTTTCTTTTACTGTCAGATGTGGGTTAGGCTGGCCCAGGATCCCTGTGGGTAATGGATTCCTCAGCCTGGTAGCCAAACCAAAAAGTGCGGGAGGGTGAGAGGAGAAAAAAAAAAAAAAAAAAACCCAACCAAAAATCAGATCAGCCCAAAACTATTGCTTTTTCTTTTTTAAAGCAAAACAACAAACCTGGAGGGGGAAAAGGGAACAGTGTGGGTTGAATGAATCAGTTTAGTCAGCCCAAAGCAAATAGCTTTGTTTAGTTTTTCAGGTTATTTAACCCTTTAATGTAAAAACAAACAAGCAGGAGGTGAGTTTCAAAATGAAAATGTTTTGAAACTAAACAAAGGTGCAGGATTTCATGTGGAGAAAGTTCAGCAAAAGACTTTTTCTTCTTGAGCTGAACCTATTTCCCTGATTTGCACCCACTCAAATAGTTCTGATCATTTCTCCCAAACTGCTCTTCCCCCCCACACCCCCTTTGGTTATGTGTCTTCATTTCTCTTGAGCCACGTTGATGCTGCACGTTGGGAAGACCTCCAGTACCTGCTCGAAGTCCCACTGGAGGTCACAGAAAACTTTTTGCCTTTTCATAGCAGCCTGCGGAGCAAGCGCCAAAGCATTGCAGGTCACCCGAGGTCTTAGTTTTTAAGCTACATCCCTTGTTCCGATGGAGAGGGAGAAGACAGTGACACTAAGGGAGCTGCGCTATGGCCGCGGTGTCACTGAGGCTTGCACAGCACCGAGCGCGAGGGCCACGGAGGGACCACGGTGCCACGTGTGTTAAAACCTCTCTCAGCCCCCAGCACTGCTGCTGCCCTTCGGAGGTGGCTGGTGGCCACGGAGTTTGGTTGTGGGGATGAAGGAGATGGCTGTGACTTGCAGACGAACGTAGACTTTGCATTTGTTTGGCCAGAGCTGCCGAGCCCTGGCGCGGCTCAGCACCCGTCCAGCACCCCGTGCAGCAGCCAGGCCTGAGCAGGTCCGTGAGCTCACAGATCCTGCACCTCCCGGAATGGGCGACGCTGGCATGGGCGGAGGTGAGGCAGTATTTGTTCAGCTTTGCTATTGTGTAAAACGAAACACAGCAAAACCCTTGAAGTGCAAATGTGCAGGCGTCCCGGCTGGTGCCCGGAGCGGTGTCTCTGGCACCGCGTGGTTTTACACCCAGCCGCTCGCTTCATGTGCTGCCACAACACACTATATGCACAGCTGGGGGTGGGACGGGACACCCCAAACCTCTCCAGAGCCACTGGTGCGGACTGACCGGGACCGATCCTGCCCTTCTGGCAGCTGCAGAGTGTGGTGCTCCATCCCCTCATGGGACGCGGCACGCACCGCGACTGCCACGGGCAGCAGCAACCGCACGAGCCCGGCTGGTCCCGGTCCGATGGCGTGTTGCTGCTCGCGCTGGGTGCACCTCCAGGTGCTTTGAAGCCGTCTTGTTTTCTCAAGGCTCTGGCCCGCAGCCGTGCCTTTCCCTGTGTTTTTCGAACATGGTGTTTTATTTTGTTTTTGTTTGGTTTTGCTCGGAGATGATTCATTTCTCTTGAAAGCCCCGTGCAGTGTGTGCTGCGATGGGGAGCAGCTCTGTGGTTTCACTGAAGGTGAAAGCCAACGTTGATCGACCTGACGGACAAATTGCCTGTGTTTTCTGCGCCGCCGCTGACGGGGCTGGAGGCAGTCGTAGGTGTGACGGGGCTAATGCCACTTGTGGGATTGCTGACCATCGTGATTGTGGTGCTAGGCGTTAGGAATAGGAGACGCCAGCCAAAATATGGGGCGGCTGGCTGGATGCCCTTCAGGAGGTTTTTCTCCACTCTGGTACAGTTAGCTCCCCCACAGCAGGTTTTTTTTTTTGTGCCTGGGATACCCATCCCAGCAGCATCCCTCGGCAGAGCTCAGGGGAAAGAGCAAAATCCACAGCACGGGGCCCTTTCGCTGCAGATGGTGACGGAAAGGAGACCTTCAGCTCCGGTAGCCCTCACTTCTGCTGGGAGCAAAGCAGGAGCAGCACAAGGACAGGCTGGCTGTCCCGCCGGCTCCGCGTGGCAGCTGCGTCTGCTGCAGGGACCAGGGGCTTAACGTGGTGCTTACCTTGGGAGGCTGCTGAAGAGCTTCGCTTCGCATCCGTGGTGAGGCTGGCTGTTGTGTAGTGTACAGAGCGAGTTGTGTGTACGCCTGTGTTAATATGTACACAGCAGGTGGAAGAGTCTAGACTCCCGGGCGGGAAGGCTGTGGAGTTTGACAGCTATTAACCTGTCGAGAAGCGCACCTAGCTCCCAGATCAAAGCCAGCCCAATGCAGCAGAAGAGCCTCTGGCCAGTGATGCTACCCGGCGCGGCGTACCCAAGCCAAACAAAACCGAGGAATTCATCGAGGTTACACATCCTCTGGCGCACAGCTGAAAGGAAGGGTCTGTCTTTTCTCCCTGGAAACTTTGGAGAATGTAACCCTCCAGCTTTCAAGATAAACAGTTGCAGTCACAGCCTAGCAACGCTGGCAGATGGACCCGTGCCCCGTAGTGTGTGCACACGCGCGCGCGCACACGCACACACACTCTGCCATTCCTCTGGCTCCCTTAGGGAAAAGGAATCCTTGCTGCAAAGCAAGTTGCTGCTGCCCCAGGAGCCCCTGGTTCCTCTTGCCAACCCACACCCCCACTTTGCTCTACCACCGGCTGGGCTGTGGCAGACCAGGGGCCGATGCAGTCCTGGGTGGGGACAGCACCGAGGGGTGCATGAAACATGAAAAGTGAGGGGGAAAGGGGCAAAAAGATGCCATCATCCAGGTTTAATAGATAAACTACCCAAATCCCTTTGCAAATCTGAAATTATTTGCCTGATGGCATGAAGCAGAGCAAGGGTAACCTGGCATCAATGGCTCCTGGACAGAGTCACCAGCTTTAGGATGAGCTCAGGTCAACAGGAGTCACTTCCTCTGTGTGTCTTTGCATGTGCAAGTAATAGCATCCCGTTCAGTGGTTATGGGTGCGTGCAGAGCGTTCACTGCTCCCTGCACAGCCTGGCCCTACCCCACCATTCATGCACAACCCCCCCAGCACCCCATAAACTCCAGCTCAGCACCAGGAGGTGGTTTCTCTGCCAAGGCTGCTCACTCACTCTTCACCACATGTGTGTTCACACTCTTCCTTTTAACAAATCTATTCGCTGCCCCTTTCAGCATCCCTTGAACATCCCAGCGGGCACACACCCTTCTTAAGGGCACCCCTAAATCTGCCACTTGTTTGGCAGCTCAGAGCTGGTGACAGCCACGGGTCCCCTCCCAGGGCTGCGTGGGGCTGCCCCCTCCCGAGGAGCAGAGCTGCCCTGAACAATCCCCATTGTCCCCACGGCCATTGTTCCCCACCGCCCTCATCCCAGCCCGGCTGCAGCTGGCACGGTGCACAGAGGGGCTGATTGTCTGGCTTGCTGTGCCGCTGATGACACACCACTTTGGGACAGCTTCTTCCCACGGCAAAGGCCTCTGGAGTCAAGTGCTGCGTTTGCTCCTTTATTTATTTGGTTTGTTTCTGCTTTTCCTCTTTATTTTTTTTTTACCCCCCCATTTTTCCTTGGTTGGATGAGGCAGGCTCTGCTGAGGCTGGGGAAGACGCCAAGGAGCGCCCGAGGCTGTGCAGCACGGGCAGCCCAGGTCCTCGCCATCATGGGGGGGCGCGGGGGTGTCTGGGATGGACGAGCCTTGCAGTAACACTGCCACTTAGCCACGACGGTGTCCTGCGATGTGACGGATGCCTCAGTGACCTGTGAGCTCACGTCTTGTTGTGCTGGGAGGATGTAAGCTGTGCTCTGTACCTGCTGGGCCAGAGGCAGGATTAGCTCTCCAGAAGCTGAGCATCACCTACGTGGATCAATTTGTGCATTGCAAGACACAAAGGAAAAGGTTTATGTTTTCTTTTCTAAGCACACTTGGCCTGTCTGCCTCGCCCAAGTGTTGGTGACCGTGACATTAAGCCAGGAGGGACGATGGCTCATAGTCCCACCATGGTGGAGGGACATGCCCTAGGCAGCAGGGCTGGGCTGGGGCTGGGACAGGCGAGGCTGAGCCCAAAGAGCTCTTGGCACCTCCCAGGAGCTGCAAAGGCTTTGAGGAACAGTTTGAGTCAGTCCGGTGTGCTTCAGCTTTGGCATGTCATATGGTGCTGCAGGGGGGTGGGGGTGGGGGGGTCAGGAGGCTTTAAATGTTTGGGTGGAAAGTTTGCGCATTGGAGTATTAATAAAGTGTAATAAAAAGGATTCCTTTTCCCTTCCCTGCTCCTGCCCACCCTCCCGGCTCTCCAAGCCCATTTAGCCACCGCTGTGGCGCGGAGCTTCACGCCTTAGGGGAAACACAGCAGTGTCAGGGCTTGGGGAAGACCATGTCACTCGGGTGACATTTTTGAAACCAACCCGCTTATTTTGAGCACGTCTGTGCTACAAGGTGAGTGCCCAAAGGCAGAGCTGGGCTTTGAGGTTCAGCCAGAACTGTCCCCGTGTTTCAACTCTTTCATCACAAATGCCGATGAACCTGAAGCGTGAGTCGGTTCGTCCCTGTGGGCTGGATGATGATAAAGGGCAGCAGCAGCGAGCTCAGAGACGGGGCTCTAATGCGTCTTTAAAAAACTGGATGCATGGAGGAGTGGTTTACGTACAGGTAAGGCAGGTCATGTCTTAAGAGCAGGGCAGGGGTGGCTAGAAGTGACGGTGTTTGGACTAGCTCTTCATTCATCATAACTAAAGCAATTAAAGTTGTGAGTAACTTTGTATCTAGCTGCAAAAAAAAAAAATATTCTTTTTGTGAAAGCCGTTTGTAACCACTAATGGTCCTCCCCCAGGCCGGCGAGAAGTCAGCCAAAAGATTCTCAAGACCTTTAAAACTATTTTGACACAGTATTGCCTCACTTGTACTTAAAAAAAAAATAAATTTAAGACCCTGGCCCTTTGACTGCATTTTATCAGAGAACTTAGGCCAGTTGTTGACTTGAATGATGTAGGCAGCGGTTATTCCAATTCAGGGCAGAGGGAAAGTTCGGGGCCATCGTGGTGTTGTGGCAGTTAATGAGCAGCAAAAAGGACAGTTCTGGCCTGGGAACTGCTCACATTTCTTCACCTCCCAGGTTTGTGCTTTGGAAAGTAAAAAAGTGAGGAAGTGGGATAAAAAAGCCCAGGGAAAGAGAGTGCTGGACCAGAAAGTGTTTGCTGGGTTTGTGTGTGATGGTCGGGGGGGGGGGGTGGGGTGGGGGGGTGGGTGTGTATGTGCATGCACGTGTGTGTGTGGGTGTGTGTGTAAAAGCAAGCGAGCACATGGCACACATCTGCCAGCGTACACATCTGAACCTTCATTTGCTCTTCAGATGCCCTTGCTTACATGGAAAGAAGTTTTCTTTTATACTTGTGAGCAACTTCTTTTATATTCCACTCTTTCTACAGAGGCGCTTTTTTTTAAGCCTCTGTGTCTTTTTGTCCAAATTGTTCAAAGTTGCTAACAACAGCTTCATTTTCCCATTACCACAATTACCAATGCCATACTTGTTTGAGAAGCTGTGGCTTTCAGCTGGGGAAAGACTTTGCCATATGAATTCAGAGCAATTTCCCCAGCTTTCATATATAATTAATGCAGTCAGCTCCTTTTGATTTAACGCAGCCAACAGGAACCGCATCTGAAGTCACAAGTGCCTCGCAGTCGCATCAGCACATGGGCCAGTCTGGGCGACTTTGAGTGTGTCATGAGGCTCCCCGGGCTGGTCACCGCACAGCAAGGGGTTCGGCATTACTGCTAAGGGGCTGAGATGTTACAGCTTGCTAGGTCTCAGCCAGATTGAACATTTGCTGGTGGCCACGAGCCCTGTTGCCATCTCGCAGGACAGTGGCTTCAGACTTTGCTCAATGCATATATAGTGATTTATTTTTTTCCTCTCCCTCTCCTTAGTGATTGATTTCCAAACAGACACGTAAACCGAACATAAAAACTGTTGTTTTGACTGTGCATTTCAATTGATCGTGCTTGGGTGGTTGTGCACGTGCGAGCGCACCAGAGCTGAACGTCTCGCTGCAAACACAGCCCAGCCCCGCAGGAGCGAGCTGCCTGCTCTTTGCTGGCTCCATGGGCTGCTCCCACCTTACGGTCCTTATTAATGCTTAATAGGTACTTCAATTGATTTGTATATTGCTATAGACACAAACCATTTAATACATTGTTTATGGGCATTTTATCTACAGTCTGTTCTATTGATAGGGCTGTCTGTGATGTGCCTATACCCTATTAATGATACATTGACCATAGACAAGGATGGTATAGAAAGCATGATGCGCTCTCACTCATGCTCTTTCTTTCTCTCTCTCTCTCTCTCTCTCTCTCTCTGCTCAATATATTGCGGTGGATTTTGACAGTTAAAATGAAAAACATTTTTTTTTTTACTGACTCGCTTATGCCAGTGTGAAAAAAGAAATTAATTTATTCTCCTCCTTCAGTCTATTGCCCCCAAAGGTCCCATGGATTGTGTGGTTGGTGATAGTTATTTGTAAATCCACAGGCTGTTTATGCACTCTAGTATTGCTGCCACACTTTTAAAGGGGGCCAAGGCGGTACCAGCCGGTACCGGAACTACGTCAGGATGGCAAACGGAGCTGGCTGGCGTCACAGCCCAGTGCCGACTGAAGCAGATGCAAAGAGGAAAGTACAACAGGGGAAGCATAGCCGGTATCTAACACTCCTGCCCCCGTGCACCCCCTCCTCGTCTTCTGCCCGTGCTCCCAGCCTCTGTGTCTTATCGGGGCTTTCCTGGGGAGTTAAATCATTAATAAGTTGGGGAGTTAACTGGGTTAAAACTGACTCTCTTTAGGATCAGGGGTCAATAACTGTCAGGGCTAAATGGCACCTATCCCAACTGCATGTGCATCCTCAGCAGTTGGAGATGTCGATGCTGAATCAATGCACGTTTGGAAGCTGAATCAATAGAGATGTCTCAGTACAACAGCATAAAGCCCCTTTCCCTGTCCGCCACGGCAGGGTCTGAGCGGGCGGCGGGCTGGGTCCTGCGCCACAGCCCCAGCCCCGCGGGGGGGGTCCCACCGGAGCTGCAACAGTGTGGGGGTAGCATCAGCAAAGCGGGGCAGTGAGGTAGGACCAGCACGGCTGTGACCAAGGGGAGGCAAAGCCTCAGCGGGAGGGTGCATGGAATCTGCAAGGTTGGTGGGCGAGAACGGGGCCAAAGGACTTTGCCATCAATGACCTTCAACTTGATTGGCCAGGGAAGCTGGTGGGGGCTGCTCCAGCCTACCTCCCTGTCCACAAACACCTGCCCTGGCAACAAAAAGCCACACTTCTGCTAATGAAGGACCAAAAGTTTCTTAATCCCATTCAGCTCATCTCACACATTAGCAAGAACCAACAGCCCTGTGGTTTGAGTCCACCCCTTTCCTTTTGGACCTGTGCACGCCTGTGGGCGTGCAACTGCGACGTGTCCATCATGGTGACGACCAAAACAATGTTGAAGGGTTGCAGATCCTCATTCTCCAGGAGGAGAAAGACAGACATGCATCTTCAGTGCAGGTGACCCAGCTCTGAGCAGGGGTCTGGACCAGGACAGGCTGTAACACTGCACGCGTGTGTGTGTGCGCGTGCGTGTACACGGCAAATGGGGCTTTATCATCACCAGATGTGCATGAGCCCACTGTGCATACCTTCCAGGGCCTTGGTCTGGCTTGAGGGGACTGCAAGCCCAGCTATCTCTTGACCACTGGAGACTGCCTTATCTCTAACCGTATGTTTTCTTGCGTATCCAAAGGCTTCTTGTCATCGGCACGTTCAGCTCCGTGGCTGCACGGAGCTTTCAGCCTTCCTTCCCACTTAGGTAATACGCGAGTTAAAGGAAATTCCCGTTGGGACTTTCTGGATGACCATGTTCTGCATCTGATGGAGAGGGTAAGCAGAGACCATGGATAACTTTAAAAAAAAAAAAAAAAAAGATCTTTTTCAAATTAGAAGCATCCAACCCGCACATTTTCAAGCATCTCTCACACCAAAAGCTACACTGGGCACCAGTCTGCCCCACATGAAGCAGGACCCAACCCTTTGGCAGAACAAACCAGCTATAGATGAAATGGGCTCTTGGGCTGACACGTGGTTCCGGCCGGCGCTGCCTCCCTCCGCCTGCCACAGCCCCTCTGTCAAAACACCGTGATTTTCAAAACCCCTGCCCAAAACCAAGGTGCTGGGGCTCAAGTGGGACCTCATGGTGATCCGTGCAGCTGTGCAGCCAGATGTGGGACCCTGCGGCCGCTCTCACTCCCCCCCCGGGGTTCCCGGCGATGCTCGGGGCCGGCTCGACCGAAAGCAAAGGAGACGTGGCAAGAGCAAGCGGTCCAGTTCAGAACTCTTTAATACAAGCTTATATTGTTTGTGTTTCTGATTCTCTGTTCTCCCAACATCTGGGGACATTAACCCTCATACGTGTGTGAGCATGTGTATGAAGATATATACAAAATCACACAGTTAAATATTTAAGCATACAAGGTATTATATATTTATATAATATAGAACTTTAGGGTATAGGAATCAACAATGGCAAAATATTTCTGATGAATCTGACATAACTTTTTTTGAGTGAAACATGACCTGTTTTTTGAAAGACCAGAGGAAGTTGTTGTTTATTAAAAGAAAGAGAAAAACCTGTATAAAGAAATTCTGTGAAAATGATTTAAAATACCTCATGAACCAAAAAAAGGACAACTGTTAAAAACTGTATTGAAAAAAAAATAAATTAGATGAACAATTGTGTAAATATAAATTAAAAAAGATGACAATCTTAATAAATAAGCTTTACTATTTACATCTTTATATATTGCTTGGAGACTTAAATTAGATCCGTTAAAAACAAACGAACGCAAAATAAAACCCAAAATCGGAGCAGCAAACGTACAGGCGTGAGGTACAGAATTAAGGGTTGAACTGTATTTTGCTTGTTTCTTTTTTTTTTTTTTTTTCTCTTTTATACAGTAGACCAGTAGAATTCTTGTGAAAATAGATCCTCAGCACTTCATTGGAGTATTGGTTGACGTGGCTTCCAAAAGGTGCCAAGAAAGATTCCATAATAATAATAATAACCATAATAATCATAATAATTATAACAATAATAAAAAGATACAATATGATACATAAATATGGAAGAGCAGTTGGTAATATGAATACATTTTTCTCTAGACGAGATCACAGTTTTATTTGTAAATATTACACTGATATATATATATAATATTACACATATAATATTATATATATATCATATATATATATTTATATATATATTTATATATATAGTACGGCTCAATCCTGCTCCCAGTGAAGTCAACAACAACAACAAAACCCCCTGTTGACTTGATGGGAGCAAAATTCAGCCTATCATCTGCAGACAGGTAAGTAATTACAGAGGCCGTACAACGCAAACTCCGCAATGGTTCCAATTCCCTCTTTTAATTGCTGGTGAAATGTTTCGTTAAAGCCCTGGTTCTTTGCACTCAGAAGATGGAAACTGGTGGCTGAATTGTGGCCTCACCAAATGAATGAAAAACCAAAAGACCAAACCAGAACGGGAACCAAAGACAACTTGGACTTATTAGCTCCACATCTCGACCTAGCAGGACTAACACCACCACCAAGTAGCACCAAGATTCCTCGTCCTACACCTGAAGCCAACCCACGCTCTTGTTTCTGGCCTCAGAGGAAGCAATTATTATTCTTAATGAATCTTGGATCTGCAGATCAGGCGAAAAGGGGAAAATACAGTTTGCCAAACCAAGACTGAAACAAAACGTTAAGCCCCACTTTGCTCCTGCTAAAACGACCGGGGGGGGTGTTGAACACCAGTTCCCCAGGTGGCAGGAACAGCCCCACACCAAACCCCTATTGCCCAAATTGACCGTAGCTCCAAGGAAATACATCTTGGGCCACCTGGACCTGCTTCTGGTGGTGTCTCGGCCATGCTCCCACTGAACTCAGTGCTGAAGGTCCTCCACTGGCAAGGGGACCGTCCCTGGGGCTCCAGTGCACACAACACATGAGGTCAGCTGGAGGCACGGGCGCTTCCATGTCCCCGGCAGGGCGGTGGCTTTCCCCAGAGGATGGGATGACATGGAAGAAATGCAAAGCAAATCAGCTCAGTTGCACGACTGAGACCAAAATGGGGTCCACGACCATGAAGGTATCAAGAGTGTATCTAAGCCAGGCATACAATCCTCTCCCAGTGGTATGAACATCCCCATTAACTGGCACTGGGGCATCCAAGGATCGGGCTGGGGAGGGCAAGACGCTGCCGAAAGGCTGGGAATTTCCACGGCATCCAAAAACGTTCAAAGGACAAATCGCCAGCTCTGAAACCCCTCTGAGCATCCAGCCTCGGCTGACTTAACCCCATCCCCTCCTGTTTTCTAGCTTGGCCTCAAATGGAAACGATGGGCTGGAGTGCGGGAAGGGGACGGTCGGCACCCCGCTTCCCGCGCACGGGAATCACCTGTCTGCTCACGTAGCAGCTTTCTCCTTACCCCCCCCCTCCCTCCCAGTCTCTCGCAGCTCTTCGGGATTCAGACTGTGCAGTGCTTCTGAGTGCAGTAATTAGAGCACAGTGAAATACTGGTTAAATGCGTATGTACAGTTGGATAATGTAAAAATAAGCACAAATACACACTTAAAAAAATAATCTGGAAAAAAATAATAAACTCCGTTCCCCCCCCCTCCCCCCACAAACAACAGTATACCAGGGGAAAAAATACCTTAGCCTTAGTTCCTGGACTTATCACAAAGCACGAGGAAAACAAAACCAGACAATGTTATAAAACCTCACGGTACTTCTAGGGAAATCTACACTTAAGTAACTAGCTCTCTACTCAGCTGGCAGAATCAGTGTTTTCCTTTCAAACACACAAAAATAGGCTTTGCTCTTCTTGGATTTGGATTATGTGGGTTTTCTTGTCTCCTTTTCTTATGTTTTTTATTTTTTTTTCTTTTTCTTTTCTTCCTCTCTGTAAAGCCTCACTTGTTGTTATTTTTTTCCCCCACTTGAATCAGTTGCAGCAAGAAACTTCTGTTGGCTATTGGGTTTTCTTTTTTCTCTCTTTTTTTTTTTCCCTTTTTTTTTTTCTTTTTTTCTTAAACACAGGTAAAACCTAGAACAAACCGACAGTTACAACCAAGTGAAACCGAAACCGGAAGGGAGGTAGCTGGAACCCGACTCCAAGAGTCCTCTGGTGCCATCCTCCTTTCTCAGCCTGGAGGGGACAGCAGAAGATGCAAGAAAAGCAGGAGGACACCAGCTCAGCCCTTCTGTGAGAGGGTGGGGAGGGAGAGGGGTAGCAGCTGATAGGAATGTCCCACCCCACCGTGCACCATTCACCACTTTCTGCTCCAGCTTTCCCTCCCGCTGGCCATGGTCACCACCACAGGAGGCAGGGTGGTGGCCCCAGCTAGGGTGCAGCCTTGGCTCACTGTCTGTGACAGAGAAGATCTTGGCACTGATGTGACCTGGAATTGATGAGCAGCTAAATTTCATCAGCATGGGCACCCTCTCATGTTCCTCGAAGCTTCTGGTTTGATGTTGTCCTACACTACTGGCTTGATGGGTGGAGGTGGTGGGTAATGTCCCTCTCACCTCCCACCCAATGGCCGTCACATCACAGAGGGTCTTTCCTAGGGCCTCCACTGGGCATTCGAGGCCCTTACAGTGGTAGAAGCTGCAAGGCCATCCAGCTGGCCTTGCCCCAGGGCGGGGGCACAGGGAACAGGAGCTGGGCAGGTGTCCGTGCCCAACAGCTCCCTCCTCTGCACTCCCTGGGAGCATGGAGCAGCACCTGAAACGCAGAGGGCAAAGCTTTGCCCCAGTGGGAAAAAAAATGGCATTGGATTTAACACGACTCAGAGCAGAACTTCTGCTCCTGGTTCTGTCAGCCCCGTTGGAGAAGATGGACAGTGCCAACACACAGCTGGAAAAAAATCAAATAGCAGCATGGAAAGCCTGCCCATGGGAAAGGGAGTTGGGTCGCCCCTGGACTGCAGGAGTGAAGCTGTGGTGTGAGGTTGTGCTGGAAAGAGGCTACCATCTCCCTTGAGCTGAGAAGGACTCCAACTTGGCAAGCAGAGCCTGGCCCTGGCCAGGCAGAGGAGCTCAGCAGGCCCTGAGCTCCTGGGAGCCCACAGCAGCAGGTGACAATAATGCTTATACCGACCTGTGTCTCCTAGGCAATGTCCTAGGTGAGAAAAGTGGGTGGAAAATCTCCTCCGTGCTGAGCTGCATAACTGAGAAGGGGATTTTGCAAACTGAGCTGCCACCAGGACGCATGCAGGACCTGAACTGGGGCTCCCTGCTAGGGCAAAACCCAGGTGGGGTGGAGGGGGGGAATCATGCCAAGATGTCTCAGGCATTGAGGACATGATGCGTTAGCAGTCTGAAAGGCTTTTGAGGTTGTGAACTTTTCTGATGGGCTGGATGGCACGCGAACAAACTGCCAACACAAAAGGGGAGGACAAAGGTACCTGAAGGAAGCAACCTTTTCACAATTATTTACTTCCACTGATAATTAGGTGCCCAGGGACAAAAGTGACAGTTTTGCCCAGGCTCAGTTTTTGCCAATGTTCTCTACACTGGAGGATGTTCAGCCTAACTCCACGGAAGGAGCCCTGATCCCACTGTGCCTCCCTTTCCTGTACCCCCATCTGCACAGCTCTCAGCGAGGCCTTCTCCAGGAATAACTAGGAGCTGCACAACAGAGAGCTCCTCACCTTCTTATGACAATCACTTCTCTAGGCCTCTAAATTTTTGTTCTTGAAATTCATCTCTGAACAGAAACAACCCCACTAGTAGGCCACAAGAGCCTGGCTCCTTGCACCTACAACACTGTCAGTTTTCCATTTCTAGTTCTTCCACCCATTTTTACAGCCATCTCCATGAGCTAAATGACCACCAACCCCCCCCCCCCCCCCCCCCCCGCCCTTACCCTTCTGCCTTGCTCCAGTACCTAAATATTCAATCAAGCAGGAGTAGGAAAAAGTCTTTCCAATCTGCCTTTATCCAGTAGACTGTACAAGTCAGGAGAGTCCCAAGGAACAGACAGACTTAACACTGGAAGGACATTCTTTTGGATGTGTGTTCTTTCTAGCAGGAGCCTGAAGCAGCAGGAGATAAGCCCAAGCCGCACTGGGATTTTCATGGGATGGGTTGTAGCAGCAGCACTAGATGCACTGGGCACCTCAGTGACTCAATGTGATGAACCCTACGATGAAATGAGTCCCTAAGTGTCTGGCACAACACGTGCCCCCCTGGACTGAAACAGGAGGATGGAGCTATACAAAAGGGAAGTATGGGGTCTGCTGCAGCTAATGCCCTTCCTTCTGGAAGATTACAAGCAGCTAAGCTCCTGGTCTATCAAAGGTGTCCAACCCACTGGCCTGGTAGCTTAATACTGACAAATATGGGCAAAATTCTAATACTGTCTCCCGCAGTCCTTTCCCCACGGCATGTGCCTCCTCCTCCTCTTCCCGTCTCCTCAGAAAACAGGAGCATGAAGATGTTGTTAGATATATACCACCATAAGAGGGGAGTGGAGGAGGTCTAGAGAACCACTTGGCTGGGTGGAGACCAGAAAGCAGATTCCTTTGGCTGGCTGGTGTCCTGTTTTCTTGCCCCAATGCTGAGGAAGAGACCAGAGGGTTTGAAAGGCAGGTTGTAGGTAAGCTTTAAGGCAGACTGTTTGGTTGCATGGGGTTGTTTTCACCCTGTCCTGACACAGCAAGGAAACGAGTTGTATGGGACATAGCAGCAGGAGTAGCAGCAGCAGACATGCTCAAATGACAAGTGCGGGGGCGAGTTACCCTCTCTGCTCCTCAGAAGCCATCATCTACGTTCCTGGATGCCAGTCCTTAGACTCCCCACTCCCTGACTCCACCATGGGACCACCTGCCCACCTCCACACAGAAACATCCCAGCAGCCCTGCAGCTTCCAGACAGGCTACAAGTGGGCTTTTTGTTGGCTTTTTGAGGGCAGGGGGAGAAGGAGGAGCTGTACAGAAAGGCCACTGCAGTCTGCTGAGCTCCCTGGCTGGAAGTAGCATTCCTGTGAGGAGCAGATGCATCCCACATCTCGAGCTGGCTGGGCGTCTGGCAAGTCACTTGCCAAGAGGCACAGCCCTGTGGAGATCCCACCCCAACCTTAGTGCTCCGAGCATGCGATACCTTGGCATTCAGCATCAGAAAAGGCTCAGCTTGGAGTCCTCCAAGAGCACAGCCTCTTCCATGAACGGTCTGAGTTGTGAGTAC
This sequence comes from Balearica regulorum gibbericeps, assembly GCF_011004875.1. NCBI lineage: Eukaryota > Metazoa > Chordata > Aves > Gruiformes > Gruidae > Balearica > Balearica regulorum. Next base: position 9,160,773 of record NC_046203.1, read on the forward strand.
TGGAGAGGGGAAAGTGTTTTTGCGTTGATCATAATCTCTCACTCTTTCTCTCTTTCTCTACTTATTTCTATAAATATGTGTACATAAATAGCTTGTTTCTCGCCTTGAATCTAGATATGAACTGTTCAAATTAGGTGGGCATAACATGCTGTTTTGATACATGAAAGTCTTCTCGACTTGACTCTTGGTTGTTTGTTTTTTGTCATCACTATTTAAGATATAGTTAATACATAAACCCCTACTTTGAGTTCTCCTTGGACAAAAATTAAAGGCAGACTGGTTGAATTCTAAGGGTCCCTGGTGCAGAAATGCCATCCAGTTGAGCAGCTAAATGTTAAAAACGATACCAAAAGGGATGTGGTGTCTCTCCTAGCCTGCCTTGAGCAGTGTGGTCCTCCATTTCAAGTCGCTTGGCATTACCCAAGACTGAAGCCACGGAGGTCTTTCTGATTGTGCTCTTGGGCATTGGGGTCCCGGCAAGCACACTCTCCTTGTAGGTCACAGGACATAGGGAAGGGAGTAACCTGGGGAAGGAAACCCAAGACACAAAGTTATGAAGGTAGGAACACACCTACAGCACCCTAAGGAACAAACAAAACCTCTAGAGTCATATCTTCAGAGATCAGCTGCAGTCTTAGGCTATGTTATTTTTATTTTCAGTGATTTATTTTAGTGCTGAGCTGGTGGTGCACTGAGGCCTCAGGTGAGCTACCTGTCCATAAGAAAGGCTGCAAAAAGTGTAAAGAAGAACCTGTTGAACTCGTTCAGTTACTGGTCAGCAGATCCTCCCTTAACAGTTCACATCAAGCACATGAACATAGCTGGCTGAGGAGGCGTGTACTTCTCAGGCTGGGACTTTTTGGGGTACTTACCCACAATGCCTGGATCGCATTATGCTGCCAACATCTTCTGAAAAGCTATCCTTCCCCCAAAGGCTACAAACCCTAAATGACAGCAAAGTTACAAACCCCTCATCTCATATGACCAACTCAAATGATCACCAAACACTATGGGGTCCAGTAGGTCCCAACTCCAGCCTCCTCGTAGCACTCCTATCGACCTCCAACTTGGGGTTTGGTGAAACCTGCTCCTGGGCCATAACATCCCCTCTGTAGGTACCACTTTGTGGTAGGGCTCTATGGCTTGGGTGCTGCTGCCGTGCCTAAATCCATTTGTGCATTTAACTGTGAATGTTCTTGGTTTCAGTTCCTCAGGGGAGGAACTGGACCTAGCAGATCAGTGAAGCTGCAATCCAGCAGAGAGACTTCTCTAAATACCTGCTGTGTTTAAGGTCAAGAGATGTAGCTACTGGGCACTGAGGAAGAGCAAAGGAATGCAAGTGAGAGACTGCTACGTGCATGATCTGTCATCTGTCCATGATCTCTCTGGAGAAACGTGGGAAGGAGCTGAAACAATAGCCTGCAGTGCCTGGCTAGCGGAAGTTGATTTTGGCCTGTTACATCATAGTATTTACACAAAGGAAAGGGGGTGGCAGTGGAACAGTGTCTCGCTTGCCCTCAAGTGAATTCCCAAGAATTTCTCCCATCTGCGCAGACTGAGCCAATGACCTCATTCCCCTCCTTTACACTCCTTCCAAGACAGTGCCACAACCTGTTCAAACGTTCCCGGTAAGGGCTGCACGTGCGTGCTCCGTCTGCTTCCCTTGGCTGTGCTGCCACATGTTTGCTCTCTCTTTCATAAACCCTTTTCTCCAGGCTATGAAGCCTGGGTCTGCCTGTTCCCTATGTATCACCAACAGCACATCTAGGAATGTGGACCAAACACGGTGCGTGAACACATAGCTGTCATTTCCACCTAGACCTTCCATACGTGTCCCTGCACGTCCATCTCTAGCATGCCTTTCTCCTGACGCACACAAGAACGGGATGGAGGGGTGTGGATCTTTATTTCACAACCGGGGAGCCTAAGGCAGGGACATGCTGACAGAGACATTAAATAGCCAACGCTCATCACCAAATTGGGGTTTAGAGAGCCTCCTCCTATTGCTTTTGACTTCATTTCCAGAAGACCTGACCCTCCAGGTAGAATAGGGTGATGATTCTTCATCAAGTCATGGCCTTGGTGACTTATGAGCTAAATAACCTACCAGTGAATAATCGGAATCTACAGCTGTGCAAATGTGGAGGGTGCAAAGAGAAGAGATAGTCCAAAAAGTTAAAAGCAAATGAATTAAAATAATTGGAAACTAAAGAAGTTTATAAACTGCAGAAAACAATAGGACCTTAAGGGTCACTTGATCCAACACAAGCCAGCCAGAGCAGGGCTGTCTCATATCACAGTGTTATGAATATTCTTAGACAGGAAAAAAGAGAAGTCTGCAAACAATGGGGTTTGGGGAGGAGGCTGAGGAGGGGGTTGTTTAATGACTGAATTAAAATACTGGAAAGAAAAAAAGAAAAGATACACCAAAAACACCTGACTTTTTTTTGTTCAATGCAGAAGGAAACGTTTTGGTTTAGATTATCTGTTACACTTCAGGTTTGACCTTTCCCTCAAAGACATACAAATAAAAAAGACTATTTCAGAGCAAATGTTATGTCTTGAAATAAAAACTTATTTCACTTAGAAAATGCTCAAAGAAAACATTTAAATATGTCTGGAGTTTTCCCCTATTTTTTTTTTTAATCCTGAATCATTCAGTTCAATCTGGATTTGGCAATGATTTTGACTTAAAAAGTCCTCCCCATTGTACAACAAAGCTACTGGTTGGAGGCGAGACCTGGGAACCTGATTCTTTCATTTGTCTTGATCAAGCTTTTTCCTCTCCCTGGCCTGAATTCACTGCGTTTGTCTGTAACAGTCTAACAAAGGCGATTAAGTGGTCCCTGCATTCAAAGGAGAGAGACAGGCTCACAGAGAAGGTGGATACACATTTTGCATTGAACACAGGACAACCACACACCAAACTCAAGCATTTCAGGAAAGTGGCTGAAATTAGCCATGACATCCTACTGCACTTTGTCTCTGCTGCTGTCCACGCGTAAGTGGAACAGTGAAAAGTGTTGCAGGCACGGAGATCCCATAACTGCTACCATTTCACGTGCAGGAACATCAAAACCAAGAGTGAAAGCCTTGCACGACTGTGTCTCCAAACTACCAGCTCACGTTCCCCATGCCTACTCTGGGGGCTGTGCTGAAATAGTGGCCTTAGAAACCCAAAGTGGCATGAGTTTGATGCTGCCTTGAAATGATACGAAGTGATCTACCTTCTTCATTCCCTCTCCTTCCATTTCTCCATCTGAGTCCCTCGTTCTCCCCTTTGCTTTCGTACAGGTCACTGTAAGCGTGTGCTCAGCCCTGCAGCAACCTTAACAAAAGGTGCATGTAAGAGACTAGATCACTGCTACATTGCAGCCAATTTCTGGGGAGAGGGAGCCATTAAAGGAGAAATGTCTTGCTGCCTGATGTCCTCCAGAAACTCTCCAGTCTCCTAAGAGCGGTCTCTCTCAAGCTTTCTCTCTGGGGCAGAGCCATGGCCCCAAGAGCAGACAGTTTCATGGCTCACCAGCAGTCACAGCAGTGGGCAGCCTGAGTGCAAGAGGGTTTCTTCCTCATCTGATTAGCTTTATGCACTTTATGTCCCTTACAGAGTTTTTTTTAATGCAATTTGATTTTTATAGTGCTATTGTCCAGATAGATTAATTGTTTTGTCTTATGGCAGCGAGCTTCAGAGATCAGTTTTCTATTATGTGAAAAGGCAGAGATTTCTATGGGTAATGAGCACACCCACAGTCATATTAGACAAGACAAAATTCTCGAAACACTTAGCAGTACTACAGGGTTTCCACTTTAAACAACATCTACAACAGACACACATTTGAGTTCCCCAAGGATCTGATTTCCGCAGGTATTTAGGGAATCAAATCCACACATAGCATCTACCATAAAACCCCTTGGAAGACGGACTGTCTTCTGCCTTGGGCTCGCACAGTGATAGCCCTCTGGAGTACAGAGCCATGAATAAAGCTGCTGGATGTGCTAGAAATAGTAAATGCTGAACCTTTTTCTGAATGATAGCCCATTTAGGTGGGGAGCCCAGATATACATACTCCAAGATTAACTGCTGCTTTTCTTTTTAAATAGGTCTGTGAAAGCTCAACTTATTTACAGAATATATGACCTGCACTGAAATTTCCAGATATACCCATTGCAAAGCCAGTCTTAAAGAATCAGCTCTTCTTCCTTCCACCCGCCAAGTCCTGCGTTCCCTCTACATCTATCTCCCCTTGTAAGAAAACCTGGCTAATATCTAGGAGGGCGGGGAGAAAAATCTAAAAACTAAGCTTAGGGCCTGGCTGGGTCATTTGATGAAGTAGTGCAGGATATTGTCTCCTCAGACTAACTAAAATAGGTTGAAAAAGGCACCACTGAAGAACACAGCTCCACATGCCTGCACGCACCCCCTACACACACACATCTCCTGGAGGTGATCCAGGACAGAGCCACAGCATGGATCGACAGCACTCAGGGGAGCGTGGGTCACACCTGAACCACACTGGACCACAGACTCTCTATCTTCAAGAGAAAACAGACACAACCGAAATCACACCTGTCACCCCAGGAGTGTGCACTGCATGACACGCCATGCTTTGAACCTAAAGGTGAAACTGCAGCAGGCGTAGGCTTATGGGCTAGGCAGGAGGCTAGCATGGACTCTGGGGTGTAACGCACTGGAGATCAGAGACACTGCCACCTCAACCAACTCACCACCCATGCTGCACAGCGTATGAACCCATACTTCCATTCTCCACAATGGTATGGGAGCCCCAAGCATCCTCTCCCACGCTAGGTGATGAGACCTTGGATAAAACCCAAGCTCCCTCTTGGAAACAGGGCAGTATTTGTCCTTAATGCCATGCTCCGGACTTTGGGAACAAAGACGATGACACAACAGACCAGTGCAGAACTGGGATCTCGGTCATGAAATGAGTGAGAGACCACAAACCCTCGCTAGACGGCACCTATCTAAAGAGGCTGGTGACATCCCAAGACAGATCCCTGCTGAGAAAGGCCAGTCTATAGGGAACTGGTGGGAATGTTGACAGGAGAAATCCCAGACAGGTACAGGGAGGGATGGGAAAGAGTTCTGCCAAGGGTCGGAGCTCATCCCTCACACAGGCTCGTATCAGGTTGAGCTGCTGTACCTCCCACCCAGCACACTTGGGCTGGTTCACAGCAGCGCCAGGGCAGGCAGAATCAGGCCCAGGGAAGGGCCCTGGTTGGAGGCAGGGGCGGGAAGCAGGGAAGGAGGGCTGCAAAGTGTTGGGAAACAGCCTGTTGTTAGATTTCAGCCCTGAAGTGTTTGCGAAATCTCCCAGACAAGCCTAACTGGAAATATGAAGGCCCTGCTGCAGACAGAGCCTCTGCGGGCGAACGCGGCGTGTCGAGATAAGCGCGGCAGGCTGTGCTGAGTGTCGCAGCCCCGCGCCTCCCGAGACCCTCGCAGCTCAAACGCAGGGGAGTATTTTGTTCCCTGACAAGGCCCTTGTGGGAGAAAAATGCATCTTGTAAGGGTCTTTCAGTAGTTTTTGGCATTTAGGTCACCAGGGCTGTTTTGAGATAACAGAAGAAGAGCGAGCCCCCTTTTAACTCTGGGGGCTGGTACGCAGGTTCACACCTAGGGCACCGCTCTGGAGGGCCTGGGAAAGGTGAAGATGAAGCTCGCAGGAAACCTCCTCTCCGTGCAGCACATACAGTTTTAAAGGCATGAATTTTTGTTAACTGCCCTGCCATAAACCGGGCTTTTCCCCGCTGAAGCCAGCAAACATGGTGTAACAAGACGTAGCTCAGCTGAACCCAACAGATGCTCCTCTCTCTCCGTCGGGTATAAATCGGGAGCAGCCTCACCAGAACCGGTGGAAGCGGGATGGCCCGAAGCCAGCAGGGATCCCCGGGAAAGCCCTGCCCGCATGGATCCCTGCATCCCCGCCTGCCCGCTGAGCGGAGCGAGGGAGCCCGTTTGCCAAACCACACGGAGCTCAGTTGCTCAGCAATCAGCTGCGCTTCCTACCCTCGTGCTACTGATTGTGCAAACATGAATGTAATTAGTCTAAATAATCACCAAAGATTTAATAGGAGCCAGACCACCCAGAGGCCCAATAGCTGGCGGTGGAGCAGGGAAGGTTTGTTCGCTGGTTTTTGTAACACTTGCTAATGAAGTGAGGTCGGATGGCAAAGCAAACACCCTCCACTAGCATGTCCCCTGAGAACGCTGTATGTTGTGGGAAGCCCCATGTCCCTTGAAGCCAAGAACGTTCTCTCAGGATAGGCAACATGTGCTACTACCATCGCTGCTTTTAATTTATCGCCGCCTGGAAAGCCTCCCTGAACGATTATGAAACCAAGCTCTGAGCCCCAAAATAAGCTCCCATCCCAACCAACCATGACTGAAAACGCTCCTCACATGGCAAACAGCTAGCCACTGAGGCTGAGACCAACAGCTCGTGGGTAAGTGAGTTCACCCGCATGCCTGGGTGAACCGGCGTGCTTGGAGCACGCAGCAGCGCTCAGCCGCTTCCGGAGGCATGAAGCAACACTCCGCATTGTATCCTTCCTTCTTCCGTGCTCGCCCACCATTCATTGTATCTCGACAGCTAATTATAGAGCTGACAAACACACCCAGCTGGGGACATTCAAGTTGTTGGGAGCAGCATCGTGGCAGGAACATCAATTCTTCCGGATAAGCAGAATTTCCTCAGCCGGGGTGGTCACTTAGGCTGCTAATTGCACGAACTGCCTCCATGTTCCACCAATGGAGCGAGACCTGAGATTCCTCAAGACAGGTTTGTGTTGCAGTTACAGAACTACAACAAGGCGCTCATTTCTCCAAAATACCAAGAAGTGGTTATTTTTGTTTTCTTAGGGGTGGGAGTGCAGCAGACCCCCCTTTCCAGGGAGACAGGGACAGTCTTCGGAAATCCCTGCTGGAGCCAGCAGCAGCCCCTCAGTTCAAAGCTCCTTTCTTTAGGCCTTGAATTCTCGGCCATAAAGTCTCTGAAGAGGTTTTGATAACTTGCCTATCTTTTAGATAAGCAAAGCTTTGGAGGAATCCCCCACGGTCCTCTATCTACCGCAAGTCCTCATTTGTTTTCCGCCGAGGCACTTGCTGGTTTTCCTCTCCAAGGTGTTGGACAGAAATGTCAAGAGGCTGAAGGGGCAGCATTTGAGATGGGAATTTTTGCCAGGATGATTTTTCTTTTTCTTTTCTAAGTGCTATGGGGCAAAGCCGTTGAGGGAAAACCTGGGTGATAACTGAATGAGACAGGTTTTTCTCACGGGAGCAATAGGTTTACTCCTTATGTGATGAAAAGGAAAGGCAGAGAGGAAAGACAGATGAAAGATCGCCCTTTCAAATGGTTTAAGATGGGGGAAATTTAAAACAGCAAATTCTATTTAAATTTGCAGGGACCAGGCTGCAGATCTTCAAATAAGCAAATCTGAGATCTGAGTCTGGAACAAAGTACATAAGCAGAGCCTAGAGAGACATTTCTGATTTCTGCAAGGTCTTTCTAGACAGCCTTGTCCAGGTAAAACCTGTAAAAGGGAAGGGGAAGAGAAAAGAAGTGGAGAACAGCGACGGGAGAGAAGATTTCCTGAAATGAATTGGAAAGAAATAGCCATAATCTCTCCCCCTGAAACACCACACACCCTAGGAGTTCCTTGCAGGCGGCCGCCAGCCAAGAGACAGCCAGTTATGCCCAGGTTATTTATTTTTCTCACTTTAGCAGTGTCACGTATTTAACGTTTTAAAAAATAGTATCTTCTTTTATCTGTGGCAGGATACAAAGCAAGAAGCAGCTTCCTAGAGCAGCCAGGCAGAAGGGAGCTGGCAACCTGTGCTGGGTCAGGAGGGTAGGAAGATTAAAAGGAGATGGGATTTTGCTTTGTCCTTCACGGAAGACTTTATCCCCTCCAGATACACAACAGAAGCTTTCTCTCCCTTGGAGGTTGGCCGGCAATGGCCTTCCTGTCTCTCAAAGCTGCTCCTGGGTCAGGCACAGGGCAAGCTGTGAGCAGCGCAGCCCCGTCCTCTGCCCCGACTGCAAACCCTGCCGCCGGCGCCCCGCTCACCCACGCAGCCCACCTGCCCGGGGCCGCACCGTCAGGCGCCGCAGGGCGCGTGTCCCTGCTTCCTTGGGTGGCACTCCTCCCCGCGCCAGCCCTGGCTTCTCGCCCGCTGCACAGGGACGCTGATCAATTAGTGCACAACAAATAATTAAGCTGATGAATGTCTCTTTTTTCCCCGCTCGCTGACTGCAGTTGCCTCGAATTTATGCCCAGAATATGACTGAATTTATTCGTTGCCGTTTGTAGCATTCAAAAGAGGTCTTTAATGATTTCTTTCAAGCTCTCTAGCCTGATTGTGAATAGTGCTGGGCAAATACTCATTATTTCCTATCTAAGCAGCAGCGCTGATTAGTCGGCGGTTGGTCAGATAAGTCACATTGCTCTGTTCCCCTCGCTGCAGAAATGCACAAGGTCGTTTGCTGCTAATGCTCAAACGCAAAGGCAAAACGTGGCCTAAGCAAACGCTGCACGGAAGTCTCTTGTGCATTTTCAGGGCAACAAAACAGGAGCGTGCAAAATCTCACATGAAGTAAAAGGGCTCAGAATTAAAGTGAATACGGGCTGACTAATTTTGCTTTCACGCAGCCTGGTTCACAGCATTGTGTGCAGCTGAAAGTGCTTTTGAGAGGGTAGTGGGATTGCAGTGAAATTTAAGTCTTGACAGTTTGTGGACATCAAAGATCTGAAGCCAGCTCTTACTTGACTGTTAACTCCTGAATCTTCACATGATGCAATGTTAATCTTCAGCCCTTTCCTAAAATAATGTGCGGAGTTGCTATGTTCTGTTAAATGTGAACCATGTGTCACCTCAGCAATGGCTGCAACGGTGAAAAGATGATAAATCTAAAGCTTGTAAAATGTCCTGTGACATTTTGGGAGAAAAACAGGTGTTGCATAAATGTTAGACATTTATGGGTAAACTTGCAGGGGCTTTAAAAGACTGACACATCTGCCACATAGTGTGTAACCCTGAAAGAAAAGGAGCAAAGCAGTCTCTTTCATGTGCCTCGCTCTTTCTACAACCGTATGAAAATACATCCTCATCTGGTATTGGAATTAACAGAGCTGGACTCGCCCCTCCCTATGTCTCCTCCAGGTTTTTGGCTTTTACACCCAATGTGTATTTTAAAACTGTGCCTTTTTAAGTAGGTGGCAAACTGTGCTGGAAGGGTTTGGTATGCGGAGTATTTTTATTCAGCTCCCTTTTCTCTCACCTTTCATTGTTTTTCCCTTTGGAATATCTCCTGTAACGCTCCACTCATAAACCTCTTCAAAGGGAGGGCTGTATTTGAACAGCCTTGCCTGAAATCTGGTCTCAGTCAAAGGCCTCAGACGGGAAAATAACTCGCAGAGCCGAGACCCGCGGCCCCACGGCTGCTGCTGCAGGTGTCGGCAGCCGCTTTGCAGGCAGGGAGGTGCTGCCTGCCGCCTCTTCGGCTTTGACGCCGTGGCCCTGCCGGCTGGGTTATTATTCCCCCCTTTACCCTATAAATGTAATAAACTGGGACTTAGCATCTTGCTTTTGGCATGGAAGGTTCAAGGAGAAGGTGGTTTTCTCACTCCTCCCGAGTGCCTTGTTCAGCTCCCGAGATCTTGCTGGCGTTTTGGGAGAGAGAAGATTTTGGAAGCTGAATGTGTGCCGAGGAAGCGATGGGCTCTGTGGTCCAGCCCTCAAACTGTGTGATCTCTAGGATGGGAGTTTCTAAAGTACAAACTAGGACAAGTCTAATTCCCCCGGTCTCAAAGATACAGCTCCCAGTGAAGTCAGTGGAAGCAGACTTAGCTCTAAAAAGCTACAAAACCTCCCCCTCCATGGGGGAAATGCATCAGACGTGTGACCAGCTGCCTGTCTCTGAACTGCTTGCTCTTTGCATTGGGCAGTTTTAGCACAGAAACCAGTAACCGACTGGGCTACAAAGCCCTTTCCCCCTCTTGGGTGGTCGCTTCGTTTATGGGTGGCAGCGAAGCAGCAGATATTTTGAGTGTGACTTGCCTGGCTGGTAAGTGCTCACGACTCTGTGCAGATCCCACTCTGTCTCAACTCCCTGCCCAGCAATAAATTCTGCTCCCAAACCTTAATCCTATCCCTCTCCCCCTCAATTTGGCACTCACATCCCTTGTGTTTCAGTCCCGTCCCCACTCCAGCAGTAAGTTTTGCCCTTAGCTCCTGTCCTGATAGGGCTGGTTTGGGTCAGTCCCCTCCCGGCCACCTCACTTCCATTCCTCTAGCACCTCTTGGGATTTTTCATCCCCTGTTCTCAAGCCCGGAGGCAGTGAGATGAAGTTTCCCAGGCAGGCTGTTGTAGGAGGAGAAGACCTACGCCATGCTGAGCTACCAGCTCTGCCCTCCCAGCAGTGGCCAACACGCACGCTGTGCCTGCCCTTGGGCTGCTCCTCCCAAGGAGGTGGAAAATGAGCCAGAGAGGAATCTCTTCTTGGAGACAACAGTGAAGATGAGCCACTGCCTGTCACCCTGCTCGTCTCTGCAGTGGTCGTTTCAGCAGGGAGCCCCGTACAGGCTCTCCATGCCCTACTCCACCCTTGGGAACAGAGAAGCTCACCTGCCCGTGCTTCCCTCCCAGCACGTGGCTTGCAGGGACACTTGCAAAAGAAACACAACAATTCAGGGGAAAATTTGTCCAAAAAAAGTACAGTTAGGAAAACTATCTCTTCCTCACCTCCTACACAGTGGAGAAACGAACTCTTTCTACTTGCCAAGACATGTCCACTTCCCTTCCCCAGCGTTCCCAGATGGGCCAGAGACAGCCCACAGTGCTGTACTGGTAAGAGATCTTTGGCTGAACCAAGGAAAAGAAGCCTCCAGCCAAAGCTGTTTTAGAAAGGGCTTTTCCCCGCAGAGATGTCAGCAGGCCCTCAGCTGCGGTAGAGAGGACCTTCTTCCTCAGGTGGGTGAACTGCATGATGTCATATGCTGAGCCTAAGCTCCCTCTGTCTGTTCTTGAGTTTTGTTATTTATTAATATATTTCCCATACTTAAAATAGCTGGATTTTCTTCATTCTGATCTACACTCAAATCTTGAAGACAAGATAAAAAGCTCACATGGCAGAGGCTAAAATAGTCACTCCTTTCTTTGGGAAACAAGTTCAAAATCTATCCTGGCTGGAAACATGGAATGTACTGCTCCAAACCACAAGCTCCATCACTCCAATCACTGTCTCTACCAGTGGCCAGAAATGGGTCTTAAAGAAGCATAAAAAAAGGGGGATGTGTGGAAGGATCCATCTCTAGGCTCAAGCAGTCAATGGTTTAGATATTCCTGACCCAGAAACTGCATCCAGATCAATGTTTAATAGCCACTGACGGAGCTAACCTCCATGAATATGCCTATTCTCTTTTTTACTTCAAACGTATTGTTGTTCTTAATAACACTCTGTGGCAACGTATCCTATCGTTCACATACACACTGTGTGCATGAGCACTTTCTTTCATTTGTTTGGATCCTACTTCCAGGTAATTACCATTTCACTCCCTCATTGCTGTGTGGTAAAAAGCTGTGGATTTATTGCCCTAAGCATCCTCCCTGCATTAAATAATGTTTTTAGGAATCTCTGCCACTAACCATGCCCACTGTCTCTTTTGCAAGACTTGCAGGTCCTGGTCTATGTGGTCCCTGAGCAGAAGATACATCAGGTCTCTGCTCAGCCCTGCTGCCCTGCTCCACACTCCTCTGTCCCACTCTGTCCTTTTGGAGATGGGATGGTCAGCGAGCCAGGCATATGTGGGTACACACGGATCCAAGTACAGACCTACAATGATGCTTTCGTGTTGCTCTCTGTTCTTTTCCTAATGACTCCTAACCTTTAGTTTCCCCTCTGAGCACTGAGGGTGGACACCGGGATGGGCAAATACACCCTTCTCGGTGTTTCTGTGCAAAGGTCTCCTGAGCAGCTTTGCTGATGAACATGCCCCAGGGTTCTGGAGGGAGCCAGCCTTTGCCTATAGAGAAGCCGGGGTTTATTTACAATGAGAATGAATGAATGCCTCTGACTATTTAAGAACCTGCCTTGCACAGGTATAAGGCAGGTTATGATGGGAAATGCACATGCACATCAAGAGAGAACTTCAAAATGAACCAACAAGAACTCAGTGCCTATGGTGAGCTGATGCCTGGACTGAAGGTCCTTCTGAGACCTTGGATTGCCCCTATTCTAGCAAAAACAAAATCTTCCCCGGCACAAAGCAGCATTCACCAAGGAGTTCCCAGCGAAAAGAGGAAGCAGCATCCCTACCTTTTTGGTCTTGACTGTTGAGGCACAGCAGTCCCCACCATCATAGTTGCAGAAGGCTCGGTTGTTGATGGAGTCGCAGTAGTTGTCCCCCATGAAAGGCTGAAAAAGGAAAAAGCAGAAAAAGACTGAGAACGTGGACATGGATAAAACCTGTAACAATACGTCAGAAGGAAAACATGAACATTACCAACTGCCCTGAAAAGCAAGAGATAATTATTTCCTTCTCCCTTCAAAGCAGACAGAAAAAGAAGGACACTCGATGGAAGGGAAACGAGCCCTTGTTGGCTTTTCACATCCCACATAAGATGATGCTTCTGGAATATTAATTTGACTAGGCCCAGAGATAGCATCGAGGCATCTAAAATTGTGGCACTTTTGATAATTTTAAGCTAACCTTAATGTGGGATAAGAAGAAGGTTATGTATAGCAGCAAAACTAGCTTGCTTTTAATAGCTGTACTTCCCACCACAGTTCTAACTATGCAACAAGTGTCAGCATTGAGGGCACAAAACACATCACAGAGAGAAACGGAAGTGGTGTGAGCTCAGCACAGGGACCACGTGCTCCCATTCTCCGACCAGCAGTGACTGTGCGTGACCTTGGTCATGACACGTCATCTCCCTCCGCTCCACAGCTCAGAGCTGGGCTAATGGCAATTATTCAGAGGGACATTGTGGAGAGCTATTAAGTAAAATTCATAAATCACCTTGAAAAAGAAAATGCGGTCACTACTCTGTGCAATGTGATCACAAGTCAATGTGCTGCACAGGACCGGAATAATAATCGCGATTCTGAAGAAAAGGCTTGAAGTCTGGTTTTTCATTACACGTTGGAGCTCTCTTGGTCAGCAAGTACAGAAGTCTTTCTTGGAAGTGAAAACTGTGCCCATGCCAGGTATGAGAAAGCCAGGCAGCTCTGAAAGCTTGGAAAAACGGATGATGCTCAGCAGAGAGCAGAATCATATCTCCGTAACACTTCTTACACGCACAGGCTCATGAGGCCATTACCATTTTATCTGCTCTTTGGAAAATTCATTTATTCTGCACCATGAAAAACACACCAGGGACTTTCCAACAAGAAGGCATCATTGCAGAGTGGGTGGGGAGGCTTGTGGAGGTTTCCTGGGAGGATTTTGCAGCAGACGCAGTACTGGAGTCTCCCTGAAGATAAGATACCTGAAGAACCAGCAGTGAGAGCTCGCCATGCTCTCCACAGGCAGAGCCATGGCCATGCTCATCAGTAACGAAATGGACACTGCAGAGCGGTGCAGATGCAGGCTTTTACTGCTGATGTTTTGCAAATTATTTCTATCAGGGTACAGGAAATCCAGGCAACGATGGCAATATCAGACCAGAGCAGGACTACCAGGAGGTGACTTGTTTAGCTACACGCAAATACTACAAACGCTGACAAGGCAATCAGAGTTACTAGGTGAGGCTCCTGTCCCTGTACACTGGCTTAACTCCATTGACTTCCACAGAGATTCACTTATTTATACAGGCAAGGACTTTGACTTGCAAATGCCCTTCCAATTTAATTAATATGCTAAGAATTAAAAGGGAATGATTTATAAGTAGATGGAGAGATATTTTTATGCCAATCTGGTCACATTCAAAAACGTGAACTTTGCCCAACCTCCCAAGACATTTTGTAGGCTTCTCCATGTTTCCCTCCTATTGCTTGGCTGTGCCTGCTTGTCAAGAAAGGCTTGCCTTTAATTTCCCATGCCTATGCCTGTACTCGACACCTATAAACACTGGAAAATCAGGAAAAGAAAAAGAATTTGCCTTTCACTTATGTTGGCACAGAGTAGGCAAGTCAGTCCTTTGGAGGAAAAGAATGGGACAAATAGTATCTAGAGAGTTTGGTACCAAAATCCTCCTGTGGGAGACCTTGGAGGCCTGGCTGTGGAGCGTGAGGTCTCTATAGGTCTTCATGCAGATCTTAGTGCTCCCATGGATTTGGAGGACTACGCAGGTAGTCCAGAGGGACTAGTTTTCTACTGAAACACCTACATTAGCTGCCGAGAAGGATGGGGCTGACTCATAAACTCCAGCCACTAGGGAGCGACAAAAAATCACATTGCAGCAGCAGTCTGGGTTACCACTGTGAGCACCAAGAGTAAAATAACGCCCCGCTCACAGCCTTCTATTCAGGGAATTCCCCTAATGCTAAGGATATTAATACATTGGGGAATGTATCAGCTTAACGGCCCGGTATTATTGACCTCCTGGCTTATTAGCCCCTGTTTCCACAGTCATGAAAAAAGGCTTTGGTGAAGACAGCATTTCTTCTGAAATCTTAATGCCAGAGAATGAGCACTGGCCCATTCGTGGATCCTGGAAGCATCATGCTCTAAAAATGATGCTAGAGGCCATTATCAATTGTCTGGGCAAAGCCTTCCAAGATGATAGATTGCGATGCAGTGACACTGCTGAATGAATGATGAAAAGAAGAAAGTTCCTATTGATGCAGAGGGGTCTGGCAATTAACAATGATGGAAGGGAAGAAAATGCTGAGAAAAAGCATGTCAGTAATAATGGCTTCTGGTAAATTATTACATCATTGCAAAGTTTGTCTCAGTAACAACTATCCTTAAACAGCAGGAGAATGGATACCCAATGGTGCCTCAGCACCTGAATGGCATTTCTTAATGGTCCCTGGATGTTATTTTAGCTCTCTTTGGAGAATAGGGGCTCCTAGCCAGCCTGCATGAATGTAATGTGTGAGATGGCTTATGACATTCAAAGCACTGACAGCAGAATGCTTTTCATTTAGGGAACAACTAGACAGAAACTATTACATTGTTAGAGAGTTATTACCCTCTTGGGCCCAACATTTGTATGCGAAGGAAACCTGTCTTTCACTTCAAGACAAATCACATCGCACAGCAATGTGGTCTGGAGTTTCGTGTCAGATTTAGGAGTTCTGTGCCATGTTCTGCCACTCCGGGAAAACAACTTCAATGCGCTCGTAAAATTGGGTTACTGGGTGCTGAGAGCGCAGTCAGTGCTCCAGAAAGTCCAGAGATGTGGGGTCAAGACACAGCTCTTCCACTGCCCGCCCACGTAACCAAAGCAGCCATCTATCCCTCTGCCTGTGAGCTACCCCATTCCTAAATAATGGGCGTGAAGCTTCCCAGCCTTACAGAGGTGCCACAAGGACTGACTTCTTGACACAGGGGAGATTCTCACGGGCTGGCGTGATGGAAACCGCGTGAGTGCCATGACCCAGAGAGAGGTGCTCCAGCCTTGTTTAACCACTGGAAGTATCTTAAGACTTCTCAGACTTTTCAAAGACTGTTGCCAGCACAAACAAAATAATTGCTTTTTTCAAATAACACATGACATTTTTACACAAGTAAAAACTGTATCACAGCTGAAATATAACTGCATTTTTCTGTTGGGTTTTTTTTTTGTTCAGACAGAGGTGCACAGTGGAGGGATGTGTGATTTACTCACTGTTCAGCCGTACTGTCCACCCAGTGGTATCATTTCTGCCTCTGGCTTTCCTAAAGTTTATCTGCACACACCAAAGCCTGAAGCCCAGCTGGGCTTGGAAAGAGTTGGCCCTCTAATAAGATGTGAAAACAACTGAAGGTTTTTGCAACTTCCCAGAAATTCCCAGATCCTGGGAAATTCTGACGGTCTACCAATGTAGCTGAGCCACTTGATCATTTAACTCCTGTGAGAGTCACCCAATCATCGGCTCTAAGAAAACCACCAATTCCACTACTGAGTGTCAGAACTGATACAGGAGATGCCAGTCTGGTTGGTAGGATAGTAAGGGCAAGGCAAAAGCCTGCTTGCCCCACTTGAAAACCAGCACGTACAGCTCAGGTGACTGCAGTGACTACTACCGTAACATCTAGGAGAGCAAGCACCATCTGAGCTAACGCCAAAGCTCACCTCGCAGCCTTTGACACAATGAATCAGGGAAGGGTGAGGGTACCACTTGAGTCCCGCCGTGCAGACAACGCTCTGGAGGGGAGAAGAAAAAAAACCAAAACAGGTTAAGACAAAGAAATCAGTGTACAGAAAGTCAGCGTGCTGGCTCCTATGGCTCTCCTGTACTTAACCAATGAAGTTCAGTTCCCAACACCTCTTGTGTTCTCAGGACCTGGCTGTCCTCCAGGTATTTACAAGAAGTGTTGGACTTGACACTTGCAATAACAGAACATTTGAGATTAAAATAATATTTAAGGTTTTCCTAAAATGTCACGTCCAATATTTCACTTATGGTGGGGGGATGTGGCAGGGAAAGGCAAAGGCACAGGTCCACTGTCTTGCTCTTGGGTAGGGGGGAGACATTTTAGCAATTAATTGAAGGATTTCTTTGGTGCTGCAAAACATTGTTCTCTTTTGCTACCCATCATATCTATGCTTCTTGAAGATGCTAAAGGGGGACTTTCAGATACATTTTCGCACCATCTTTTAGATCTTAAATGGAAGCACCTCCCACTACATGCCTTCAGAATAACCCCCAGAAATGACAGCATCATCTGCTACATTATGTGAGCTTTACAATAATTTCTATATTTATAATAAATTCTGAAGTGCTTAGTTTTGGGCAAAAAAGATGAACAGCCTACTCAATGACGACACATCCAGGGTGGCCATTGTTTGCCTATAGACATGGAAACTTAGATTTTAAGAGTGGATGAAAACTTTGGCCAGTCAGTGGAGACGGTGATTCAATACCATGGAGATCTAGGAGACAGGACTCCCATCCGTTTACCAGGACATCAGGCACAACGTTCATTTTGGGTTATGGTCCATGGATGAAACACTACGATGTCCAGTTGGGCAAGATAAACCCGTAGGCACTTGCCCAAGGGCAGGGGTCGGGGTTGGATGGAGGCGTGGGGAAGGAAGGGATTAACATTTGGGAAGACCTGACGCACTAACCATCCCTTCCCCTGTTTATGTGAGGGCTAATTTAATCCATCTGCAGGGGAACCTCAGCATGTTTTTACAGTTTCTGTCATTTGAGGCTTACCTGGCGTGTGCTAGAAAAAGGACTTTTATACTATCTGACTTGGGCTGTTTATCTTTCCGATGCTCTCGGATTTTCCACTATTAGTCAAGCCCGGCTTGCCCCACCTGCCTCGCAACAGGGCCCGTCTGTGTGAGCAGAGAAGCGGCCGGGCGAGGGGGGAGGACGTTGTTTATCCCCCGGGAGGGAAGCTGCAAGGTGCGGGGGCCCTGCGGTGTCAGGCATTCCCCCAGCACGCTCTTGACAGACAGCTGGAGATTTCCAGGCTGTTGCCTGCCACAAATGGTGAGATTTTTTTTTTTTCCCCTCTTCTGTTTATTGCACTTCAGAGGGAAAAGAAAGGAAACTTTTCTAGGTTTCAAAATAAACAAGGCCAGTCAACAGACTGGGAGAGGGGAGAGGAAAGGAAGCAGTTTGAGAGTATTCGAACCCAAGAATTAAACCAAAGTAGAAAAACTCAGGCATTTGTCTCCCGTATCCAAGGCTGGCCAGACAATAAGTAGAAATGCACTTCCAAAGAGCATCTCACATTCCCCTGGTAAGAAGCATCAATATTTACAAAACCTCCTGATACGTGTGAATGTGTGTGAGCATTTGGAGCTAACAAAAGGAGTCAAATAGCCCTGAAACAGGCTCTTAAGAAAGGAGGTTTCCAAGTGAGAGCAATCCCTTGCAGGAGATGCACTGACTACTTTCCTGACCCTCCCGGTATTAAAAACCCAGCACCCTCCCTTAGAGAACTGGATGGAAGGCCAAGTCTTTGCTAGGACGATGCTCTTCTCAGAGCTCTCGCTCAAGGTCATCTCAGTTCCAAGGGCTGCACAGCGTTTGGCTGGACAGTCTCCAGGGAAAGGGAGTGCAGCCTCGGGCCGCTCTCCATAGCGTAGGAAAGCCAGTTGACCTTCTGCTAGATTAATCACTGGGTCAGTGGGACATTCGCATTGCTCTGCAGTGGTACCTGCCAACGGCTCAGTCCAGTTACTTTGCCCTCTTCTCAGATGATTCTTTGCTAGGCTAGTGGAGACCATTAGAGTCGCTCCAGCTGAATTCAATTCTTCTAACATTCATGGAGCTGGAAGCAGAGTAGGCTCAGGGAAGGGCCCTCAGCCATGGCCCTGACTCCTGCTGCTCTTCCAAACCCTGAATTCCCACCACCCAGCCTGTTTGTACCCTCAAGCTGCTGCTGTGATGTGTGTGGTGCAACAGGATGGGAGAGAGGTTGTTCACCGAGGGAGAGCCTGGGTTGGAAAATTAAGAAAGTGGGGATGATTCAGGCTGCTGGGCATCATTCCTGCCTCTTGCGGTACTACCAGGCACAAAGGTTCCACAGGGTGCTGCATGGGGCAACTGAGATAAACAAACGTATAAAAAGCAAGCAGTACCACGGGACGTGACCAGGATCTGATGGCATCTGTGTGGACAGAAAGGAAGGCAGACTTAGAAGGCCAACAAAGGATGCAATAAGAGGTGGATGGAAGGACCATATCCGACACATGCCAGGCAGTTCACAGGGGATAAAGCCCATCTGGCTGCTGCCTCTGCGAGCCCCATCCCTTCCCCGTGCTGCCACGTGCTCCAAGCCGCTGCGGTGACATATGCCGCCCTCATGGCCCCGGCTCCCCTCGTGCATCGGCTTCTGCAGCACAGCTGCCCTCATGCACGGGCCATGCTGCGCAGCCGGGTGTATTGACTTTGGTCCGGTCCCCATCCCAGAAACGCCATCCAGCTACATCTGCGGTTTGGTGGCTGTGACTCCATCTGCTGCGAAGGGAGAGCAAGCCGGGATGCACTCCCACAGTAGGTAACAAAGCGCCAAGAAAGCAAACCAAGCTGGCATTTTCTCCTTGTGAGGGAAGACCTAGTGCCTCCGGTCACAGCGCTTCCCTCCCATGGTGGGACTAACACAATGATGTCAACCATTTGCGGGCTGCAGAGGGGATTAGGTTTCCCCAGGAGAGGCGGGTGGAGAGCTCTCCTCCACCTTAGATGGGTCAAGTGTCCCCCAGGGCTAAAGCCCAGGGACTGGCATCTACTGGTCTCAGCTAACTCTCTCCCCCGGCACTAAACGAACATGACAATTAACCGTGGGCTTAATGTCGCGGTGGTGAGGGGACCGGCTGTTGCTGCCAAGGGAGGGGAGACACGGCGCGTTGCGGCTGCTTCCTCCTGTAGCTACAGATGGGGTGGGAAGTCCTGCCCTTCCGGGCGCTGAATCGCTGCAATGCAACAAGTCATTTCACCGCTCCGCGACTCAGTTTCCCTGCCTGCAAAGTGAGCCCAACGCTCACGGAAAGAAGAAAGGGGAAGGAAGGAGGAGAACTGCAATGCTTAAATGAATAGGGGACTGTTTAAAGAGAATTCATTTAATGGCTTCTGGACATCCAAATTCCCAGTGCATATGGGAAAACATCGCCAGCAGTAGGGCAGCGTCCCAGGCGTGCGGAGGGGCCACGGCCACACTCAGCCCCGCCGGCAGGCAGAGCCGCGGCATGCCGACCCTTGCAAGGCTATCCCGTGCACGCACGCGCTTGTGCAGTGTTTGGCCTGTTCCTGCTCAGCACAAAGGCAAGGACCCAAACTCAGACGACCTCAGAAATTAGGTCTCTGCCCTGTTTCTCTGCAGTTTGTGGGAGAGAGCTATCAAGCTGTCTTTCTGAGACATTTTTTCTCTCCACTGCCTGCATAGTCAGCCTTGGCAGCTCGATCTATAGGTGTCTTCAACAGCTCGCTGCCCCTTGCACGCGCACAGCACATGGGAAATCATGGGAACAGCAATGGCTGCTCCAAACGCGGCCTGCTGCGGAACAACATGCAGGTTTCAGGTGAATTTTTTTTTTTCCTGCTGAAAATACTGATTTCGAAGACACTGTTAATGTGCACTGATTTCAGCAAACTGTTTCAGACCCCACAAAGCAACTCGGCCTAACCCAATTCTGAAAAACACAGTAATATTTAGACATTTTTCAAAATGAAATATCTGTTGTTGTTGTTGTTCCTTTGAGAGGGCATTTTTTTTCATTTTTCATTAAACAAAAATGAAATGCTAAGTTATGTTCAAACCAACATGGTTTTTTCTCCAATTTTTTGGTTCACCAAAAATCACAACAAAAACAAAGTCACTTTGATTAGGAGAAAACATTTTTTTTTTTTTTAATTTGACAGAACTTCCAGCGAACCGAAAAATCAAGTGATTTGCACAGCTCTGCTCTGAACAACCCCCAGAGGAGGGATGGTTCCCTCTTCCCATTTTGCTTCCATAACAGCTGTTGCTTGAGCAGCTACACACAATTTTTAATTTTTTTTTCTTGCCAGCTCTCCCTGTCTTTTCTCTGTGTCTGTTCTCTCAAAGGTAAGCTCCAGAGATCGATCCTGCCTTTATCTGCTTCTCATACTGCACTCATTTGTACATTACTTGTGCCTGAAATTAAGTAACTAAAAGTGTTTCCTTTGCGTCATTCAAGTACTTTGAGATCCACAAAGACTTGCTGTGTAAATGCAACCAGCTGCTTGCTTTACTCGTATGGCACAACAGCAAGCTGTCACTGACCATAAATAGAGACACGTATTATTAATGATATAATACACATTGCCATGGGGACCTTCCCCTGAGGCACCCCCGTCCCGTCTCTCCGGGGTCTCCCCGGTCCCACCAGCAGCAGCATTTCCCACGGTGGCCCCTGCGAGGCCCTGCTCCCCGTGGGTGACTTCCCCTTATCTGGAGAGTTGAATTAGATGGATGTTTTACAGCTACCAAAAAAATCCCCTCCAGCATCATCCTGCTGGTCTCCTACAGGCTGTTCTCCATCTCCCAACGCAAGTTTTCACCCTGTAGTTACAAAGTGCTTGTGGGGCCGAACTTGTATCTGCTCACAGCCTAACGCTCTTGCAGGATCCTCACCATCAGGGCAAAAAAAGGTCTTATTTACCACTGTACTCTTGGAAACCATGATTTCTCCTCCATCTCTCACTCCCCTCATCTCCTCCTGTACTACTATATGTTTTCCCTGCTGCCTAATGAGCCCTCCAGAGACCTGCAGGTATAAAACTCGTTACAGCTCCCTCTGCGTACCCGCATCAATAAACGAAGGAGCACAGCAGAGAACGGGAGGGAAGCTGTCACTTTATTTCACCATGAATTACAAAACCACTTTAAAGTCCAGCGCTCGGGAAAGGGCCAGTGAGAAATTGCCCCTAATGCAGAGATAGGGGTTTTCTTTATGTTTCATGCCAGAAACTTGGCAAAGCCTAGGCTTAGGCAGAAATATAATCTTGGCATCTGAAATGCATGGGAAGCAGGGAAGGACACTGCGAGCTTTTCGTATGCTCTGGACTTAGGTTCCCCACCTAAAAATCCCTTTCCGGGATTTATTCTATTTATTCCGTGTGAAATAGGGAAGTATAAAGTGGCAGAAATTTTTGGAGCAGCTAGCTATCCACAGCCAAGGCCAGATTTCAAAAATCCCAAACCGTGGGTACGTCTTTAGAGAAGCAAACAGACTGTCAAAGCTGCTCAGGACATGCTGGGGCTGTGTCGGCTGCTCATTTTCCTCCTAAATGGAGTTCAAGTGTGTAAAACGGACTCTTGCAAAGCCAGGGCCAAGTACGTAAAAGCCGACAGCATTTGCTCAAGCACCATCAGCAACCTGCACCCTGGTGACACGTGATGTGCCAGCGTCTTCCGACATGCACGTGAGCACGTCCCGATAAACGTCTACACCTGCAGAAATACGGCGAGGGCACAAGTGCCTGGTTACACGCATTTCTAGGCAGGAGGGCACGTTTGTGTAAATAGCTTGAGGGTTTTCAAAAAGAGGTAGATGAGTGTGTCTCCCACTGCTATCCCAGTGCAGGCACGAAACCAAGCAGCTATTTGCCAGTGGCTTGTGTGTGCGGGGGTGAACGTGCGTGCAAGGCGCTGTACACGGGTGTGCATGTCCCCATCAGGGCAGACTGATGCCGGCGTGCGCTGGAGGACGCACAGGACCGTGAGCGGTTAATGCTGCCTGTGCGTTTGCAGCAGGCAGGAGGAAGAAGCGGTGACCTCTGGAAGGGGCTGTGCTGAGCAGGCATCTCTGCCATGCGGGCGAAGGGGCGGGGGGAGGACTCAGCCAGCTCTGCTGGTTCGGGAAATGAAACACCCTCTGTATCAGCTTCTTTTGTCATCCAAAAGCAGCGCAGAAATATCCAGCCCTGCCACCCAAAGAATGCAAAACACCGAGCAGGAGGAAGAAAATAAAAGCTGGACAGTGCCCTTTCTCTGACTGTCCGTCACATCTTCCTGTGTAATGAATCATGTTTCCAGATCGGACCCGCTGTATGTGGATCTGAGCACGCTGATTTGGGGCCTTTACCTTGAACTGACTTTCACAGAGTAATCACAGAGAGAAAGCAACTTGGAGAGGAAGCCACCATGTTACCAGAACAACACGCAACGACACAACAAAAATCAGGAATTCTTTTCTAACAGGCACATTCTCCATGCATTCCCCTCATTGAATGAACCACGGGTAACGCTGTTCACGCACTGCACATAAACATGCAACGAGGGATATGGTTAGCAAAATCCTCAGGCACTGACCTTCACTCTTTGCGGGTTCATCCAGTGCTGGATGTCTTGCACGGTCTCGTTCACGCGCAGGAGGATGGGCTCGTGACTGTGATCCAGACATGAGGTGGTACACTCCGCGCCTGCACGAAACACAGAGAGGATAAAGCTGAAGGATAAAGCCAGCAGCTTCTGACCCTTTCAGCATCCTTCCAGCTGAAGGACAGGATTAGGGCTCGTTTTTCCTAAATTGCAATTAGCAGTCAAGCATAACTATCGCATATCTTCTAGCCACACATGAAATGCTGAGTACAACCCTGCATCTCAGCAGGAGATCGTGGGGGTGGCAGATATTCCAGGGCCTTTTTGTATGAGCTGCATATCTAAGTATTTCTCTGGCTATTAACTCCAAGAAGGGGGTCAGGTTTTGCACTTTTGGATCATTAGAAAACGTGAACATTTTTCCATTTCAACTGCTCTTTCAAGCAATGGGGCTGATCAAGCAGAGGCTGTGGAACTCATCTCACCTATGACATGACAAAAACCTACCGTTTGATCTGTCAAATTTACAGACCTTCAATAACAATCTTTCGGAGGGCGACCAAGCCTAATGATACTGCAGACGAGCTATCACCTCAGTCCCACAGTCAATAAGAAGTACGCAGAGAGGTAATGATGGCTTTGTTCACACATAAACCTGCTTTTTCTCTGATTAACTGTCATGCCCAGTGGGAATCCTGTCCTTTCTTTATTAAAACACGCTGCGATACTCTGCAGCAATATCCCAGAGCCCTGTGGTGACACAACCGTAAGCCCTAGTGTGTTGGACCATTACCATTTCCCCCCTGGAAAATCACTCTTGAATGGCACAGCTGCTGCAAACATGTCATTAGGATTTCTGCACTCCAATCAGCGCTGGGGGAGGAATTAATCTCCGCACTGGTTTGGAGAGCTGAACCTTTGGCTCAACACACACCTCAGCCTGGAAGGGCAGATTAGGTGTCTGAGGAATTACCGAAGGTGTGTGGGATTCATAGTGACCACGACTGGATGCTATTATTTTCCCCACCTGCTTCTGCCTTCGTACGTACTCCCACATGGAGGAGGCAGCAGGAGCAGAGCAGACCCGCGCTGCTGAGCCAGCGAGACGGGGAGCGCTTGGGGTTCGTTCTGCTTT
Source organism: Balearica regulorum gibbericeps (assembly GCF_011004875.1). Taxonomy (NCBI): domain Eukaryota; kingdom Metazoa; phylum Chordata; class Aves; order Gruiformes; family Gruidae; genus Balearica; species Balearica regulorum. The sequence goes on from NC_046203.1 coordinate 9,184,829, forward strand.
CCCAGCGCACACGGTAGTGGCTCCGCGGACCCGCTGGATGAGGCCCATTGACACCAGCCCCATTGCGAGTGAGTGGCAGAGAGCGCTTTCTTGGAAGGACAACAATCAGGCTTCCAAAAACACAAACAAGAGAAGAAAACCCCAACAACCTGATCCCGAAAGGTGGTGCTGGACAAGCCTAACAAAGTGTGTGGTATGTCTCCATCTGCTGAGGATAAGAGCCAACGGCCGCTGTGCCCTCGCCGAGCTCTTCCTCCCTCTCCAGCAAGAGCCACACTCTCATGGAGGATCTGGCCCATGAATCCCTCGCCTCCGTGATGGCTGCGTGGTCCCCTGCCAGGATCAGGCCCACCAGACCTTGCGTCTGGGCTCGGCACCTGCTGACAGCCGCCCCGGCAGGGCTGGGAGAGGACCGAGGGCTGGCAGGCGCCCACTGCGAGGGCAGCTACAGACCCTCCTGCTTCCAGCACTGGGATGCTCCCTCCAAACTAGGAACTGGTGTTTCTCTCCTTGCAAAAACCTGGCGGGCCCTGGGAGGTAACCTCATGTCAAGGGTAAAACGCCTTGCCACGTTAAGAGTCGCCGCAGCCTGCTTGCCCTCCCGCGCTCCACCACGCTATTTACGCTTACGGAAAGGAGCGGGTCGGAATTGTTTTGATATATGATCTGTAATTGGCATCATTACAGAGCGGTGATCTCATCCAGGTCGTGTTCTCCTCCCCGGGGAGGGAACACAAGGAGGCTCGTGGTCCCTTGCATGGCTGCAATATAATGAGGGAGCCGTGCAACGAGGAAATTTCTCCAAGTTCAAAGGGACAGGCGGAGGGAGGAGGGGGCTGGCAGGGGCTGGGAGCGGGGCTGCAGGAAGGGGCCTCGCGGGTCTGTGCGTGCTGCGGCCAGTGCAGCTCCCGTTGCAGCCCTTACAGCAGGGAGACCTCAAAAACGGGGGCTGAAAATACAATATAGTGTACAATTCAGTGTGTAGTCTATCCCTCCCTCTGCCTGGGTGACACGAGGCAAAGCTGAGCGCAGGAAGTCATCACCCCTTGCAGAGTGACCAGGCATCCCAGAAGGAAGGGGGAAAACATACTCTTACAACAGCTCCTAAACAACCGTCATACCAAAAGGGATGCTCAGCTGGTCTCACATTCTTTCTGGAGAGACCTGAATTACCCTGGTGCTGCGCTTCCCTGCCAGCTTCCTGCCTTTCAACCTCTGGGGTGTGCAGGAGTGCATGTGGTTGATGGAGAGGGACATTACAAAAGCGTAAGAGCAAATGCAGGTACAGTCTCTCCCTGGACTGGATGTGTTTCTGGCATAGTCTGGTGTGCTGGCTGCCTATTAAAACCAGCTGGCCAAGAAGGGACATGATGAAACTGGAAGCGCTGCAAGGAGCAGGCAATCAGAGCATGTTACATGATGCCTGGCCTCTCAATGCTTCACGTTTCCTCCGAGCAGTTCCCTGCAGCGCCTCCCATAGCAGCCCCGCACTCAGGCAAACAGGTCCACAGGAGAAGGTGACTTCAAGGACGGCAGGCTCCTTCCTTCCTCCCTCTCGTTCCCACCCTCTTCCCGGTCTCCTGTCCCCACTCGCTGCTCCCCGCTCCTGGCTGAGCTGCATCCCCCATGGCAGAGGGTGGGGCTGATGCTCACAAACCTATGCCGTAGCCGCTGGCACACTGCAGCTTCAGGTGGCTGTTGAGCTGCGTGGGCAGCGCGCACTGGCCCTGCATTTCCCTGCAGAGGTGAAAGGAGCCGCTCCAGGTGCCATCCTTCCGGCAGTGAATCACATTGCTTCCACGGCCCTGGGAATGAGAGAAGGAGATAACGAGGATGGTCACAAAAACAACAGCAAGGACAGGCTGAGAAACAAGGAGCGGGCAGAGCTGAGCTGGGAGTAAAGTTCTGCTGGAGATGGAAGAGCCTCCGGTTGGGACTGCCAGTCCTGGGGGGCAAGGAGTTTTCTTCCAAAGAATGAAAAAAAAGGAAACCTGCATTGCAGACAGACACACACACATGCCTGTTCTGTGCCCACTCCAGTTGCGATAAAGGTGCATTCACACCAATCGCCTTCCTTCTTGTTGTTGAGAGGTTTGTGCTGAACACAGACAACCTTCTCCCTCTTCCCATTTTCTAACTAGTTGCATCATCTTTGTCTCGAAAAAGAAAGAATCCCCAATGGGCATCTGAAGGAGGAAGGAAAGCAGGACATGAGCAGGGATGCTTAGCAGGGCAGAACGTGCTCTTTAGAGCTTGGCTGCCTTGAGTGACAGCGAGCGAAGAGGCTGGGACAGACACACACAGGGGCAGGTGGAAAGGAGAAAAAAAAAATCCTCTGGTGTGGGAATGGGCAAGGAATAGAATATGACATTTCTCTTATAGAAAAGATTCTCTGTATGATACTGAAGAATGAATACCAAAGTCCGAGGGGAAATATCATGCCCTTTAGAAACAACAAAGGAGTGCACAGGCAATCTTTTGTCAGATCTATCCTCGTGGCATTGGGGATTTCTGCGCAAGCTGTTCTGCAGGATCTGCGAGCCTAACTGCCATGGGGTAATGTGGGACATTCAACAGGAGGACGTCTGGTGTGGTTGGGCTTCAAACCTCCCGCGGGGGCCTTGCTGGGTGGGAGAACCACGCAGGATCTCTGCTTCTCCTCACCAGTTTTACATGCCAGGCATGTTGCCTGCAATCTACCCACCCTGCTCTTGGAGATTGTGCTGGATATCTCTGGGGATCCTTTAGGTGCTGCCTATGCTGGGATCCCAGCAGGGCTGCCGAGCTTTTCTTAAGAGCTCTTCCCCACGACCCACACCCGTTGTTGCACGGGGATCTGCACAAGCCCCTGGCACCGGCGTGGAAGGTTGCGCAGCCTTCAGTGTTAAGTCTTGTCCCTAATATCCTAATGCTTTTTTTTAACTCAGCTTTGTTGATGAACACAATGTTTAGTGAGATGCAAAGTGGCCTTATCGGCAGACTACTGTGTGGGACCTGCTTCCTCTTCTCCGGACATCTGGCCATTGCCAGAAGTAATAAGAAAATCATATGAAAGGATAATGGACCAGATGGACTCAGGGTGTGATCCAGCTTGGCGACTCTCACCTGAGGGCCAGTTTGGCAGAGACCGATTAATTTAGATCTGACTGTTCATATGATTTGTGCACAATATTCGGAAATGGAAGACCCTTGCTCTGGGTGCCAGGGGAGGTACCTGCTTAAATGACCATTACATTCCTGGTGATTAAGAGATGCCATATGTACAGCTGAGTAATGATCTTTCAGCGTGGTGACAAATTCAGGAAGAGATCGCTAAGTGATAATTGAGCACAATTTGCTGGTTTAGCAAGTGTGGAGCACTTCCATTGCAATTTGCATGCCAGGGTTCAAGCATGATTTTTAAAGGTGAGCCATGAAACCTGATTTATGTTCCCGGAGCTGGCTGTGCTTGAGGGTACTATTGTATAGTTTCTGCAATGTACTCAGAGATCCCAGGATATCCATTGCTATAGTAACATACTGTCCATCATTCCCTGACCTGCAAAATCTCTTGTGAAAATCCCTGCCGGGTTTCTTGCTTGGATGCAACGTGCATTATCACCTTATATAGCTGAGAGAGACTTAGTGGGGTTTAATCCTTAAATAATTAACACCTCTCAAGTGGTTCTGGCTTGTGCCAGGAGTCCTCCCTCCTTTTCTGTAGTTTATTTTCTGGCATATCTGGAAATACCTTTCTCTGCAAATCCCTTTCTCAAGATGTTATCTGCTCCTTTGCTCAAGGTGCTTTCGCAGCTGAACAGTCACTATGCTCTTCCTCACAGTGAATAGAGATGTAGCTTTCCCGAGCTCACTTCATTATTGCTGTAACCCTCACTCCACTGCTTTCTCCTCTTCACATCCAGCTCGTTGAAAAGCAAACACAAATCCCTTACACCAGTTGTAATTACCCTGGTGATCCCAGTTTCCCTGCACTGGCAGCAATGACACGCGTCTTCAGCCACGCTGACCAGTCTGAGCAAATTGGTGGATGCACAAAGCCACAGAGCTCCCACGCAAAGTGCGCCCACGCGTGCAACTCCTCATTTCACGAGGCTCATAACCTCAGGTAAGTCTCATACGAGGAAGCCTTTTCCAGGTGCCCTGATGCAAAACCCCGGGGCTCTGCCTGTGGTCCCTGTGAAGAGGAGGGCAGGCCAACCTGGCAGGGAGTGGGAGCAGCGATTGGCTTTTAAAGTTTGGAGCAGGTATCAGAGGTGTCTTGCAGATCACTGGCCCTAGGACAGAGTGGGTCCCTTTTTAATATGCCCGCAGAATCTGGAATGATATTAAAAGGCCTTTGACAGAGCACTCCCTGCTCTCTGCAGTGCATGCAGTAGCAGCAGCTTCTACATCCCCACTTTCTCTTCCCAAGCGTATTAAGCAGCAGCAGCACTTCTGGGAGAAGTTACTTATCTCACAAACTATAATTACCTCTGGTGAGGAAAACTAAGCATTTCAAACAAGACACTAAAGGCCAGACCTTCTTGTAGAAGTGAACACAGCTCCTAGGAGGTCAAAGGCAACAGGCTGATCTATGCCGGATGAGGATCTGACCCCTGGTGCCAAATGACACCTTCACAGCCAGAAAAACATGAAAGTTTAGAGACAGTTCACCTGAATAGTTGTAATCCTATAAAGTTAAATTATCATATGGCACACATACATCTAATGATAATGAGAAAAAGAATTGGAGAGAAAAGCAAGGTAAAACGGAATGAACAACCAGGACAAGTGCGAGTAACTCATATCGCACTTAGTTTCATTCACTATTCCTTATTTTCTAGCTAGATCAATAGAGCCACTGAGGCAGATTTTTCAGCCACTTATGGTCCGGAAACAGTAAGTCACTCACTGCTAGTCCTCTACAGGTAATATTTAATACCATTACTACTATCATAAAAAGTGTTTCCAGGCTCTTTGCAGTAGCTGTCTCCCTCTACTTTAATTGTGCATTTCCCTTCTCCGTTTCTCTGTCTCTGGTTTCAGAAGAGCTCAATGGCACTTGGGCCCTCCAAGATCAGGGTCCTTAGGGAACACCACACTTGTAAGGGCTGAGATAATTTTGATAAGAGAGACTCACCGACTGATTGTCATCATCTTCACACTTGATCCGGCACTCGCTGTTGAACTGGAAGCCGTTGGAGCACTGGTAGAGCCCATGAAACTTGGAAGGTGGAGGGTCACAGGTAACAGGCACGCAAGCGCCCGGCAGCCACGTGCCATCTTGTGTGCACTGGATCTTAAAGGCTCGCCTTTCCGTGCAGAAAAAAACAAGACCATTTAGTGAGTGGCTGAGTCAGCTAAGAGCCTCTTAAGCCTCTGAGCTCTGCTAGCAGGTCGCAGGGGATGGGTGTGCTTGAGCTTTTAACACTTGGGGAACAAGTCGTGAATCTGCGTCATGAGGTCTCTGAGCAAAAATAACGATTATTTGCAAAGCCAACATTGAGCTGCCCAGCCTAAACTCCTCTTTTGGCCTTGGACACATCTCCCAAAAACTCCGCTTCCCAGGCTTGTGGGCTGTGGTTGGTTTGAAGTGGGTTTGTGCAGAGTCAGAAGTATACGACAGCCCTAACCCTTTCCTGCAGAGTTTCAAAGGGGACTCCCCAGCCCAAATATCAAAGGGGTATTTCTAAGGTAAGGGCTGTTTTTTGAGCACTGGTTAGGATTCTCAAAGAAGCCTAAGTGAGCTAGGTGCCTAAATCCCCTTGAAACTGCACAACTACCTGCATGAAGGAATTGCTCAGTGATATTCCCTACAGCACATATATTCTGTTACAAACAGCCCATCCCTTGCCCAAAATCACTTTAACTCCTGGCTTTCTAAATCATGCTGACTGCATGGCACTACTCTTTCACGTACTTTCTTGCTTTTCTGGAGGATCCAGGGACATGGTAACCTGGTTTGCATTTGTACTTGCAAAACGAGCCCACTTTGTGCTTGTCTTCTCGGCAACGAGTAGTCTGGAGATCTGCGTTAGGGACGATGGAGGGTGCTCGACACATCAGCTCACACAGGGCCTCCGGAAAGGACCACAGCCCATCCTCCATGCAGGTCAAGTTGCTGTTGTTTCCTGAGAAGAACAGTGAGCAAAGTTAACAACATTCAACAGGACTATTTTTTTTTTTAAAATGTCATTACACCCATAATATATCAAAAGCCACCTCAGTTGGTTTGACAAATTCAACTGTGTATGTCCTATGCATTTTCTCTTTCTAGATGACGGCATTAAATCATTAAGGACTCTGTTTTCAGATGACAGGCACACAGTGCTTATTTCAGGAAATGCTATAGCATAGGGGAAACCACACGGGCTTTGTATTTTGTTCTTCTCTGAAAGGAAGCTTGCTTCATGCATCAACCCCCTCCTCTTCAAAGTCATGGCACTAACAGAGGGTTTGGTGCCATTACATTCTTCATTCTGCTTCTGTGTTATATCTTTTCCCTGAATCTGTCCTTTTTATTCCAATTTTGAGCCTTTTGGAGCAGCATCTGTTAGTATTAGAGTCACTACTCCAACACAATGAGGAGCCATTCTCAGCTGGGGACTTTCAGTCCTTGGGGACTACTGTGATAAATAGGATTCATAATACTCATTAGAGACTCATTTTCCTTAGCAAGCTTTCTTGGCCAGCACGTCAAAGGTAAAAGGTACAATAGATCTATTTGCCTCTCCTATGACCTACTTGACTTCAGAAAGTTAAGCTAAAAGTAGCCTAGTCTCAGTGTATTTTATATTCTTTGTTATTTTATACTGTATGTTGAAAAGGAATAAGCTTTTCCTAAGAAACAAAACACAGCTATGAGCCACTAACCCTCCAAAAATCCCTACTACTCTATTGAAATCCCCGAGCATTGCTGCAGGAACTCTACTCAACCCACAAGGCATATTTTCAACAGTAAGCCAACTTCGGAGTTATCCAAAATAATACTGACAAACTGCTAACCCCTGAGCAATGCCATCTCTCTGAGAGGGAAGGAAGACAGCCGGGGCATGAGGCTGGAATTCAAAGAAGAAGAAAACAAAAGGCTCTGGAGGGCTCAGGAAGGTATGTGGAGGAGCCCTCCTGCCCTACCCACAAAGATAAGAGAAGCCACATTAAATCAGCCCTGGCTTTCTCTCTCCCCTCCCCAACTGCAGATGATTGCAGAGGTATTTTGTGCAGAAGGGAGCTCTTTTCTAGAGCACCAGCATGCGCCTCTGCTCTGACTCATGCAGCAGCTCTGCAGACCAGCCGTGGTGATATCATACTTGCCACTGCAAAGTGATAAGCTGTGACATTACCAACAGTGGCTGTCATGACGTCAGTGATTGAATTAGGCATGAGTCATTCCAACGCCATTCTCCAGAAGCTTAGTGGCAACATCTATTAGTCATCACCGATGGCTGTACACCAAATGGTGCCTTTACCTCACAGCTCACAGAGTTTCTGGACAAAAGTGGTGTGATGCTACGCACCACAGCCACACCCCCTGACCTGGGGGCTGGCTATCATCCCTCCAGCTACCGCTGCCGGAGTCATCAGCTGAAGCCCTTCCTGGTCATGATGAATACTGTTATTTTCACTGTCCCCTCCAAAAAATTCCAGGCATTTTAAATGAAAAAAAACCACCTCTTGTTGAAGATGACGCTCTGAGTGTACGAACACAAGAAAGGGATTCTTTGATAACAATCTCCCCTTTGAGTAGTCTTAACTTTCACTGTGTGTTGGCTGCTTGTGGTTAACCTCCTAAGTCGGAATTAAAAGTGTTAAGCAATTTGGTTATACATGAAGAAATCAACATATCCTTTCACTGAAATGAAGCCTCGTCTGGGTTTTGCAACGAATCCTAGCAGAAAAGGTGATACCACATGTTAAAAAAAAAGCTTATACAGCAGTTGTACCTGAGTGGACAACAGCAGTTAAGATTACTCCACTGCAAGACGACAAGTTAATTTGGCTCTAATGTTCCTTCAAATTAATAATGATATCTTTTCTTGTTTCCTGAGGAACAGATCAAAAAGGGCAATGTGCCAGTGAGCAGAAGAGTTGATGGTGCTGAGAAGATGATGGGGATGCTAGCAGAAAAGCAGCAGGGAAGAAGACGGGGGAGAAAAGGAAAGGCGGCAGCAGTGTGGGTTATTTTTAAGAAAACAGTCGCAAACAAGAAGAGGAGAGAAAGGTCAGAGGTAGAGCAAGATGAGTGTGGAAAAGGAGAGAGGTGATGGGTGGATTAGGAAAAACAGTGATGGGGAACTGTACCACTGGGACATGGGACTTTTCAGTCTTCTCCTGCCTTTCCAAATTCATGGAGGAGGCATAGAAGGGAACAGCCACAGAAAACAGAGAGGCATGGGAAAGAAGATGAGAGAGTTCAATTTGTTTTATCCCCATGACTTTTCCATGTTTTGGTTGTATGGAAGCAATATTCACTGTCATTACTGCCTGGCCAGCCGTGATCAAGGAAAGGTCAAAGGAAGGTAATAGAGAGATGCAAAGGAACTTAACTTCTAATATAAATAAACCTTTCCATAGAGTCTCATAATTCTTCATACTTAAAATATCATGAATAATTCTAAAACAACAGCAACAGTAACATATATTACTAGGAACAGTGTGTTAGCTGTGCAGCTGTCCCCAGGTCACTGCACAGACACCCTCCCATACCTTTCAGAAGAGCAGGAGGTCGGCAAGTGAAGGAGCATTTCTTGCCAAAGGTGGTCCCCTCGCTGCAGTTGAAGGTGGCTGGGTAGACATGGTACTGGTCTGGGACACCGCAGTCCACGGGCTCACAAGTCACCTGCTTGTTCCACTTCCCATCTGTGCAAGTCATGGTGATGCTGGACTCCATCTGGAACAAGACACGTGCCTACAGCCACCACAGCCAGCAAGGGAGACACCAAAAGCATTTCAAGTCTAGTAACAGCCATTATTTTGGCTCTCAAGTTAAGCAAAACTGGGCCTGAGCGCTATCATCATCGTTGGGTCAGCGGCTACTAAAACTACCAAGGTCCCACAAGAAACAGTGCTGTAGGACCAGGACGTATTTCTGTCACCTCTGGGTGAGACACCAAAGTGTTTCAATATAAAGAGTGGAGCACTACAAATAATCTGAACTCTTGTCTGCATCACCTCCTGAGACAAGCCGGGAAGCTGCTGCCCTGCCCTGTGATCAGAACGGAGTGTGCAAGTCTGAGCAGTTCGGAGCTGACAGCTATCCCCGATCCCTGTCACCTTGGCAGTGACATAGCCACTCCAAAGGGATCCCCATGTACTTTTGAGCAGTCAAACTCACTCTTGGGCTTGAAGTAAAAGCCAACCTGACATGAATCCACTTGGGATTCTTATTCAAGGCTCTCCCGAGAGGCGTCAGTCACCCTTGGCCTGGGGTAGCAAGGGAGGTGGCCTGGGCCATGTCAACATTGCGTTCGGACACTGACAGCTGCTGTTATGGCTTCTACTGTGCGAGTGCCCCGAGGCTCCAAATGAAATCAGGGCCCTGCTGCCCTGGCACCGGGGACGCACACGCCTGAGAGACAGACTTTTTCCTGGAGGAGTTTGCAATGGACAGACCCAAGAACATCCTGCCCATACGTTCACCTGGCACTTGAGAGGTCGAATACAGAGTCAGGGCCTGTGCTCTGACTTCCCTAATGTCACTCTGCCATCATAGCTACACAGAAGCTTTGAGATTTGAGGAATAATCCAAACAATGCAGCAGATTGAAATCCTGCAGTGATAGGGAAAGAGGAAAAAAAAAAGGGGGGGGGGAGGTAAAGGAATCACCCATCCAAAGCTAAGACAAAGAATTTACTGGTTGACCAAAGGACAAACAGATGTTGGCAAAGAGAACAGAATAAACAACATATCCTCTTTCTAAATAAAAAGGGAAAAATATTAAAAACTAGAAGTGAAAAATCTGAAAGTAGGATTCTTCCCTCCATAGCAGAATCAAAAGAGGGACAGAAGAAAAAGAAATGTGAGAAACCCAAACACAAGAAGGGGAAGATACCGGAGAGGAACCTGACCAAGCCGTACAGCAGCACTCCTCTGCCTCCGGGGAATATTTTATTCAGGACTGGTACGCTCACAGGAGATTTGCACCGACGACCATTGATCTGGGTTTATAAAAGAAAGGGGAATTTTTCTAGCACACATCAAAGGGACCTGGATTCCCTTTTTGCAAAAACACCCTAATGGTTTCAACAGAAGTTCAGACCTGTCTCCCTTTGATATATGGTTGCATTCAGAATGGAAAAAGCAGTCCCAGAGCTGAGAAACTGGACACTTCCCAAGTGGGCACAAAACCCCTTTTCTAGACCATGGAGTTTATTTAAACAGGGAGCACTGCTGATGGAAAAAAATGTCTTTTCTACAAATCGAGAGTAGCACATTCTGGGATTCCCGGAGCGCTCAGGTGAAATGACACTCTGTGTTCTCATTCCCAACCATTTTGCTCCCCAGTGGCTATTAATTCTGCCTTTGGTGCTTATCAGAGTATCTGCACCATTAAAAAGTATATACATTCTGTAGAGACTTGATGACTTGAAGATGCCTGTGCTTCCAGGAAGTTGCGTTGTGATGGCCACAGGAGAAGCGATGATACAGCACACCTCCATGCCTACATAGCGCATACACACAGCAGCATCACCACCACCTTTGCATTCCTGCCTGGGCTGCTCCAGCATTCAGCAAAGCCTCCGTTTCCCCTTACAGATGCTATCATCAAATAACACTCCAGCACCGTGGTGGCTGGGCACCTCGACAGCAGGAGGTTAAAACATAAACCCAAGCTATTGATGTCAGGGGCTATCCAAACGTTACGGAAAAGACATGGGGCTTACACTGTATCTTGCTGGATGCTGGATCCACGCTGAGCACAGGGAAACTCTATCAGTGACAGGAGATTCAACTCCAAGAATTCAGTTATTAGTGTTGGTGTGATCTAGTTTAGGAATAAATGATTGTTACTACTAGCTGATGCTGGCTGCTGAGACACAGTATGGTGCACAAGGGAGTTTCTCTAACGACAGGGTGGCACAGATGTTGATCAGATGTACCTCTACAGAACACCAAATAAACAGTGCAAATTCAGAATCCAGAATATAACACAAAAATTTAAACAGAGGCAGTATCTGTGCATGACAGTCACACCTTACAGAAAATGGGCGAGAACACTTTGCCCAAGCTAACACTTGTGAGGGTATTTCAGCCGCCGCCATGGTCTGAAAGGTGCAGGACACTACAGCCTGCTGGAAATGCAATGTGCCTGGGGTCACCCCTCCCTGGAAGGCATCCCTCGTTAGACCTATACTCCCACTGCACTTTATTTCTGTCCCTTGATGTGAAAAAAAAAAATATTAGCCTCTCCATGTTTTCACCTCTGGGTTTTTCCCCATGGTACTTCTCCAACAAAACCACTAACCAAATCTGGAAGAGTCACCTTCTTCCAGACCCGTATGGCTTTTCCTCTTCCTGGCACACTGGCAAGGCCATTTCCACGCAGAGAAGCTGTGCCCATGTGAGCAGGACCCTGGCTTCTCAGCTTTTTCCAGTAATTTGTTCCACACTTTGTACGATGGGAGCTGAGGTTTTCAAGGTCAGACATAATAATGGCGTATTTTAGAGTATGTCTGTCATGTCATCAATTCAAGCAATAGGAGCACATGCATTTCTGCAGCAGAACATAACAGAGAACATTCCCTGCAACGGAGACAAAGACTAGTGACTTTGATTGAAAGCACAGAGGACAACCCTAACAGGGAAATTATCACAGATGGCACCCACCAGCTTTCAGCTTCTCCCTCTTGCAATGTCCCACCCGAAGGTGGGATCATTGCAGGGCAGGACCCCAGGCTGCTGAGCAGGAGCCCGGCTCTCCCCACCACCATGCTGCACCTCGGGGTATTTCCAATCGACAGCCTGAGCAGCGCCGCCTTAGGATCCGACACTGGGTCTTTGTGGCAGCATCTGCATCTCCCAGCCGAAGCCCGAGCAGGCACGTGCCTGTTTCGCCTGTCTGATCTGACAAGGTCACTCAGCTCACAGCAGTCCATACGAAGCACTTGGCTTTCTCATCTGGTTTATTAGCTGTCACTTTGGGCACTTTGTGCTGCTTTGACTGGCATCACAGCAACCGCTTCCCTTCATGTCCTGCCTTCCAAAAGAGGCTTACGCAAGGAGGGAGGGTGGGCAGGGAGGAGAAAAGAGGCAAAAAAAAAAAAAAGGGCCTCCAAAGATACAGTGTGCAGTACAGTGAAGAGGATGCAAACTTAAACAAATCTGGTGCCAAAAAGATTTGTTTCTTGGGACTTTTAACAGCCTGGAAGAATTCATGTCTCCTTCCTGCTGCCCAAGATCCCAGCCGGCTCCTTCTTCAAGCGATGCTTCACGTGTGAAGTTTCCTCTCCTTAAAAATGAACAGCTGTGCCCTCCCCTCTAAGTATTCTTCCACTTCTGCCCACTACTGTGCCTCTAATTGAACCCACATGAGCCGCGCTTTCTTTTCCTGGCATGATTGATGATGCCTTTGCACAACATTAGGGAGCTGCTGGGTTTTAAATAACACCTCTTGACCAGAGCAGCAGTGGTGGTAGCTTCAAGGAGAGATGACAACACGTAAGTGAATGAGCGGAGGCTTTCAGCGAAGGACAAGGGGGAGTAAAGCTGTGAAAGACAAAGGGAGGAAAGGGGGAGACGAGAAGAAAGAGCGATGGGGTTGTCAGGGGGGTGGGAAGAAATTGGGGGGAAATAAAAACATCCCGAGATCTTTGTTGTGAGAAAGATACATGAAAGATTTCGCTCCATCGCTATGCAAACCCTTTTTTGTTGTTGTTGCCGAAGTCCCTAAATGAGGATGAGAGAGAGCCCAAGGGTTTGTAAACAGCTCAGCTTTTTTTTATTTGCAAACAGCAAACAGTTTCTACTGTACATAGTGCTGACGGTTTTGAGGGTTTGGTGATTTTATGGAGTTTTAACAGAATTTGGGAATGGGAGCTTCTCAGAGAGCAGAGATGAATGAATTTTTTTGCCCTAAGACTGATTAAAATGGTGGCTTCAGAAGACACAGAGGCCACAAAGTGCAGAAACTGTTAAGAAGATTTTCAAAGACCCTTTAGATGTAAAAGATTGATTTGAAATGTGACTTGTGCCCCTACATCTCTGAGGTGCTTTTGAAAATTTTGCTTTTAATTCTCTGTTCACCCTTTCTTTCTGCCTTTCAGTGAAATACGGAAGACAAATGTGGTTCAGACGCTAAACCAGTGTGTTTTCACCGGTCTGTCCACCATTGTCATCAGCACGCAGTGGTCATGGGCCACTGATACTCAGTCTGCTCTTCGAGACATGGCACCTCACCTCAGACTCCTTCCTACCTAAGAGTGTGAAACATCAGCATGTGCAAAGCTATTTTCCTTCCTCCTCTTCCTCATGCAACCCTCCCACTGTCAGTTATATGAGAAAAAAATAGCTCTAGACCCTCAAATCAGCCAAACAAACAAAATATCCAACGATAAATGACAACAGTGAAACAACCACCAGCTTTGTGCAAGGTTCCTCAGTCACGGCAGAAAGTCCCTCTGACCACAGCTAACAGCCCACACGCCCTATCTCATCTCCAACGGCTTGTGATCCGAAGAGGAGCTGAAGCTGGGAAGCAATTGTGGGAGGAGCACAACGCAATTCAATTCAATACAACACGAGGAATCCAAACCACGGATTCCGGATTTTCTTAGATAATTCATTGCTTGCCTACATGTTCCACAAGTTCTGGCTTGAAGCACCTGACACAAAGAAATAAAACAAGACGATAGTGAAAGAAACCATCCATTCCTTTTCAACAGATCTCCAAAGCACATGAATAAACTTTTAAAGCACGTGTTTAATGTGCTTAGCTGAACATGGATATCTTTGAGATGCTCCACTCCTTCCCTGATTTGAACAGTGAATGCACAGCACTGAGCAAAACAAAGCCATCGGCCTCAGGGGTTTTATCCGTGGAAAAAAGACGACAAAGTGCAATAGTAGACCAGGGTGAGAGGAAGCATGTTGTAATAAGCAGTGAATCACATTAACTAGGGGTGCTAAAATCCTCCGCTCCTGTCATATGAGTCTGATCAAGGCTCTGAAACCAAACTTCTCAGAGCAAAACCATATACAGTTGGTTGAGCCTCCCCGAAAGGTACTTCTTGCATTTAAATAACACAGAGCTGGTGAAACATGTTTAGGCTGTTTTATTCAGTTTGGGATTCCTGCGTGCTCAATGTACAGATCCCTTCCAACTATTTCCTGGTTCAGCCATTTAGGCTCGTTTGAGAACTTGTTTTCTGTTCTGTAAAAATGCTCAGCTGGAGCTGGGGTTCTGGTGCTGATGCCAATTAGGATGGAAGAGGCCCAGCTTGTGGGGTCCTCTATTTGTTTTGTAATTGAGTTGAAAGGGCTGACTCATTCCCCTCCCCTCCGTCTCTCCCCTCCGCGAGCTGATGAAGAACACAGTATTTCACAAATACAGACAGGCTGCTGAGCGTGCCTGCCCGCCCCAGCCCTCCCCGGCCCCAGATGTGTGCGCTGCCTCGACAACACGCGAGAAGGTGCCCATGGGGGAAACTGGATCCGGCAGAATTAGAGGTGAGAGCACAAACCGGGGTGCCTGCTCTGCACCCACGTACCCCGTGCGCCCTGCTTCCAACGGCACGCCGAGGCTGGGCCATGCCGCACCTTGTCCACCTCTCCCAGCGCCAAGGACCTGCATTTTTTTAATGTTTAAAGAAATTGATAGTTTTCCTCAATAGCCCACTCACTGCATCAAGACGTGCTGCTTCTGTAGGACTGGATTAAGATGGGGAGCACTCCCTGACCCATTGGGGTAGGTTTTCGGTGCTTTGTTTGGAAGCGGAAAGGTTTGGGTGCTTTTTCTGCCCCCTTGATACCATGTATTTCTGCAGTGTCAGGGTGTGGTTGGGAGCAAATGGACTGAAACATTGCAAAGGAGTTAAGACATTGTTAACCTCAAACCCAGGAATAAAATAAAAATTAGGTATTTTGCCCAGAAACTGGTTGTGCAAAAACCCCAAACACCTCACCCCCAGAAAAACAACGCAAGAAACACTGTTTAGCTGAGTAGAGCCAGTGAGATCAGAGAAGGCCTGAATACATATTTAAACTTTTTGGGCTGAAAATTTCTAAATTTCTAAATTTGGGAAGCATCTGAGCTTTGCTCACTGTCAGTACCTCTTCCTACAAAGTCGGATGGCTCCTATTCTGATGGGAAGTATTTAGATAAAGCCTTGTCCCAAGGCTGAGCTGAGATTTTGGAGTTTAGGCTGGGTTATTTCTCAATTTCTCCACATCTGGTTGCTCATCCCTGTCTTGTGGGTCATCATACAAAAACAGCAAAACAAACCTGGCTCTTGCTGAGATCATCGTCTCGCTGGACTTGCAAAACGTAGCCTGTCTTGCAGCTCACGTTGCACTGGGCACCGTTGTACCACCCGCCGCCGGAGCAGTTCAGCAGCGCGTTCTCAATCTCCAGCTTTTGGCAGTCGGTGGCTTCGCAGGAGTAGTGGACGCAGCTAGGTGGGAAACAAGAAGCGGTATTTTTATTCAATTCATTTAATTCATTCCACAAAAGCAAGCATGTCTGACTGACAAACTCATCGCTTGTCAGGCAGCAGGTACACAGACTGAACCTGGCTTGGCAAAGGGCTCCTCACCAATGAGCACACCCTCTGGTCATGTCTCCTGAAGGACAGGGACAGTGGCAACGGTGATGACAATGAAAGCACATTCTTTCTTGTGGCAAAAGGGAAGAGCCTGCCAATTCTGCAGAATTACTTTCTGTTCTGCAATATTCGACTGCACTGTTGCCTTCCTGTTCCTGTACCAACATCCATCCATCCGTCCATCCATCCCTTCCACAAGAGCACTCTCCCTCCAAGAGCAGTCCTTATGCCCCATCCAAATTTTAAATCTCAGCTCAATTCAGGAGCGCCCGATACTGCTAGTGATAAGTGTGCATGTGTGTACGTGTGAGGAGGGGATTTTGTGATAGAAACTCTTATCTCTGGGAAACTCGATTGAGATCAACACATTCATTTTATTCCACTTCATGAGGAACACCAAACATCAGCTGTGTAGCTGCGCTGATAAGCTCTTATCAAGCTCAGCAGCATGCTGTCATTTCAGATCTCTCCAGTTGCTATCCTGCCATCCATAAAATATTTCCCCGGATGGAAACTCTCTGCTGTCCCTACAGTGAATTATTGTAACATTTAGCACAACTTGTAAAAAGAGGTTTTTGTTTTATTTTTGTATACACAGAAATGCCTGGTTGACAGAAAATCTCTCACCATCTCTGATGACCCGAATCAAACATTATAGCACATGTTCAAATGTACATATGGGAGAGTGCCTCAGCTAAAGGGCAACGAAAATGCTGAGAGTCTTAAAGCACGTGCAAAGACATTTTGCTGGATTAGCGACAAAATTTCTGGGGTTAAGGATTCCTACAAGGTGATACACCTCTGCTGAAAATTAAACTGAATTTAAATTAAATACAGTTAAATTAATTCTGAGGAAGGAAAACCTTGACTTCTTTCAATGATCTACATGGGTAGGGAAGAACCTGAAACACAGAAAGTTATAGAAAGAAGGAAAACAATGCATCAATACACATATTTTGAAATGGATTACAAGTAAGCTATTCCTGTCTCCTAGAAAAAGGAGTTAACAGCCACCAAAACACCGTCCAGCTTAGTAAGCACAGGGCTTAGTACGTACCTGGTGTTTTGCTGGGTTCAAAGCATTGTGCAGACATTATCTAATTAATTTTCATGACACCTCTGTGAGACACCTGGGCTGGTATTGTTATCCCCATGTTACTGATAGAGAAGCACATCTGCACATGTCTCTACTGAGCTCTAGATCAGATTAAACGACAGTATTATGTACCTCCACAACTCATTTCTCTGTCCCAGACTAGTGCTATATGGGAAGTGCCCGCTGCTTGTAATTTAAGGTTGCTTGTTCAGTGGCAGCCCTTCCCTGGAGTGCGATGAGCCATAAACAATTTCTACATTTAGAAAGATCTTATTTCCCCATTGTGCACAAAGTATTGCCTCTGGCAGGACTGAGGAAGGAGAATTCCACCTCTGTGTTGGCCAACTCGATACCCTTGTATGCAGCAAACAGCGCCTTGTCTATCAGCACGACAACCGTGATGCTCATTACTTCTGCAGAACGGATGATCTTCTGCCAGAGCTGACCTACACAGAGTGATCCTGCCTTCCGTAGGATCCCCCGCCGCCACACCAAGGGTTTCACGCATGTTTTCCAGTCACTGCAACTCACAGCCTGACATACAAATTTAAACTGCCATTGATTTCAGTTTCACCGATCAATATGACTGTGGATGAGACGGTGGAAGAACAAGCAGACAGTATATCCTAGTGCCCAGGTGGTCTTCTCTTGCAGAGAAGTGAGGTGAGGAGAACAGCCGTGTGCAATTGTAAAATCCTCACATGAATCACCCAGGAGTGTGAACCACAGACCTTACTCTGTTTCGGCAGCCTCGCATACTGCAGCTCCCAGAGTGGAGCAGTACCTTACTATTGACCTCACGGCACTGCTAGTTGAATAAATCACTAATTAACATTAGCAAGAATATCTGAACACAGATGTCGAGTGAGAGCGTAAATGACGAACGACATTTTGTTGAATCCTCCCTACATGCCCCAGTTACACCTACCCATGAAGGCTAACCGTCACTTTGCTCCCCTCCGATTTCAGACGGTGAGGCTGCAATACGAGTTCCTCCCGTGCCAGGGCTCCAGTGACGAGGAAGTTGACTCATTGAGGAAAAAAGCGAGCACCATTGCCAAGCCATTCTCAGAAGTACACATTGCGAACCTTGACTGCCCATTGCAAAACTCCCACAAAATCTGAAAACTTTTTTGCACTAAAGTTGGAAAAATAAAATAATAGCAGACCTATTTCATTTAATATCTTACGTGAATCAATGTGCTACACATCAATACAGCACTGAATTCAGCCTTGAATGGCTTCAGAGGGAAGGATGAGCCTAAGAAAACCTTTGCAATTTGCACAAAGGGAAATCTGGAGGAATGTCACCGCAGTAAGTGGCATCGCTTTTCAATTCCATCAATGTAAAGGAGCAAAAGAATCTGGTTTCTTGAGTTCATATCAGGACACCAGATGCGCGAGCCTGGGCTTAAAAGTCCTGCAGAACTGAAACACCACAGACAAAGGCATTAAGAAACACTTATTGTGATGTTCTTCTTTCTGTTTACAAGTCCCCTTGTGGTCTTCTTAAATGGCCAGGGAACATTTTTAGCCACCCCCTCCAGGCTCCAGATTATGCCTTGGTTAGCAGATGATCTGGGCAGCTCTCTCTGTCTGTAACTCTATATGAATGACTTCAGTGACAAACAATACAACCATTCACTTTTTGCAAAAAAACAACCACTGCCACCAAATGTTTCCAATTTAAATATTTCTGGTTCTCTAGCTACTGGTTCCAATTTGGTATCAGCTACTGTCAGCCGTAAATCCCAATGAATTTTGAAGTCACGATCCTGAATTGAGTTCTGCAAATGCAGAATTAAGGAGGAGAAATTAGTATCTCCAAGTAGGAAGTTTAGACAAAGAATCCATCACATCCATATTGCAGAATTGTGGGTTACAGAAGCTCTTGCATGGGTATTGCCATTTAACAGTGGTTAATCATCACATGCTCCAGAAACTATGCATTCCATGGAAAAGAAACAATATGGAGTATCTGAGAATGAAATCACTTGTACTTTAACTCATGTTGATTCCTGGCATAGGACAGCTGATCCCATTTTCTTGCAATCAAAACTGGGTGACTTCATCAAAACTGCCTATTTCAAATCATCCCTGGTCTCTCCTAAGTCCCCAGCTGCACCCGGGAATTGCTTGTCAGAGTATGAGCTGGTCTGGACAAAAGCTATGCAAGGGACCCAAGGACCACTCTAATGATTTACTGATATATATATGTAACGAACAAGGGGCAGTGCCTGACTGCTTATTTTACTAGGTCCACCTCAGGATTCACCTGTTCCTGTTCTTGCCCTGGCAGTGCATGATTTCCTAAAGCCACATTTTCACACCAAGGTGAGTGCAAGGAGCAGTGGATTTCTTGCACACATTCCACTGCTTGCAGTGTGTTAAAAATACAGATCGAGGCAGATCGTGTCAACCATGTAAAAAGCCCTAAACTGAGTTAGCTTCACATGTAGGCTGAAGTTCTGAGCCAGTTCTTACTTTATTCAAATCCATTCTGCCCATCCCTAATCTAACTGAGCTCAGTCATTAGCCTCTGAATCTTTATTTCTCTGTGCCAATATTGGCCCCAATTCAGCAAGGCACTTAAATATGTGCTTAACTTCAAAAGCACGGTTAAGTCCCACTGATAGATCTGACTACAGGGGGATGTAAGCAAATAGCTAAGGGCTTTGCTAAATCGGGGTCTTAGTGACACAATCCTAGAAACATTTGTATTTTAACATGTTTATAGAGAATTACAACAATTAAGTGGAACTCTTCCTTCCTCACATAAAAAACAATGCAGGACTTCCTCTTTCGAAAAGCTTAGAGCAGCCAAACTTTCTTTTCCTAACCCTTGGGTCAAGTGCTTTTCCAAGAACTCATCTTAACATAGTGCCCTAATTATTTGTTTCCTTCATGATAGCTCTGACACCCATATATACACAGGTGAGCATAAAAGCTCCTGGTATACGCTTGTTATGAGAAGAGCCACACCGTTATCTACTGCACATAGGAAAGACTTCCTTTTCTACAGGCCAGGCCAGCCTGGGCTGCAGTTCTGAAGCACACTTTGGTTTTGTTCTACACCATCATACAGACAACTCACATGCGTGTAGCCTTCTGAGGGTTTTGCTAACAGATTTCTCCTTACAATGGGTTGGTCTTCTCCTCTGCAGAGATTCCTCTAAAGGCAAGAGCAGATTCTCTCTCTCTAATCCAAATATATATGCAGCACTTTGAAAAGCAAAGGCTGCTAGCCACATTCCTTGTTGTAGAAATAAAAAAAGTATGAACTGGAAAGGTGGCAATGAATTTATCTTCTCCAGTCTTCGGCTAAAACACATTGGTGTCCTTGTACTAACATAAAACCTCAAAGAACATCTGCCCAAATCCTTGGGGCTGGATGGGGACCGGTGAAACTGTGCTGATGTGTCACTGGAAGAAGGCTCAAGCCCTTTCAAGTGTTTGCCTTCAAACCTGGTCCATGAGAGTGACCAAAAGAGGAGCATCACCTACGGTCCCTTCAGCGATCTCACTGCAGGACCGTTGGGCCTGACTCCGATGGCGATCACAGCAAAACGCTAATTCAAACTGATAGGGTCAGGAATGAGGAGAAACCCAGCGATTTACATAAAACACTTGATCCAACCCCAGGTAAGGAGAGGTATGGGCCAGCACGTCCCCACCACGGTCCCCACCACTGGGAGGGCAACATTCTCCCTGGGGACTGGCTCTGCCTTCAGCCTGCCTGCACCCCGCTGTGTGAGAGATTGCTGCCTGGGGGGGTCCATCTTGAACTGACAAAGCTCTCAGAGCCCCTTCGCCCTGCCAGCCTGGAAGCGGGACGGCGTGCCCAGGCGTTAGCAGCCCTGCAGGTCTCCCTGCCAGAGTCTGTCCAGGCGAACGAAGAAAACACATCGCCTTCCACTTTAATAAAAGCCAAACGATGCCGTTTGCCAATTACCAAAATGGGGCGAAGGTTAAAAACCCATTGAATTATAACACATGTCACGGACCAAAGCTTCTATGATTAACAGTTCTGTGAGAAATTCATTAATTTCACCAGAAGCAAGCTGACAGAGATTGCGCTTAATGACAGAACACAGGGCAGGGGAAAGGCGGCCGAATTGAGGAAGAGAAAGCTGCATTAAATCACAAAAAATGAGACGAGGAAACCTTTGGGTTTTTTCTCCCTTATAAAAAGGTAAAAAAATAACCGGAGCTATAAAGGGCGGTTGCATTTGTTCCGCTGCTGAAGATTTATCTTCATCATTTCTTGTTGGGGAAGCTGACAGCAGGACAGAACAAGACAAAGAGAAGAGCTGGAGTGGGCTACGTCTCCCTGGGGCTTTTTTGGGGCAGCAAAGGGTGAAGCTGGGAGGACGGTCCTCCACGGGGGCCAGGGCGAGGGCAGGCTGAGGGCATGTTGGCCAGGAGTGGGTCTTGGTCTACAGTGCTGGTCCCCCCCAGCTGTCAATCTCCCCTGCAGAAGCAATTTTGCAGCCGTAACAGTGAGTTCATGCCAAGATTTAACCAAACAAAGAAAAGGAGCATTTTTTTCTACATTAACTAGAAAGCACAAGGAGCAGCACAACGTGGGCCATGCACGCCGGGAGCCACAGGCAGCCAGAGCCCACTCCAGGGGAGGGGAGACTTATCTCCATTACGAACACGGAGTTAATGGAGGATTAGAAAGCTGGAAACTCCTAAAATCCACAATTCTGACAGCTGAATTGGGGTGTCTACCTAGGTTTTCACATCTCCCGCCTGAAGTTTCCAGGAGAGGAGCAAATGGCACCAGGCAGGATGGAGGAGGGGACGGGTCTCGTGAACGTGGCAGGGAAATGCCACCGAGGAAAAGCAGCACTTCACACAGACTGCCTTGCCGGGGATGGAGACCCCCAGCTGATGGTTCTTACGCAGTGAAAAGGACAAAAACCTGATTTCTGAGGAAGCCCTGTCAAAGGCAGCCCCAATGCACCAGGCTTTCTTGCTGCTCGAGTGACTGCGAGGTGGGAAATTATACCCCTGTTTCTGCACACCCAATTTCACCGTCCACTCCACAAGGCTAAATAGGAAATAATAAAAGTATAATAATTTGAGCTATAAAGCACAAGGGAAGAACTAGCTGGGCCATCATATCTGGTCTAACGATGCAATGTGAAAATAAAGCGTGTCGTTTTTACAGCACATCTCCAGCAGTGAGGTAAACTTTTGCTGAAAACAAAAAAGAGCTGCAGCAGAAAAACCAACAACTGGAAAAATACAACTGGAAAGTACAGAGTATTTTTTTTCAAATCCTCTATAAATGTCTTCAGAAGGATGGAATGGATTTTCAAAAGAGCTAACGATGACTGAGAACAACTACCTATAAAGTTCAATGGGACTTTTGCATTTAAGCTCCTTTTTCTTTTCTAAAATATTAACTGTAATACATATTTTAAAAAAGAAGAGTGAGTGCATGTTTTATTTTCAGTTATTAAGTTGTCACTAACCCATGGGAGTGATCCATTCACCCTCAAAATAAAAGCTGTGCTAACTTTTAAGAGCTGATATATTTCTTCTCCCTCACATATTTAAAATCTGCACCCTTGCCTAGAAGTGTCTGTATCTGGCTATAAATCCTCTCCAACCAAAATAATTCTCCTTGAAGAGAGAGAAATAATATCTCTTGTAGAGAGAAGCCAAAAAGCAGGCAAAAATATCCATGTTGACCTAAGGAAAATGAAAGCAGCAAAATTGATGCTTACACATAGGAAGGAAAGTTCCTTTAAAAATTAAATAAATATTTTAAAAATCATCTTAGGCAAATGCAACCAGTGGGGAAAGAGGAGAAGGGAAAGGTGGGCACTGTGGGACTGGCACTCACAGGGAGTCTGATGGGGAGACCATGAGCACAGAAGGCAGAAGACCCACATATCCAGCTTCTGAACTGATTAAGAACAGATTTTAAAAATCCCTCTTTCTACATTCTTCCTGGATTGGGTAAAATAACAAAGGAAAAAGATGGCAGGTGATGGCAAATGTGTCACCTATTTGCTGGCCGCACAACTTTCTCTACATCTTGGATACCTGAACTGCTTAGAGTTTCTTGTACAGAAGAAGAAAGTCACCCAAAACGATCCCACCACAAGACAAATTGGAGATTTTCCACTACAGCACTGTCATCAATGGAAAAAAATCCCACTGATTTCAACTGGCCTTGGATCAGGGCTTTATTTCAGAGAGTTTCCAGTTTCTTGACTGACATGGGAAACTTTATGATCAATCCAGCGTTGTAACCTGCAAGACCTAAAACGTTACTTTGAACGAGCGAGGCTCTGACGGAAGTTTTTGAGAGCAAGGGGCTGAGATGGTTCAGTGCCTCACCGAAACAAAACGATGCAAAAAATATTCAAGAAGTGAAAAAAAAAAAAAAAAGAGGCAAATGGTGGGTGATTCTTCTTCAAGAGATTTCTAAAGGTTAGTTTGCAGGGCTGCAGAGGCTCACTGAAGCTTTGCCTAAGGGGAAAGCATTTTTTATTAAGGAAATAACTTTCTAAACACAGAGCACTTCTAATTTCTTAAGTGAACAAATGGTTCAATTCCTCCTGAAAACCTGAGAGGGAGGAATGCGGCCCTGCGTCCCAGCCCTCTCGAGCTCCCTGTCGCTTCTCGCCATCTCCTTCCAGTGGGTCTTTCTCGCTCTTTTTCTGTCCCGCTCCTACACTGGGATTTGGCCAAACTTCCACAACTAGATTTCACATCTGAAACTTGATCCTGCTGTCTTTGGGCCTCTGAATTTATACAACCTATTGCACAGAATGATCAGACTCCTTGAATCTAGGTCAGAACACACTGACTGGATTGATTTAGCCATAGATATACTCTTTTTTAATTTTATTTTCCCTTCCCTCTCCCCCTTTCTCACTCTCCCCCCTTCCCTGGAATAAAAGCAGGTCCTAAAAACAAGCCAGAACATTATCAAAAAACCTGAGAGCCTGCTTAGGAGGCTGAGCAGAGGTTTGCTGGGATCTGCAACTTGTTTTACTATTGCTGCCGCTATGGTATGACGACTGCTCACAACTTTGAATTCACAAAGGGAAAAAAAAAAATAAATTATTCTTTCAGGGGTTTTGCTAAATTCTCCCCTCTTCTTTTCACTGCCTCGCTGAAAGGATCCATGAAGCTGCCGCACCAGAGGCCACGAAAGGTCACAATCTCTGTGGGATGCTGTAAAGCAGAGACTGAGAGGGGTTGGTGGTGATCTATTGATGTGTCTGTAATAACAACAAGAATAAAACGGTAGCCATAAACCTTTCATCCTGGGGGGTCCCACAGAGCTTTTCAGAACGTGGGCCGGATCCGGAGAGGTACTGAGGGCCCTTACCCAGCCATAAAAGCACCACGGATGCTGGTGGCCAAGCACCCGCCGCACGGGGCTGAGCACCTTGCAGGATCCGGCCCCTTTGGGGCACAAGCATCACTTTGTCTCCGCGCGACCGTTTCCGTGGGAGGTCCCTGTAGCACTTTAGCAGCACAAAGCAGTTTAGATCAAGGCTGGGGTGTGAGTGGCGAAAACGATGCCGTACTGGGGAATGTATGGAGAGTTAACTGGCCCCAATTCCAAGCTTGGGATAAAGGAGGGAGGAGAAAGGAAGAGGAAATAATTCACTAACAGTATACCATGCGGGTTAAATGTCCCATCCATCCTGATCAATGAGAACACTGCCGGTTTTTTACCAGCGACACAAAAGGGTCAGCAGGGTTCAGCTCCTGTGCCCCTCCTGCCTCCTCTTAACCCCCGGCGCAGGCGGGTGGCGCGGGGGGCAGTGGGTGGCGAGGCAGAAGGAAGCAAGCTGACAGGCTCACCTCTGCTCCGCCGGGCTGTAGGTCTGTCCTCGCTGGCAGCTGCTGATGGTGATGGGGTCGAAGTTGTGGAAGGAACGCAGGGCCACCCCGGAGATGGCCACAAACTGGGAGCTGAAACTAATGAGGACAGCCTGGGTGTGATAAAAAGGGTGACTGAGGTCATGGATGACGGGGATAATCAGGGGATTGTTCCTGCAGCTCAGGACGTGGACACCTGCCAGAGGAGAGACAAGATCAGAGGAAGGGTCAGACTTAACACAATCGCTTCCCGAAGCCGTGGGCACTTCAGAAGCATTTCACCCATAGGAACGGCCCTATAGAGCTGAAAAGTTATGGTAAGCTGCCTGGAGGGGCTTCCCAAATCGCTCTGGAGAGCTTAGCTGAGAAGTATATCCCTCCAGACAGCTGAAGAAAGGCTGCCATTCTCTCCACAAGCGCAGCAGGCTCTCAGAGCAGTTTCTTTAGACCACAGCTACGTTTCTATTGTGCTCTGTTAAATCAGGAGCAACCATCACGGAGGAAGCGGAGTCGCACTATTGTAAAACCGGTTTGAGAGGACAGTTGGAGCCTCTATACCGCACATCAAACGGTGCCGGCAGGCTGGGTGGCTTTGTGCACCACGGGCAGTGCACCAGTGGCTTGTTTGTAGCTGTGCATGTCATTAGCACTCAGCGTAAAACTTTTTTGCATGAGTTCTACGCTAAATCTGCCCAGTTTTGATTTTTTTTTTGATGGTTTTCAGCCTTAGGGTATCTTGCTCTTTGTTAAAAAAGGCAAAGATGGTTCTGGAGAGAGAAACGAGGGTGATGGACCCACTGAGGATTTTACAGGTGATCTCATCTGAGAAGAAAATAATTGCGTCTCGGGAAAATAAAAGTGTCTCAAGAGATCGACGTGCACAGAAGCACTAGAGAGGTGACAAGGAAACTTAATCTCTTTTCTTCAGCAGAGAAGGCACTCGGTGATAGTCGGGAAGAAATTCCCACCTTCAGGTAGAGGCAACCTGAATTCAAATGGGCCAAGTCCATCTCAGGGGTAACTCAAAGGACAGACAGCTGTCGGCTGGCCTCAAAATTCATTAATTGAGATTCACGGCCTGACGGCTGACTGCAAAGCCCTGCCTCCACGGCTCCGTGGCATCGCTCCGAGGATCAGCTTGGCTCCAGCTCCATTCGCTTCACTGGAGCTCCCCCAGCAACGGCTTTGGCCCAGGCCCTTTGGCTACCCTGATACACTTACGAATTTGAAAATAAAATAAATTCTATTTGCATGTTTAACTGGCTCAGGGATTTCTATTATTATTATTATTTTCCAGGTCAGGTTTCTTGACTCAAAAGGGAAGGAATAAAAAAGTTTTCATTCTTCTCCTTAGAAAGTGATTTCCTGTGAATTAAGACAGACTTCTGACCACTCTCTTTAAACATCTATCTCCCACCCTCTACTTTAAAAAAATCTTCCTGTAATAAAAAATATAAAATAAAAAAGCAAACCTCTTCTTGTTTTGGTCTTTACCTGACCCTGAAATAACCTCCCTGTCTACTTGCCTCCCACAGGTCTTTTGATATCAGCTCCTTGTGGAACGGTGCACGTTTCTCACTTACAAACAGGTGCAGTTAATACTCAAAATCCCAGGTTCCCAAATTCCTTGGAAGTTTCTGCCTTCTCTGATGGAAAGCCAAGAAAGCCCTTATCGTATGAGGCTGTTTATTCACTTCCATTTCATTCCTCACACTCAGGTGGTGTCCACAACAAACCAGACCCTCAGAGCTGTTCTCCATTTGCTGGTGCTTTCTGACTCCAACAAGCTAAACGGGGGCTGAATAGGTCGGGTTCATTTAACTAATCCACCTTCATTAGCAAAAAACCGCTCAAGATAGTAGACGTGCCCATGGCAGGGCAGATAGAGCTGTCTCCATGCTTGCCCCTGTTTCTGTAGCTCTGTATCCACCTATTGAAGCCTCAACAGTTCTTGCAAAGTACCCAGCAGCTGAGCCCCGTGTCTCCAATGGCTCCGAACTAACAGCGCTGAGGGGTTTGGCATGCCAATCTTTCCATCTTCTACTGGGACTCAGAAGGAGCTTCTCATTATCTTCTGAGAGTCCACGCGCTGAAAGCTTGCTCTGATGAAGTTGGGAAACCGCACTTCTGGATAGACTGCATTTTGCTCCTGGGAGTGTCTTTAGCACGCAGAGGACTGATCAAGCTTTAAATTATCGTTACTTCCTTTTGGAGGTACTTTTAGTTTGCCACTAATTTCTGCTTATGGCTGGCTGACCATCTGCAGTCAATCCTGCACCCAGTGCATGCCAAAGTTTGCATCTCAGCTGCAGTTTCTAGGTTGCCACTGTGATAATTCAAACACATCAAATACAGTATCCAGGAAAAGGACTTAATGCCGCACCCAGAAGTCAGACAAAACAGGGATTGGGAGCTCTGCCGGAGTGAGAACTGCTGGGTAGCTTACCTACACCTCTCCTCTGCTCCAGGCCAGCCTCTTCTGAAAAGGTCAGAGGGGCTTTTCCATGATGAAGGCAGCATTCCGGCTGTGAAGATCTCCAGTTGTCAGTCTGAGTCATGCCAAATTCATGTTGCAACTTCATCGAGGATTTCAAAACCTAACCCTCAGTTTCCTCTTTGCTCCTCTTTCTTGTTCTCTTTCTCTCACAATCTGTCTGTCTGTCTCTATAAAATGTCACATGAAGTATTTGTTGGCATGCTTGTGTCTCCATCATTTATTTCTCAGAGGGAAAGAGCTATGTGCCACTGTTTTGCGAAAGGAGGATAAGACTAATCCAGGGGCTCTGGCAAACTGGGAGCTATCCTGACTCAACCTGCAGAACTTGCTACGAATTTCAATTTGTTCTCGGACAGCAGACACCACGCATATGTTCCTTCTTTTCCTCCACACCCCACCAAATAATATATTACCCTGGACAGTCATCCAACACCTGTCACTTGTGCGTGTCCCTTCTTCTCATCACTAGTAGGAAGTTCATTTGAGTTTCAGCTTGTCAAAATTGCAAGGTTATGGTAAAAGAGAAAGCTGAGGGAAGGGGATTATGCTTCCTTAAAAACTGCTCTCAGGATAACACGGCCAGCTTTCTTCCTCATGGAAAAAAGGGCAGGGGAGAGCTGGAAAAGGACTATGCAAGTCCTACCCTGACATGGACTTGGGAGCTAGGGTGAGCTCCTTGGTCCTGGAGCTTAAATGCAGCCAGAATCAATTCACCAGATACAACTTGCCCAGGTTCAGGGACCTGTGCTCACGGTAGAGACAAAAATGGTCTATCCTGGCATTTCAGCACAGCTAGCAGGTCCACAGCCTCTGTCAGGGACATCTGCTTGAGGCCATGCAAGCCGCCCGCAAGGGCCCTGGTGTTAGACCTTATCAGACCTGAAATATTTTGCATGAGAAGTTTTGGCCATTAAACGGCTGTGGAAACCTCCCTGCAAGTGGGTGTAGAGAACCGACCAACGACACCCTGCGAAGCTGAAGCGTTTGCTTCGCTCCCTGCTACCAGCAGTTCATCTGTATCACTGCCGATGTCTCTCCAGGGAGGTGCCGTGCAAGAAGCATTGAACAGTGCTCATTTTCATGACTGAAGAGCATCTAATCACTTCTGAACATACAGTGAACAGGTATAGAGAAATGTCTGTATAAAATGATGCAGCATTTTCAACAAACTCTAGTGAAACTCAGGTTTTGTAGCGTTAAGCAAGCCCTTTTTTTGTCTGATCCTGGAAAAACTGAGCAGGAGTATTGGTCCATTTGTGAGTGGGGGTACCAACAGATTAAGCAAGCAATAAAGAGGGAGTTTAACAAAATACAGTCTTACCAAGATCATGGCTTTGCTCTTTGGTGTCAAACAGCTGTACACCGATGGTCTCCTGCTTCTGATCCAGGTAATAGGTCCCATCAGTGACCAAGTGAACTAGGACTGCCGCAGCAACCATTGGCTGGGAAAAATAAGCCTGCAAAAACAAAAGCCCCACAAAGGCTGATGTGGAGAACTGTGGTGGGCTTTAAAAAAAACAAACGTCAGTCCAGCACTTTTAAAGTAACAATTCCCATCCCAGGTCACACAGAAGTCTTCTCTTCTAATTTCTCCTACACAAACTAGATCAACTCGAGTCAAACAGCCCTGCAGCTGGAGGCTGCAACCTCTCAGAAATTCAATAGCCTTGTTACAGGAGGGGACATCACCTCTGACTCCCTACACAGTGCTCAGAGGCTTCATTTTGCTATTTTGCACTAAACATACTTCAAAGAAAGGAGTAGCGTGGCCCCGGGAAGGCTGTCCCATGATATTTTGCCTGTTGGAGAAACTTTGTACAGGCAGGCAAAGAGGAGGCTTCTGAATGACATGTGCGCTTCCTACCTTCAGCCAGAAAACGGTCTGTGTCATGTGGGAGTACTGGAAGTTGGCCGTGCAGGGATACCAGGCATACTGAGAGACGCCATCGTTCAAGTCAATCACCTTAGTTCGACACATCTGCGAGAGAAAAAAGAAACACAAAAACAGACGTAGATGACAGTAAGGAAGGATTATGACTGTTTAAAGTGGGGAAAAAAGTCCAGGTGCACTGCTAGAATAAAATAACACACAATAATGACGTTTCTAAATACCATGAGATTATTCAAAAGTGAAGTTTCCGGGTTTTCCACCTCAATAAGAAAAACTGAAACATGCAAAGGAGCTAAAGACTCACAGCAGCTGGATGGCAGCCAACAGTTTCCTCGTAATTTGGTACGAGGTCTTTGACAGCATTCAGAACAACTTTGCTCCCACCCAAATGGACCACGACTCTTTCCACCGGAGTCAAAGTGACGATCACTTCTGAACATACCAACTCACAGCACAGAGAGCCTGCAGATGCTCTCCACAGTACTCAATGTCCTACTTAAACCTGCATGTTGCTGTAACCCCAGGGAAGCCACAGATGGCCATGTAAACTTGGAAGCAAGTGTAGCCAGGAAAGGCCTGTCTCTACAACCCAATTCAAATAAACTAGTTTCTTGTTTTGTTAACTAGTTTCTGTAAGTGGAATCACCTTCTTCCTACATCTACAGCACTTTCCACAGCAGGCAGCAGTGGGATTATAAGCAAACTGCTCTTTTCAATAAAGAACAAGTAGATGAATCCCAAGTGCTGGCTTGGATGAAAAGTTCAAAGAAGAAAATGCCTGAATTTAAGTACCAGAGAGCCTTGCCGTGCCGTCAGTATGTAAGATGTGAAATGCCAAGAATGGTAGGATTTACCCTGAAACCACACTGCTCAGCGTAGCTGCTTCAAAAAAGAAACGTGCATGACCATAGCCTTCATTCCCCCAACAAACATGAGACAGGAAATGCCCACCATACAAAAGGCTACAACCGCACCAGAAGGATGCTTCCAGCTGAGGCTCTCGGAGCATCCGAAGGGTCTAAGATTCACAACACTTTGGTGAACTCAGTGACTGTCATTACCAGAGTCATGGGGACAGAAGAAATTCCTTGTGGTCACACAGTACAGTGGCAATGGAGCTATGAATGTAACCCAAGAGGCCAACCCACCTCCAGCAGTTGTGCTAGCCACAGGGCAGCCTAGGACTGGTCACAAGGACCACCTGTGCTACGGGCTAACTGGAGCTGTGCGCTCTCGGGGACAGCATTTGATTTCTTTCCAAGACCAGAGCCTGAACTGAGCAATCAGGTGGTACGTGCTGTCAGTAAAGACATTCCCATAAGCAATTTCCCTGATTGCTAAAACAAAAAGAAAACTCTGAAGTGAAACAAGAGAATTAACAGAGATGGCTTTAACCATTCAAAATCCTATGCCCACTCAGTAATTCTGCACAGAACTGTCCTCTTGGTCTCAGCAAGCAAAGCCTGGGCAATGCAAAGAGAGCCTGGGATGCCTGGGAATGAGAAACCAGATTGGCTAAAAGTGAGGTAATCACCTCTATAATCTGAGTCCCTCAAGATCCAGCACTGAGGAATCTATGGGCAAAACATAAATCAGCTTTAATGGGCTGGAAGAAGATTTTTAGTTTATTTTTTAAAACAACTGGGACCAAGCTTCATTGAGGCTAGCCAGTGGATAGTGTTACATTTTACAGCAGAGCAAGGCTTTACATAAACTATCTTTGGCATTTGAAATCCAGGCCAGCAATTCGACATGTACCATTTCGCAATTCTCCCTTCTTGCATTTTCAGCAGCCTGTCTCTTGTTGGGAGCATGGTTTTTATTTTAATACCTCTCCAGCTAGGGAATTTATCTTACCCACATCTGCAATTTATATGGTCAGAGAGCTCTTTGACATGAACAAAGGTCTCATTACTTTTATATGATTTTGTTCTTATTCTTATATCTCCTCCTGCTCTATTGGTCCAAAAAAGTGGTTGAAAGAAACAAAAGTCCTGACATTAGGTGCATTTTAAGTGCCAATTAATGGATGAGTGAAAACCTGTATTAAGAAATCACCCAGACCTTCACCAGAAGTTTGAATCGAACCCAAAATAAACCCTTTCTGAGGTGGGTTGGAAATCTCTGATAATTTTTAAATGCCTTGTTTGATTTGTGTGTGTGTGAACTTTAGCACTTTCTGCTTCTGCCTGAGAATATTAGCAAAACTCTTAACATTGCATAAAGAGCCTGTGTTTGAGACATGTGCACCCGAGGTGTGCAGACTCAGTAGACTGGCCTGGTTTGAACAGGTTAGATAAGTGTCCTCCTGCTGAGGCTGATCCATTGCTACTCAGACAAAGGTTTCAAAGTGGTACTGGGGTAAAAAGTTCTTTTAGGAGAAGAGAATGATTGAGTAGTGTGGGAAAAGGCTAACAGACACAACATTAGGAGTGGCTACGAGAGCCTCTTCTATGCTAGCTGCTACCTAGTAAACTCAGCTAATGGCAAAAAAAGTTCTTGAAGATTTTGTAGTAACAATCCGATAGGATAAACGGTCCCTATCACCTACAGACTCCACCATCTCAATAGGCTCTAATACACGTGGTAAATACATCCCCTTTTCAATTCTACCCAGTTATTGAGTGTCACAGCACAGCTGCAAAGTCTGAGAACCATTTGCTGGGAGAGCCTTTCACACCTCTGCTTTTAAGGCATCCTTAGAAGATGGCAGCAGCATGAAGGCACTTATTACTGCAGTACCACCACTTTTAAGCTACAAGTTCCAATGGCCTGGAAGACAGAACATCATCTCGGCTACAAATTCACAGGAATTCACACTGATGAGAAATGAATTATTTCCTAACATCCTCTGGTTTGCTACAGTGATGCAAAACAGCAGCTAAAAGCACCTGACAGCTGTGGAGGGAAGAAGGGATAGATGTACTTTTCATTTCAGGGTGTTACCAAACACTGAAGTATTTGCTTTGAAGAGTAACAGCATCACGCAGGACTCAAAACTTCGCTCACTGGGGCTTATCCGGGTTCTCAGACCCACACAGCAACTGGGATCCACGGGAGCTTAGTATCTGCTCCAAAGTATTCGGGGACTATTTGTGTCTTCTTACTGGAAGTCCATGTCGTACCCCTCCCTAGGAAGCTGCTTTCAATTAAAAGAGCTGATGTCTGTTCCTCTCGGAGGTTCTAATCCAGCTCGCCTCCCACCCACACATTTTGTACACAAACATCAAGAGACAGAATGAAGAAGGCCAGAGAGAACTGTGGGATCTTCCCACAAGAGGGAATGCCTGGAGGATTCCCTTTGACTGATTTATACAACCTCTTGTCAATCACAGGGACAACATGTTCTTCAAACCGCCTCTCCTGTTTTCCTTCTCTTACTCAAGGGGACCAAGGAATGTGTCAGTAGAAAGGGAAAAGTGATATATCGGGAGCACTTAGTTCATTGCCACATCTAAAACGCATTTACTATTGCAATCAACTCCATTTCCTCATAACGTTTTCCTTCAAAGCAATACGGGAAAATTTGCTGAAGAGCAAATTTTGGAAGGCACCCTTGTGAATGATTCCCAGCCATCCCACGACTGCAGGCAATGTTGTGTTGATGGGCTCCTGTTGCAGATCAACTACAGGTTGAGGATCACTGGTCCTGTGGACTGGGCACTGGGCTCAACCAGACCGTGCCCAGTGCACGGCACCATTACAGCCTTCTGGGCAGCTCTTGGCTTCTCCAGGCCTGAGGCCCCATCTGTAAGATGAGGATGATATTGCCACACGGGTATCTTGAGGGTAAAAGCCACTTATCACAAAAAGGTGCTCAGATGTTACAAAGAGAAGGGACAAACAAACACATACACGTGTGAAGGACATACCTCCCCACAGGAGTGGGTTAAATACAAACAGATGCCATCCCACTCAGTCCTTCCCATCGAGCAAGCACAGCCAGACACCACAGGCTTTGCATACACTGGTGGTTCTCGTCTCTCACATTGTAACATCAAAATAATTCTAAATGCAGACAGGCAAAGCTGCTATTTAAACTAGGAAGCTGCCCTACTCAGCTCTGGCATACGGCTGACGCCGCGGTTGGAGTGGACGTGCCTGTCTGCATGCCCACAGGCGGCTGTAAACAGAGCAAATCTCCAGCACACAGATCTGTCTGCTCCCAAAATCCCATCTGTCGTGCCATGGTGGGGCTTCCTCCAGACCAGTTTTCAAGCTAAGTATGGCTGCGAAGGGCCATCGCGAGCACTTGGCCATCAGGTAGTAGGGAGCAACCTCCTTCTGGGGGAGCCAGGTGGAAGTGGCTACCGTGCCCCAAACGCGAGGCTGCTGCCTCTCCCTCCCTCCTTTCTACCAGGGACCGTGCTGCTGCCACTTCTGCACCGAGACAGACAATGCTGCAGGTTTCCGGGATGAAACGGGCTATATACTGTGTCCCATTTGCAAAACAGCAACCACAGAACAAGCAGGAACAGGATCTATTGGTAAAACCCACAGTACCATCTATTTGTGGAGCACACAACATCCTGAGTGAGGTTGTACAAGTGCATGGAAATACTCATGGACTGACATGAAACCTGTGGAGGCACAAACAGGACACGTTCCGTTGTTTGAAGATCCAGCTAAAGAACAGATTTCAACCATAATACTGAAACGTAATTAATCTACAATTTTTAGCCGACTGCTCTGCAGAATGTTATTTATATTTAACTCAACCCATGCCAGAGAATCCCAACCATGACATAAGCAGCATTTTAACACATCCCTTAGATGAAAACTTTCTCTTTCTCCACTGCCAGACATGGGGGGCTGGCAGTCACCCAGACCTTTTATTCTTAAATATGTTATTGTTCTTGCAGACCTAAGGTTAATCTTACCCAAGGATTAGAAACTATGGTGCAGTTGTTAAATATCAGAAAGGTTCCTGCTTGTTTATTGCCCAATATTATAAGGCAGCTTGACTGCCACATGGACACCACCCAGTTTGCCGACTGCAGCACAGACCTCCAATCTGTTCTGAAAGCTGTTGCACTGTTCTTCTCATTTAGGCTGGGAATTGGGTTGGAGTTACAGAAAAAATGAAATTGCCCACATTAGTGAGCACTGAACCGGTAAAAAGGCCACCATTTGGGTTCCGACAAACACCTTCAAAATCAGCCAATTTCTATGATCATTTCAAACCTCAGCAACCCACAGAGCTCAGATGGATATTGTATACACAGGCTTACTCAATGGACAGCAGAACTTTTGCTCTGGGTTTTCTTCTAGATTCCGGTCAGAAACGCTTTAGTCTCTTTACTGGTGTTCTGGATTTGTCCTGTCAGAACATTTGAGTTAACAGTTGTCTGCCCAACTATGAAAGTCAGCATTGGGTCATTTCAGGTTGGCCTCTAAAACTTAAGGAAAGCATTCAAAGTTACTTTTTCCAAACTGGTACATATATTGGTTTTTTATGTGTGCTAACAATGAGTTTAAAATACTCTGTTGTTGTAAAAATAAAACCAAACCCAAATCTGAGATTCAGCAGCACAGGTTATAAGCATAAGATGATGAGAGAAAGTTGTGTCATCCCTCTTTCAACAGCCTTGTTACCCTCCCTTACCTCTCATGCTCATAAACTGCAGCTTCTACTCCAAACCTCTCCTCGTTCTCTGTGTCTGTAACACAGTTTTACTGTTTCTAAGTTTTGTGCTCTTTGTCTGCTTTTGCCTGTTTTCAATGGGTTAAAGGTCTGATGGCAAAAGATGAAAAACTGCAGCAGGTCCTGCTCCAGGACAAAGGCATGCAGGCAGGTGATCAACAGAAAAGCTTTATCAACTGGAAGCTGATAAAACTTCTGGGGTAACACACTGATGCTATATTATTCCCAGATTCAGTTGGCTCAGAAGTAAGAGGAAATCTCATCTGTCAGTTTTACCCGTGTAATGAAGAACAGGATTTGGCTGTGGGATTGGGAAGCAGATTACGTCTCCTGCAGGATGAAATAAAGCCCCGTTGCCAGTTGCCATGTCCAGTCTCAGCACAGCCACTTCCCCTTTGAATGTGAAGCAGCCAACGGTGTCTGGACCTTGCAGACTTAGTATTCCATTAGCATGTTGCTACAGCTTTCTTAGCACAGGGCCCCAATTTTCAGCTGAAGGTTTGGCTGGATTTTTTTGTAATTCGAAAGTGACCTTTATGTCTATGAAAATACCGCAGCTGATACAACATGGCATCAATAGTTCGTTTGCAGTGTGACATGATGATAAATTCCCTTATTTTACAATAAGAATGAGAGTGTTCCTTTGCAAAGGGAAATTTCCTTGGGTAGAGTTTTGGATGTAACACAGGGCTGTGATTCAGAAATGAGTGGGAGATGCTAGGGCTATTTTGTTTTGTCATATAAGTCGGTCTAGTTTCAGGAAAGCAAATAGCAGCAACAGGGATTTCCATTAGATGATTGCATGTGTATTCAATGTGTGTTATTAACTTTAGCTTTCTCAAAAAATGCAGTTATTTCACTTCTAAAGAGTCTGTTTGAACAATATATTTCAAATTTTAAATCACGCAGACCTGCATTCTTTGAGCTTTCCTTTGAATTTCTGTTATCTCCAGATTCAAAGCAAACTTCATTTAAAACCGGTGAGTTCAAATCAAAATCACATAAAACCATAAACTTCACATGGTATACCTGAAAAAACTAAATCAGTTCTGACTGGCCCTATCCCAAACCGACATCAGCTTTGACATCCAGCCAGGTATAATCAAAATATCTAGGATGCTAGCTGGACCTGTGGAAAAAAACAGTATGGAGTTTTGATTTTACAACAAAAGCCTAACCAGATGATTTTTGCACAGTTCAAAGGATCACCCCAAAGACATCAGTTGAGACGAGGCCAGAAACTACAGGAAAAAAAGAGTGAGAAAAATAAGAAATAATTACGCTAATGGGATTTAATCATCAGCTTGACTTTTGCACAAGCCCAAAAGTAAACACCAGCATTTGGAGCTCACAACTGCTATTTGTAGGTGCCCTTGCTTCTTTTGCCATTCAGCAATGCACACGGAAAGGATGCGAAAGGAAGCGATGGCTCCAAGTGCACAGCCATGCAGAATACGCTCTCATATGAAGCGCATGAAAGTGTAACCGAGCAATTTGCCATGTGCTCCTGTTTATTCATATCAGATGTTTGCTATTTCTTCAACACAGCAGTAGGACATAAAGGTGCTGCTCTCAAACAGCAGCATCTTCCACCCCAGCACTGCCAGGATCTTACCGAGGAGGCATAATTCTTAGAAACAGCCCTGAATTGCATTCTGCTATTATGTTCAAATTCACAAATACATCTACCAGTAGAAATAGCAGCCAAATGCAACCCGCTAGACAGACAGCATAAAGACACAGCGTCCAATCACCTTATACATTTAGTTTTGCAAACATCAGCCTCGTTAGAGCTAAATGACATTTTCAATCCACAGCAAAAGCTCCTTCTACGACTTCCGCATTGCTGCTCGCAAAAGTGTGAAGGCATTATAGACTGATAAGTGCTTTAACAGACTGTATATCCATCCACTGGAGAGCGAGGTTAAACAAATACAGTAGCCAGAACATTATTGTTGGCTGCGCACTCGGGTTCCCAAACTGCCTGTCTCTAACTTGAACCAGCTAGGTCCACTACAGCAAAGCTCGCACATAACTGCGGGCCAAGGCTGGCCGTGGGGGTGCTGCGGCAAAGGAAAACAATCCCATCCCATAAGCTTTTACCACTGATGAGTAGAGCAAAAGCGCTTTTTTTTTTTTTTTTTCCCCCCTTTGACTGGAGCATTTTGTTTGGGAGCAGCTGGCATCAGAAAATCAAACTGTCAAAGGCAGAATGTGCACCACACTTTAGGAGGATCTTAAATATATTTTTATTATTGTATTAGTGGATCCGACTCACTGGATTCATTGTAGTTTTGCTGGTTTGGGACTACTGCAAGGCAAAGCAGGATTGGGCTTGTTACAACCCCTTTGGTAACATCCCTTCCTTC
This sequence comes from Balearica regulorum gibbericeps, assembly GCF_011004875.1. Classification (NCBI taxonomy): domain Eukaryota; kingdom Metazoa; phylum Chordata; class Aves; order Gruiformes; family Gruidae; genus Balearica; species Balearica regulorum. The sequence continues at coordinate 9,221,920 of NC_046203.1, forward strand.
CTTCCCAAAGCTGGTCCTATAAATTTGCTTGGACAAAGCAAGCACACAGCAAGTTAGAGAAAACCCAAAAGCAACAACAACAAATCCCTAGAGAACTTCAGCTCGATGAGGAGTTCTCCATCAGAATAACACACTGGCTGAGGTGGACAGAGATGCTTAGAAGCACTGGGGCAACATTTCTGATCGGAAGAGAGACAAATAGGAAAAAAAAAAAAAAAAATGAAGCCACATCTTTTGCAGCTATCAAATTGGAAAAAAACCACAACGCTTTCGTTTCCAGCACAGTAGGAGTAGGCCGTAACTATCGCCCCACCTTCCCTGAACTGCCCCAAGTGCACACGGGGCCCAGGAGCAGCTTCCACGAGATGTGAGACAAGGCAGGTGCTACCACGAGCTCCGAAGATCGCTCGCTAAGCTTCGCCTGCGGCTGAAGCAAACAGCCGTGCAGTGGTTAATGTCAGCTCTGACCACATGATCACATTCAGGAAAGGTCACAAGAGTGATTTTTCATTTAAAAACATCTGTGTGTTTAAAGAACAAAACTTTCTCATGTGCAGAAAACCAGGGGTTTCCAGCGCTTTTATTTCCAGAGTTAAAGTCATGCTTTTCAGCTTTGTTTAGGGTTATGGACCACGTAAACACGCTGTGTAAACCACACGCAACCCTCATCACACAGCGTTTCCACATGCAAGGACAATTGGGGGTGCAAATCTCTCTCACCCTGGCTCCTTTTGCCTCTCCAAGCTGCTCAGCTTCCCACACCGCACTCCCAGCGAGCCAGCCAGACACCCAGTTGTTGTACTTCCCTATATGAAGACGTACACATGCCTCTGATCCTAAGGGTGTAAGTCTGCTCTGGGCTGTCAACAGGCCTTAATTGGATACATCCAGGGAGATGATACATTGGGAAGAGGCCCTGAATTTAATAGCGAGAGGGAAGGCTGCGGCCGGGCTCCCAGGGAGCGCGCGGGGGGGGCACGGAGGAGAGCTACCATGTGCCGTCCCGGGGAGCCGACTACGGTTACACCTCGGCAGTCAAAGCCTTTCGGTTTCCCATCCAACTAGTCAGCCCTACGTCAGCGTGCATTAATTAAGATTAAAAACCTGTGGCTTGTTTTTCTTAATACCTGAAGGCAGAGCTTGTGGTATGCAAATCAGAAGGTTCCTCCTTGCTTCACCAGGCTTTTCCCACTGAAACTGCAGAGTAACGAAACCACCGCCACGCAAATTCCTCTGAATGAGTTGGCCCATCCAGGGAACGTCCGTAGAGCAGCAGCCAGTTGCTTCCTCCAGCTCGCGCACATCTGCACCCAAGGAAAGGTTTGGTTGCAGGTGTCTGGGGAAGCCCGTCGCTTCCCTCTAACTTCAGAGCAGCCCTGGTTGCTCCGATAAACCTCAAACTCCAACAAATTACACCAAAAAGACCACTTGGAGCATTTCATCCTTGATGTCCCAGGCTAGTAGGGCAGTTCACAGAGACTCTCAGCTGCTCCCAAAAGTTGTTACTGGGGGGATTAAAGTACAAGCATCATCTGTGAGAGGAAGATCACAGCTCCTTCAGCCTCCCTGCCTCCCAGGAGCAGGCTCCAGGAGGACGGACTGGGAGCACAGGGGATGGAGGAACCCACAGTTTCTGAGGTTCAGCCTTTCCCACCAGAAACCACCACTGGGAATTAGTTAAATTTCCATACAGCGACGCTCTCCTCTTCCAGCAGATGAGGGTCACAGTGTGAACACAGCGCAGTGCACCAGGAACAGATCTGCTCTGCTAGAAGGGCAGATTTTTCTAAGATATTTGAATGGAGAAAGGTGGAAAGAAGGTCATCTCTACCCTGTGCTTCAGCTTCCCCTCTCTGAAAAGAGACTTGTCTTCTCTGGGAGAGATGATGCAAGGGTTAATCACCAAAAAATGGGACAATAAGATCCACTGCCCTAAGCGCTAAGCATAAGGATTTTGGCCCAATGACCAATTTTGAGCAGAACTTGATGTTCTCCTGAAATGAGGGCTTCTCCCAGTGAGTAGGTACATGCACAGACAGATAAGAGCACTGATCATGCAAATAACCATCTCCTGGCACCCATTACAGTTTGCAGCCAGACCCTGAGGCTACGGTGGAAACCCAGGTCCGGGGGAGGTTTGTACTGATAGCAGGGGGAGCTGGGCCCAATTACCAGATGGGTGAATCATGTCTTCTTATCAGATTCACCACTGAAATGACCTCAGAGGAAACGGTGATCCTCCAACTTTACAGGCAGTATTTCCAAAAATGAGCACAGATTTGGGGTTCCTCAACAGTTAAGCCTCCAACTAAGGCAGCACGATTCAGGAGAGATTTAAAGCAGCTCAAGAGTTTATCCAAATGGTCTCTCCAGTTTTGGGTTCTTTTCCTTTTTAAAGCAGATACTTATTTGCAGGTGGGGACAGAGAGTGTGACTCCAGAGACCTTCAGGACAGTGCTGGGTAAGCACCATCCTCCAAAAACCATGCCTTTTAGAGACATCTCAAGATGAACACCCTAAAATTCATTGGCATGCAAAATACGAGGTCTCTTATGACAATGTGGACTAAAATGCCTACAGTTCTCCGAACAAGTAGTGCAGACAATCCTTCATTTAAAAGAAAAAATAAATTCTCTGCTCCTGGCATGAGAAAGTTTACTTTCAGGCTTAAAGAAATGATCGTGTGGTTTTGGGGATGGCATTCCGTTCTGCTGAAGAATAGCACCCTGCCTGCCTGTGTATCTGTGGCTTTGTAGCTACATTACAATCCTGGAGAGCTCTGTTTACATATTTTACATGTTTTCTTGTGCAGAACATGAAACCAAATTACATAGTAAAGGCCATTACGGCTTCGCTCTTGCACCCTTTTCCTCCCTCTCCTTCCGATCACTTGTTTTAATTCTATCCAAAATAATCGACTGGGTATTTTTAACTGCGCTTGACTGACTGGCAATGCTTCAGGCAGGTTTATTCGCTCTTGCACAGGGAAATCATGCAAAAGCTGGTGAGCTACATGCCAGGGGGGTAGGGAAAAGACGGCCAGGGCGGGGGTGGGATGAGAAATGCCGAGGACCCTTCATGCATGAACAAAGCAGACGTGTCGATGCATTTATGCAAAATCATTCTGCTCTGAATGGAGAGGGACCCAAGACAAACAACCCGGATGGGATGCAGGAGAGCTATCCCACGCTTACGGCTGGACATGCTCTGCATCTAAAGGCTTGTGAGCAGCAAGAGCAGACGGAGAGACTGGCAGGTTGAGGGGCAAGGGCCGAGGAGGGGGGTCTCCTTTCAGAAGAGTGCATGCTAACGAGCACTGCTGCTGTCGTGGGGTCCGGCTTTCCAGGTCGCTGATGCCAGGGGGGTTCCAACTGTTTTCTATTACCGCATGTAATCTGGGCAGGTGGCTGGATGTACAGCTGATATGATCATAAAATGACAAGTTACTTCCTAAAGAAGCACATAATCATTATTATCCAAGACAATATTCCTTTCTTGCCTTTCTTCTCGCCTCTAGCAACAACAAATGGCATGGAATTCTGCTCTCGTTTCGTTAGTGGTAAATGTCTCCTGGTCCTAGGAAGACCGGACCAATTTCCGGCACCTGAGGATTTTTGGTTTGACCTTCATCTCTGAAAAGGTCAGACTGAACCTCTCTAAGAGTACCGATGGCTGCTTTGCTCTCTGCATCATCCTTTGTTTCTTTTATCTATTTTCTGTACAGTACACAAAGGGAACACAGTGTACCAGCCCCTGGTACTCACTGTTCTGTTTCCCTTAGATGACTTGCATATGTGCTCTTGAAAAATTATTCTAAAAACTAAAGGGGGAGGGTAGTGGAAAGAAAAAAATATCCCTTGAGTGTTTGGCAAAATTGCTTGGAATCTCCTCTGACATCTCATTGTGTTCTCTCTGTCCTCCCCTTACACAAATCAGCCAGAGGCTATGACATCAGCCATGGGGTCTGCTGGTTTACTGCTGCCAGGAGCAGAGGAGTACTGGAAGATGTGGGGATGGAGGGCTGAGAGGGAGGGAATTGCTGTCGGTCCTAGCAGGGAGCAGGCAGCCAGGTGATGGGCAGCCTCCTCTCTTCTCCAGCCAGCTCTGAGTCGACTTTGAGGGTAACGCTCTTTCTCAGCCATCTCTCTGCAACTGAGTCTTTTTCAAGCCAGCCCACCTAGAAATCCCATTTCTCATTTTCTTTTGCTTCAGAGACCTCCCCAGAACACTGAGATCATTCCTGAGGAGCCGTGGCACTGATGTTAGCACACTTTTGTAGCATCCCTCACCTTCATGCGGACCCTTCACAGGGACCACCTCCTCCAACGAGGCAAAGCAGCAATGCAAACATGCGAATAAGGACCAGTGGAGTTCCTCTGGCAGAAAGGTTGCAAAATCCAGCTTTCCCAGCAAGAACAGGTGGGAAACGAGGTTTCTAGCCATTAAAGCAAGGAGTTGGTGGGACAGTACTGGGAATGAACAGCCAAACTGTGCCAGGATAGAGGCTGACTAATTCACAAACGGGATGATGTGAGGTGGCTGACAGAGCTAACATGCAGACTTAATGATCCCAAACCCCTTCCAGGTCCCTGCTCCCAGACAGCGACTCTCAGCAGGCCCTGAACAGTATTTTTTTTTATCCAAGATATGAACATTTCCCTTTCAAGACATCCTGAACTTCCTAGTTCTGGGGAGGTCTAGGCTCAATAGTGCCCAGTGCCTGCAACATCTCTGAAGGATGTTGAGGTTTAATCCTCAAAGCTTTCTATGCTTCCATTTCCACCTCCCTTAAATGGAACAGAAACCAAGCAGTGTGGCTTCATTAATGCTTGTACATTGAAAAAATATCAAAAATATCATCACTTAAGCCAAGGAAGGAGCATTCCAGCCTGAATTTGCCTGATGGTCAGGGCCAGGCTCGTGATGCAATTCTCCAGCCTTCAGGCAAAAGACCAGATTGGCTGGTCTGTAGTATCCGGGGGAAGGCTGAAATAAAGATGAAGTTTTGGACCCCCTTGAACTAACTTTAGACTTGGAGACTCTGTAACCTAAGCTGAAGCCTTTTGGTGGATCAGCCAGTACTGGAAATGAGCTCAAATGCGTACAGCAAACCTACATTCCTCTTGTGACAGCCTGCGCACAGTATCCAGTTCATCTTTTTCCAGAACTGGTCTCTGATCACTCATGGTTCCTCCATTAACGGTTTTTCTTAGTGGGATTCTGCCCTCATCCTCCAGAGATTAGCGGTTCAAAGACTGACTTGGCTATAAATAACAAAGACATTTGCAAAGCAAATCATCTTATTAAAAATGGGGACTTTTTTATCCCTCCAACCACAACAAAACTCTTACCGTTGAAGAGCAACAGGACTTGGCTGTGAATTGGGAAGTTCAAAAAGGGCCACTTGCAGAGCCAACAGACAGACACCCTCCCTCTTCTCAGCAAGATCACCCCAAAGGAAAGGAATGGCTTCTCCATTAAAAGTTGCAGGTTTCCTCTCTTCCCAATCCTGTTCAAGATTACTCTATTTGTTGGCTTTGCTGGATCTTTGGGGAATTATCTTCAGCCTTATATTTATTAGACAGAATAAAACTGTGTGGCAGAGAACCTCATCATCTTTCTCATCAATTTTGTTACGGTATTTTCTTACCACTCTTGGAGCCCTTGCTCTACCATGTTATTTCTTCTAGCATTCAGAATATTTCTGTGCTCCTGTCTTCTCCTTTTGTGGGCAATTTCAGACATACTGCAATTCTAGACATCTTTCTGCTGCTGGTGGAAGAATAGGTTTGTTGCAGCGAGTCTGGATGAGTGCAATTGTGGGAACCGTAATGGGGGCAGGAGGGGGCCTCTGTTTGTGGGAAAGATGTAATAAGAATCCTCTTCCACAACGTCTTACTCCATAGCAGCCCCTGTGGGGTACTCGGAGGAGAACAGGGTGTGTTCGTCAGTCCGGGAATGAAAACGAATCCCAGGATCTGTCTCGTGCCCAGCAGCCTTGGGAAACAATCCCCTTTCAGTTAACTGTGCCTGAGCTGCGTGGCTTTTTCCATACAGGGGAAAACCAGGCTCGGACAATGGCATTGGGACAAAAAAAACCCCAATTATATATATATATATATATATATGCTTACTTGGTCTAAACAACTTCTGCACAACTGGGAAGAAATGCAATGAAAGCTAATGAAAGCTAAAGGCAACGCACACCCCAGCTTCCAAGTCCTGAGCACACATTGCCATGGCAGGAGTAACAAGGTTAGCAATAAGCCACCTAAAGATCCATTAGTCCCTTCTTACAATACTCTATTATAAAGGCCCAAAGGGAAACTGCAGATGCATCAGTTCTCCAAAAGCAGGAGTGCCACCAGCAAGAGCAAGGAAGAAAAGGCATCTCCAGCCTCCCACGGTTGGTCTGCACCCGTCTGCCTCTGCTCCTATTGCCCAAGCCACGGAGCGACCCTCCCAAAAAAGGCCTGTCAGAGGTTTCCTCCAAAGGCACATCTGTATAGAAAAGACACTTTAGCAAAATATCCAAACCCTTCATGCTCAGTACAACCTACTCTACAAAGAGAGACTAACATTTAAGCTAATGCACTCATCCCAGTGAAAACTGGCAAAACAAAATTGGTGTGCAATGAGAGCACAGAGATCAAGTCGACTAAGGTCAGGGCAAGACCCTGATTTCTTGAACCTTACAGGATAGCCAACCTTTTACAGTGACCTAATCCACACTGCACGTGCCTACGTAACACTCCTCGCCGATGCAGCTTCACCAGTGATGATAAAACAGTTGGCTTTTTAAACTCAGACATCGTCAAGCCCAAGCGTGCTTAACTTGGTGTCAGGAGGCCATGTCCTACCCCCTTCTTCTGCTAACGTCGACCCTAGCTGGGTACAAACTGGTCAGGGAAATAAGTCGCTGGGAACTTCCAACACAGAAAAAATTGCAGCTATTCACAAAACAGATCAGCCGAAGCACCCTTTGTCTGTTTATGCCTACTGGATCTGTCCTTCAGCTAGTATAAATCTGCCCAGCGCTACTGCCTTTTTGTAGTCTTCGCCAGCATACACCAGCTGATGACTTAATGCTAGCATCAATAATTGTTAGCACAAGAAAGGCCCCGAGAAATAAACAGTGCTGTAGAAAACCCCACACAACCAGTACATCAACACTGATAATATTTCACACACAGTGGATGGCAAGGAGAGGCTGTTTACAAACTCACAGCAAGAGCGATAGGGAAAAGAGCAGCCCAAGAGCGTGCAAAGCCCTTATTGCTGAATTCCTCCTGCAGCTGACAACAGGTACTGAGCAGCGTCTGCTTCAAGATCTGCGGAGGATGCCAGATTAGAAATCAAACTGTAAAAATACCCTGCATCGGTGCTCGCATTTCTGTGCTGGTGCAATGTTGCTGACTGGTCCTCTTTGGCTCTAAATATGATGCTGTCAGTACTGAGAATATTTCTTAATCAGCACTGAAGAGTGGCTGCCAGGAAAGTAGAAGTGGCTGTCTATCACTCTTGCTTCTGCAGAAAGAGCGATTGTTTAAAGGGAGGGGGGCTGTTTGACCTTTCCATTTTTCAAATGTGTATCTCTTCGCCAAGACTGTGTCATTCTTTGTAAGCATTTGTTGTTCAAAACAAACCTTATACTGTGAACTTTTTTTTTCCCTTGCTTAGTATGTTGCCGTTCAGCAGCCTCATACTAACAAGTAAGGAACCGGCATGTAAGATCCGTCTCAAAATAAAAATCAAGTGCAGGCACCCTACTTCTAAGGAACAACCAACTCTGCAGAACCCGGCAATGTCTTAGGGGAACCAAGCAAACAAGTGTGGGATGGGCAGTCCGCAGAAGCAACCCTACAATAACAAGCAGCATGCTCCGGTTTGTGCTCATTGACGATGCTCCAACAGCACGCAAGTGCACAGGCAGATATTCCTGGGAAATACCACAATAACAAACCAACCTGCAATGCCTGCTCCTCAGCGACAGCCTAGGCAAAACTATGACAGTCATGCAGAGAAATGGGTGTTGAGATATCTGAGGATAAGAAACATTTTAAATCGTGAAGGACATGCTTAAAATGCTTTAAAGCACCTTGAGAGAGCTGGGGCAATTATAAGAAACAGGGATGGCTAACAAACAGGCAGCTTATGTATTCTGTATATCACTGTGCACCGCACTCAAACATATCTTTCATGGCATTCTTGATGAGAAGCCAACACACATGCCGCTCCGATTAATCAGGAAACTACCCAGCAACAACGCGAAAAGTTTGCACAACACCAACAAGCACACAACCTACTCCGAAAGATATCTGGGTGAGGAAAGGTGCTCCTTTCATCAATACAAAAACCCCCTAAGGCTCAGTGCTTGTGCAGATAATGAAGCCAAACATGTTTACACACCAGTGATCATTACATGCAGCGATTAGAGGAGATCTTAGGTTAATTTTCATCTCCGCCAGCTAACAGACTGATGACCTGCTGCCCCACCTAACCTCTCCGGAGTGACAAGTCAGGTGCTTTCACAAGCCGACGAGGCTGTCTTGTTCCTGGGGAAAACAAAGACTTTCTCAACATATATGATTAAAAAGGTCAATGAACCCCATGCACTCAAACTGGTGTAATAGGACCAGCTGAGCTAAAGCAAAAATTCCTTTTGCTGGAAGTAAATAGCACACTGTTATCTCCCCAGGGGCCAGGCAATAACAGGAGGCATGTTCCCATTCACTCTGCCAGTGTGCGATATGCTAGTGCTCTGCCTATAAATACAACAGCTTTTTTTTCTTTTTCTTTTTTTTTTTAACAAGGTTGTGACAACTTCATCTCATCTGGGTACATCAAACATGCTTGAATTGTGGCTACGCAGCAGGGCTTTCTGCTGCGTGTGCGCGGTGGTTGTTTCTTCCACCACAGGACCATATGTTACCTACTGCATGGCATGGCTGCGTTTCTACCAGTGCATTAGGAGGAAATCAGGGCAGCGCTCCGTAGCGGCTGCACGGGGACAGAGTGCTTGGGGACATGCACATAAAGCAGCAGCCTAACTGGAGACAGTGGGCTCCGGACTGTACTACAGCACAGGGAGCTCGAACGAGAAAAGTTACGAAGGCACTGGTAGGGGTCCAGAGGAAAGTTCCTTTTACAGTGTGAAATAATAAATGAGAACATGACAAAAAGGCAACACTGGGCTCGGGATTCTGTCTTGGTACTATGCCAGCTAACCACGCTTTGTGCATTTAAAACTGACCTGGTCATTAATTTGTTACAGACTTGCGCAATGTGAACAAGGCCAAGTCTCTTGGATAAAGATGTTGTCTCTTGCAAGCCAACTGGAAATGCTTAGCGTTTACTATTCACAGAGAAATCTGCTTGTCATATCTGTGACACGGCATTCCTCTCTGCACTGCCCACTCAAGACACCTCCCAGATAATTAGACTCCAAGACCAACTTTGCTGTATCAAACCAACACTCCACCTAATCCACTGCTCTGTCTCCAGCAGGGACAACGGTGGTTGCTGAAGGAGGGATATTCAAAGCAGCTTTGCTATATGATGAGCCTCTCCCTGCTGTATCCTCTAAAACCCCCACAACAGGCAATGTGGGCTTTCCTGAGGCAGTGGGTTGCATCTGGACTGTTGCATCTGCATCATGTACAGCTCTGTTTTCCAGGCATTTATCTAATGTCTTTGAACTCATTTGGATGTAATTCTCTCAAGGAGACAAAAGGTAAAGTTATGGTAACTGGAGCTATTTATGTTACAAAGGAGACATGTAAGAAGGGGGTTAAAGCTAATGAATGGCTTTGGGAATGGACGGGACCTTTCTCAGAATAGAACAATAGGGTGCTTTTATGAAACTGGGAGACAGAAAACACAAAACTATTAAAAAAGACAGAACACTCTTTTGTATTATTCAGCATTAGCCTTCAGAACTCATCGCCACAAGACAGTACCCTGTGCTAGCTGCAGAAAGCCTGTCTAGTCTTTTAGGTGATGATAGTCGAGGTGACTCCTACACAGTTTATTCAATCAAACAAGCCACAACTTCAGCCAGTTTTTAGTTGGATGATTGGAACTGATTTCCAGCTCATCACTACTAACCAGGCTCAGAAAGAAACTGCTGTCAGGAGCCTTCCTTGGTGAAGTGGTGAGTTAACAGGCAGGCGTAACAGCACACATGAACGCTGACCATCTAGCTAAGCTCATGAATGTTGCTCCTTGCTGGACTTCGCTTTCCAGGAGAGGACAGGGAGTATGCTTTCCTTACCTGGGATGCTGCTGGCTGACCGATGACCACCCACCCTGGACACTGCTGGTCACTGTGATGCGAGACGGAGACGTTGGAAGCCCACTGATCGAGGAAGCCTTTGGGAGTGTAAACGCCACAGTCTTTGATGCTGGTCATTTGCTCAAACTCCTCACATACTCCATCACCATCGTGGAAATAGCACCTGCTGGGTTCATCTGCCAGGAGAAAGCAGAGAAGAGAAATCACAAAGGACTGGCTACACATGTCTGTAATGTAGTTGCTAGGACATGATAACATCAGTGGTCATGTACCTGCTGGACCAGGTCGCTGGGTAAGTGAAAGGCAACAGCCAAGTGATTTTAAGAAAGCCAAGCAACAATAATCAACTTTTGTACTGGGCATTTCCCCCAAGATATTTCCTAATGTAAGGGATTTTCTGCTTATTTTCATCTATCTCCATTTAAAAGGATGGAAACAGAAGAAAGCAGAGATAGAAAATACATAGAGAGACAATGTGGGTGTTGGCATAATTCCACCAACTTGGACGGAAAAATCCCAACAGAGGGTCTCGTCCTCAACGTTTCCCTTTCTGTTTTTAAAAGATATCTGCAAAACAACAACAGCAACTGTGAATTTAGGGATGGCAAAAACTACCAAATTCACAGCCGTAGTGACCAACGGGCCAAAGAGATCTGTTTATCCCAAGAGCAGATCCAGTATACACAGTGTGAGGGTAAGCTTGCCACATACACACACAGCTTCAACCAACATGACTCAGATTTGACCTGAAAGGATCAAAAGCAACAGGAGACTTTATTATCCTTGTCCATTTATTCTGTGGCTTCTCTAATGAGACTGCCAACAAAGATGCCAAATTTTTGAGGTTGTTTCTGTAACACTGGCCCATTAAAAACTGAACTGAGATCCATCTACTCTTTTCAAACAGACTGCATAGCAATAATGACTTTCAGTCATTAGAGTACTCTGTGAAATGGAAACCTTTGACCTGTTGGTATCCTATTTTGTATTGTATTATCATTGCCGGTCCCCAGAGGTATCCAGTTCTGACAGCCTGTTGTATTTTTGTCTGGCAAATAACCCTGCTGAAAAAAACCGTAGGAAATTAGCCAGAGCTGCTAGCTGGACTGATGGAAACGATCCCTAAGGAGAGTCCTGTCGGTAGCATTGGACTATCTCGAGCTAGGTGTCAGAAAATCCAACGGCTGCTCAATTTTGAGCTACTTCCAAACTACTAAATCCCCTGTTTATTTTTCCTCCTAGTTTACACAGTGAAATACCATCATGAGCCAGAAAAAAAATCAGTTTATTGCAATTCAATTATTTAATGACCTTCACTCCTTTTCCCCTCCCTTCCTCCCAATCCCCTGTGCAAAATTCCAGGTCCTTAAGAGAGTGTGAGTTTGAAAGAATGGAGAAGTCTATCAGGGAAGATGTCATTATGGTTTCATTTCATCATGACCTCTGCAGCCAACTTGTGTACGTGGATAAGTGTGGGGAACTGTCTATCTACGGGGCCAGTACTCCGAGCTGGCGAAAAGGAGCCAGTGTCAATCTGGAAGCCGTTCAGCTGTGCGAGTGCAGCCCTGTGTCTGAGCGAATAGTCCTGGGGGTGGCCAAACTTCTTGACCCTACATGTCACATCTTAAAATCTTCATATGGCCGGGAGCCACCAAACATATACCACACACCTCGAAAGGCTCAGAGGAGGAGCACTTGGGAGAATGCTTCACAGCCAAAAGATGACAATGGCTCCCCGGGGTGTCCCATAACTCCACGGTGGGAGGGGGCTAGGGTGGATGTGCAGATGGGCCCTAAGGCAACCCAGCAGGGCTGGCCCCAGGAGCCCAGCTGCCTCGCCCCCTCCCACGGCCAGATTGCCCAACAGCCCGGATGCCAGCAGGGCCTTGCTACTCATCTGATACTGACCCAGCTGGGAACGTGTGCTTGAACTGCTCGTGAACTGTACGTGCCCTGAGAGTTTGGACATCCCTGCAACGTACCTTGTTTCTCTGCAGGGATTATTAGTGCTGGCACAGTGCTACGCCAGTGTGGCTCATTCATCCCTGGGAGACACGCCATGGAGACAAGCTCTTGGTTCCCTCACCTTAGCCTTCTGCATCTCTCCTGCAGAGCCATATCAAAGCGTAGACCAGGTCTCTGCTCTGCCCAAGAACAGTGGGATAAAGCCAAGCGGCTCACCCGCCTGAGAGCACTATGTCCCAATTTGAGCGAGAGTCTCAGCAGAAATTGCTGAGAAATATTCAGCTCTGGAAAGACTGTGGCCAGCAATCAAAAATCCTCAAAAACAAATCCCAAACATATGAAAATATGTATTTTTAGAAAAAGAGTTTCCTTGCCATTTTATGAAAAGAAGCTTATTTCTGTAAAAAGAAAAAAAAAAAAAAAAGAAAGGAAAAGACCTACCATATTAAAAAGACCCAACCTTCAGCCTATAAACCCATGCACAGACAGGCACTTACAGTGAAACATCGGCACCCAAATGCATCCTGCTACACACCCACACTGACAGAAACATTGACACACAAACACATGCACGCTCTCTTTACACATCCCTACTGCAGCCGCCCCTCTGATGCAGACACATACCCAGAAGCTCACAGCCTAATTTTAGGCACATGCGTTTAGACAGTGTTTCCCTGGCCTTCCTGAAGCACTGACTTATTTTCACGACAGGCACTGAAGTAAGCACAACATTTATATAGCAACATACTCCTGCACTGGCTCCAAATGTTCCCTCCTAATGCGATGATAAACGTAATGGGCTTCTGATAAGATCATGTGTTTGGGATAAAAAGAATACTCAAGACCTACTCCAATCCGATGACTTAATTCATGCTCACATGGATGGGAAGGCAGCCTCTGACTAGCTGTGATCCAGGCCAGCGTGTGATCCTAACAGAGGCTAATTTGTTCCTGATTATGCTTAAGACCCCAATAAATCTGTCTGCTCGGAGTCTGCAAAACCCGCGGGAGGAACCGAATGGAGAGACTGAGATATCTGAATTAAATGGAGACTGCCTAAATGATTAACAAAGTCTTACTGAACTGCACTGTCATGAGCCCTTCTGCCGTGCTAGTCCTGGAGAGCTGCTGCACCCTGCCCTCCATCGCAGCGCGCGTTCGCTGGCTGGATGACACCTCGCACAAAGGCTGAGAGATGAGGTACCCGCTCCCTTTTGTGCGCTTTGAAAAATGATGGGGGAAAGTGGCTTTACAGCCCTAGTTTTCTTTTAAGGAAGATCTGTAAGTCCTACTACTGACACGCCATCCTGAAGCGTGCAATGCCGTGCTTTGAGGGGAGCACTGGGGAGAAGAGGAGAAGGCTTTTCCTGCCCATGAACTTCCCACTTCTGAGTCATGGGAAAAGGGTGACTCTTCTGAATCCTTCCCAGACGCTGGTGAGGGGACTGATGAGAGTGTCAACCTATGACAGCCAAATGTGGTGCATCACTGGGTGGGCTGCCAAAAAGAAGCAGAGGCTCTTCCTTCCTCAGGTGTTGAGCACCAGCTCCAACTCCCGATTCTTACTGCGGTCTTGGATGCTCAGTAGGTTACGCATTAGGCTTTACATTTTCATGAGCAAAGTGACGAACGACCAGATTGTTTCTTCCTACGATTGCCCTCACAAAATAAAAACTAACAGGCTTCTTCCCTTTCCACAGTGGTGTGAACACAGCTCAGTTAAATCCGTAGAGTCCTACAGGCTCAAAGCCGGGGAGGGCAGTGTTGGGAGTGGTGTATTTCAAGGAAGCAGTAGCTAACATCTTTATTTCCATAATGATGCAAAATGCCTTTTCCATTCTCTTCTCAATTTCTGTGACATGAAATGAATCCAGGGCCTTGGTAATATGAGCTAATTTCTGTCTCCACAGAGGTCTGTAGGGTCCCAAGACCTGGCAAAGGTCATAGTGATGTCTTGGTCACGTATGGCTGCATTCATTGATACCGTGGACTTCTCACTTCGAAGCTGAATCTGATTTGAAGGAGATATGGAGGAAGGGAAAATGAAGGAAATCTGATTTGTCCTCAAGGAAAAATGAGTTCAAAAAATTAAAAAGCAGTTGCCTGGAAATCCAGCTTAAACCTAGAACAGTAAAATGTCTGCAGGCATACCACGTGGCAGCAGGAGACAGCGTCTCTGTGGGATTGACAACAGATGCTGAAGGATCCTGAGCTGAACTCGTGCAACATGTATTCATTCAGGTAGCCCAAGCTCCTTTTCTGTGACAAAGTTCTTACTGAAGGCACAAAAATGTTGGGGCCAAACCAAAGTCCCTCTCTTGCCCTTGCTTTGGGAAAAGGCAGTCTCTGGTTTTGCGAAGATTTCTGTGACATCTGGGAATCCCTGAATGCTCTGTGGCAGCTGTCAACCTGGAGAAGGGGGATTTATTGGGGAAACAGATTGGCAAGACCTGGCTTGCTTACTATTGCAGCTGGGCTGGCTTTGAGATCCAAAATGATTTTGGGGCTCTTGTGTTGCACCAGAAAGTGATGGAAACTCTATTTCCCCTTGCTTCTTAAACTGTCCAAGCACAGTTGCAAAAAGTAGCCTTTTGTATTGAAATACAACCCCCTCCTCTGGGGTTCGGAAATGAAAGGATGCTCAAGGTAAGGCAGAGGATTTCGAGAGCACCTGGGAAGTGCCGGCCAGACCACGTCTGGATGAGCAGGTAACTCCCCACCAGAGTCACCTGCTCAAAGCAAGGCTAGAAAATCACCAGTGAAACAAATGAAGTCTGGTAGAGATCAGGAAGCAGACATGCAGGATATACACTTATCTGTGATAAGCAGCCTTCCACCTCATTAAAAAAAAAAAAAAAAAAAAAAAAAGATAAAGAGATCCAATTCATAGCACAAGGCACATCCTCCAACGAGGCTTTTAATGTCCGAGCCGCATGGTCAAAGTGCTGGGGACAGACACTTGGGGCGGCTTCCTGTTTTCAGCTTGAACACAGTGATTGGCATCAGCATAGTCTTCTTTTGTGCAATAACTACTATTTTTTTAAAAGGCCAGACAAAAAAAAGGAGTATTTTTAAACTCAGCTGTTTATTTAGGGATGTTTCCAACTATAACAAGCCTCATGCCACATAACTATTCGTCTGAGAAAAAAAAAAAAAAAGAAAAAAAAAAAGGGGGGACAAAAATGCAGAAGCATTGTCTCAGAGTAACAAAATCTTGGAAGAGGGCGAGCTTCACATCTTAACCCCTGAAAGGTCTGTCCAGAGGCACGCAGGCCTTTTCGGACATAGCGAGGGCCAAATCACAGGCTCACCAAAGTCAGCAACTTCTGCAGAAGCATGATTTTACCACCGCGTCACTTAATCGGCATCTCTAGCACTGGTGTTTATGTTCGCAGATGAGAAGAAACGTATCCAGAGGTTTCTATCACAAAAGGAGAAATAATTCCACTGCAGATCACATGAACCCGGCAGCTGAGCGATCGCAGAACCTGCTCCATTTATTTCTATGGGAGTTTCACCTTTGGCTTCAGTGGGAAGAGAGTGAATAACATGGACTGCTTCCAGGATATCTGCTAATCTCTTCTTTAATATTGAAGAAGCCAGAGACAGAGATATTTCCTGCTACAGTAAAATATTCAAGAGTTATTTTCCTTCCTGGATATTCTGATTTGAAAAAACGGAAAACCATTACACAGAGCTTGGGCAGACCTTTCCGAATAAAGTTGCATATCAATAAATTGTGACGTTTTCCTTCAATGAAATAAAACAGGCACCTCGGAAATGAAGGCAACGCGGGTGTTGCAATCTACTGCGGAACATCCAGGGGCCTCGCAGGAGGCTTTTTTCTGTACGATATGACAATCGTGTCTGAGCATCTCCCGAACCGAGCAGGCGGGCATAATGCATTTGCGGAGCGCAGCTCCCTGGTAATTCAGCTGCTTCATGGAAATACATTCCTGGGCTTGTTCTTTGTCTGGCGTGACTCGGCTCATCGCTATGATATAGCAGTAGGAGCACAATAATTATGCAATTGATCTGCGTGCTGCAGACAGATACAATTACAACTCCCTCACAGAGCCCGGCATTGAAATTTGATATTTCACCTCCAAGAACACGAGCCTTTGTCACTTTAGCGAAAGGATATTTTCCATCACTGGCAGTGGTGGTATGACCTTATCTGCTCTGTGGCTAGCCAACAGGAGCCAACGTGGCCTTCCCCCAACCCCGGGCAACCAGGCATGTTATAAATGCACTACAACGCGCGTCCTCTTCCCACCGAATCTTGTTTCCCTCCCTGGGTGGTTGGATAAATGAGAAAAGCAGTGCTGAGAATATTTCAATATTTCCTCAGACTTACACAGATATATTAGCTAAACTTGGAGGCTGTTCGACTGAAAGTCTTGAGGTTTCTGTCACACAAGGCAGCGACCGCTACGACCAGGAGAAGGCTGGCCAGCGTGGCCCTTCCTGACACCTAGCCCGCTTGCTTGGGAGGCTGGGAAGGAGCCTGGAAAAAACCCAGCGGTGCCATTCACCAAGGAAAACAAAACTGCTTGTTTGTGCGTGTGGTTGGATGTTATTGCAAAGGAAGGTCTTGTGCTTGGCATCATCCTCTAAGCACAGCAAGCTGCTGTTGAGTCACAGAGGATGCTCTAAGGAGGGAAGTATGACCAGCCGTGGAAGCCTCTCTGATCCACGGAGAGTAACGCGTGAGGGATGCAACAAGCAAAGGAGTAATTCTTCTGTTGGGCTGTCATTGTAGCTGTGTCCTAAAAACCAAAGCTGGATTGAGCTGGGCTGGAGTCACTGGCCTAGGGAAAAATGCAGGCAAATACCACTCTAGCCCACATTCTCCCCCACAAAAAAGCATCTGTCCTTTGTATTTTGCTGCCTGAGATGCCTGCTCGCTCTGCTCTGTGGCTCAGCTGGCCCTGCTAAGATTGTGCTATTAATGATGACAGTCTGAAAATCACTTTAAGAGACTTTATGACGATGCTGTTATTACTAACTTGCCAAATGAGTGCTTAGACATTTTAGAACATGCAGCCACACTCCCATGAGCTGCGAGAAACAGTCAGCTTCAAAGTATTTGCCTGAAGCTGAAGGATTCACACAAATATCATCTGAACAGCCCCCATTAGTAAATTCATTGCTATTTGCTATGAAATTCTGCTGTAGAACCTCAGCTTCTTTACCGCCAGCAATACTCTTTCCCAAGCTCCTTGGTCAATGCTTTAGTCTTATTGATGCCCTGCGAGATGCTGAGTTTCTCTTGCAAGGTGGCTCGGGCTCTCCCATGCTGTTGTTCTACTGAAAGCCCTCGGCAGGGTCAGCCAAGGCCTATTTAATGTTCGTGAAAGAAGGCGAAACCACCATTAGCTGCTGTGTGGGGCCGCGGTTTCGGCAGTCAAAGCCTTGTTCCTGTGCAGGGATATGAGGCAGGGAGGGGGAGAGGACGGGAGCGAGGCGCGCTCTCAAAGCATGCCCACAATGAATATGGATGGTCATCCATCAATTTATTTTAAGCACATTACTTCTCTGTCAGAAAGGGGAAAAAAAGGAAAAAGAAAGAAAGGAAAGAAAAGACATATAAAATTAGGTTTGTGTCACTCATTTAACACTGCAATTTCCCTAGAGGATTATGCACCAAACAGAGATAGCAAGCTCATGAATATTAATCATTTCCCTGAATGCAATGCAGCCCGCCAAACAATAAGATTAGGGGAAAGTGCTATGCTTAATTTATGGATAATGGGAGAGGTAAAGGATAGAGCTCCCACAAAGGTAAGGCTCACAGCTGGAGGGAGAGGCCTCTGAGGAGGAGGACAGATCCAGATTTGTAAGGTAGCAAAAAAACGTTTGAGGCCAAGCAGGAGCGAAAGAAAAAGTGTTTAAGGATCATTGTCAAATTAAAATCATACTTCTCCCTGAACAAGCACTGGCGACTAATGCTGCAAGCATGCCAGAAATTGGTGGTAAATTCAAGAGCTAGATCCGTTTGTTTTCTCTCTTCCTCTACTCTGTGCCTTTTCTTTGTATTTTACATCCCTGAGGCCCTGATCCAACAAACCGCGGAGATGTGTGTCTAACCTGAAACATTCACGTTCTTCAGTGGGACCACTCACACGTGGAAGTTAGCGGGAGCGCTGCCCTGTTTTGCTGTAAAAAGGCTTTAGTGAAAAGTCCCTTATAAGCAAAGGAGATAAAGTGTAGCAATAACACCACCAGTAAGATGCGACTGAAAACCCCATAAATTACCAGGCAAACATAAGGGTAGATAGAAGTTCTGAAGCTACTTCCCAGCTGTGTTTCAATGTGTCTATCAGTCTTTACTCATCTCTTTTCATATTACTTTCTCTCCCCCTCCCTTCTTTTTTATTGATCTCTGCATCTTTTTTATTATATCCTTCTCTTTCTTCAGCACTGGCGAGCTAAATCAATGCATAATGCACATCACACTCAACAAAAGGAATGCAAATGAAAGCAGCTCTCTTTTTCAATGTCTGCACATATATCTAGATGCATGTGTACAATGTTGGTGTGTGGGAGAGTGCATACCAAGGACAAGGTGCTCAGCTGCTTGTTAGACACCCATTTCTCAATGGTCCGGAGGGAATGGATCAAGGGCTAAAAAGCTCTGGTTTCCCACAACTGCAAATCATAACTCTTATGACTGGGGTCTGTTTTATACAGGACAGGTCGGCTTGAACTTGGCTGAGATCCGCAGTAATCACAAAAATCGGTTATCCTGGGAGTAATCAAGAGCAAGGTGAAAGAAAAGCAGCCAAGAGGTAGGAGAGGGGTGCATCGGTCACAGTGGACCCGACTCTGATTCGCTTGTCTCCTACAAATCAAAAGGCAAACTGAAACTTTTCCCGTGGGACCAAATTCTGTGCGGAGGAGATAAAATATGCAAAATGCGTTACGCAAAGGGGGTAAAAAAAGTAGAGATGATAAATTTCAGGATGGGGAAGGGTGATTATACCACAGAACTTAAAAAAGGAGCACTGCCAGATGCTTTCATTAATTAATTAATTAATCTCACTGTCGCTTTCCAGTATGTTGCAGGAAGAAAACGCTATTAATCTTATCTGTTTTCTGTTACTCGGCTTTGTATTCAGAGAAGGCCAGGACAGCCTGACAGTAAGACCACACAGTTTTCTTCCCTGCCTCCCTCCTTCCTTCCCCCGTGCCCCTCCTCCCACGGCAGAGCAGATTGATCCACTGTTATCTGATTAGAGAGGAAAGGAGGAGGGAAAACAAAATCGAGGGGGGGAAAAAAAAAAAAGTCTAATTTTATTACAGGCACTAGCGCAAAGTGTCTTGAGAGCTTTGTGCCATTTATTCAAAGGAAAGTTGGACCAATTAAAAAACCCCATAAACCTCATGATCCTAAAAGGCAAAGGGAGCAACAGAGATGGAGAACTGCATGCAGGCTGCCTCCATCCTTGGGGATAACCAGAACACGGCTGGACATGACCCTCAGCAACACGCTCCAACTTTGAAGCTGGATCTAACTTTGAAGTTGGCCCTCTTTGGGCCGGAGACCTCCAGAGACTCCTTCCAGCCTAAACTATTCTGTGATTCATGGCTCTAAATCTAAAGCTTGATGGTATTTGCAGGCTCTGTTGTATTTCTCTTCTACCAAGTGAGGTGACTTGAGTGGCCTCTGCTTGGGAAGGCAGAAGCCCGCTTGGGCTTTGCTATCAAACCTCCTCCTATGGAATCCCCCATGACGCCCCGTCAGCCCTGCCTTTGCAAACAAATTGTTTAGTAATTATTTTCAGCCACGTGGGACCCGATCCTGCAGACAATTTGTGACAAGCATTGCATTCACTGTTGCAGTTAGATTTGCTGAAGTCTAAAGAACGCCTTGTGGTAGTTCAGAGACATGCCTGGAAGGAAGCGTTTGCAAGATCAAACCCTGAGGCCCCCAATTCAGCAAAGCCTCTGAACATGTGTTTGAGGCTCACTGAATTCTTTGGTGAAGAGGAGTGATTCCCGAGGCTCTAAAAAGCTACATAATACAACCAGAACATCACTGCAAAAATAACACTGTCTGAAATAATTACTTGTTGTCCTACAGGATTATAACATGTGTTAGCCTTATAAACATGGAAATAAATTATACTTATTTTTCTGTGCTCTCAAACAGGGACCCAAGCACTCTGTATTTTCCAAGAAAACACCCCACCAGTCTCAAAGAAGACTTTTGTTTGGCTAAAGCCAGAGGATCTGGTCTGATATTATTAGATTATGGAGAATGTGGAATTTCTGCTCTTTTTAATTATTATTTATTATGTAACATGTACAGTCATTCCAACAGCTTCCCTAACATCTTTATGCTTTCTGGTGACATTTTAATGCTTGATATGTCAAAACAGAATACAAGTCAGCACTGCTCATTGGTCTGAAAAATGAGCCAGCAGTTTCTCTCTAGCTCTTGATGTCCTCATTCATGGTGGTCCAGCACCCATAGAAGCCAACAGGACCTGTTTCACTGGTATTACCTTCTCTGAACCTTTCCTAGGACTTGATGAAGGCCGTGTCTGCCCCAAAACAACAGCAGCTGACTGACCCTCGCAGACCCTGCACGCACACCGAGGCAATCACCGCCACAACGTCGCACCACCACAATGGTAACGTCACGCAAGAGAACACTCGTAGAGTCTGCATCCATGCACCTTTCCATTGGTTCATCATTTGATTCACCTAAGTGAATCCCCATATTCCGTATTTCACAAACAACTGAATTTGATTTCATTCGCTTTTGTAATCCAGGACCTGTGCACAACCATGAACTTGCAAAGCCCATGACAAACAAAGAACTTTTCACCTCTGGAATTCCCCTTTCTTTTTCAACACAAGCAAATCTGAAAAATCACTTCCTCTGTAATGGCATAGAAAAAGTCGTGTGTATGTTTTAGCTGCTTCATTTTCTAATCTTATTGCTGTCAGACAGGTTTTTTCCATGCTCTCCACCAGCCCTATTGCTAATACCGGAGATGAACGTGTACACCAGCATGAATCAGGCTCCTGCACTCACCTGGCAGGACACCACTGCGCGGTCCAAGGCGTGGGACACCCCGCTCTTACTCCTGTCCGTGGATTTATTTGGAGCATGATGCAGCTGCTGCCCAGCCCACACAACCCAGTTTCCTTGAGAACCAGTGTCCGCAGGGGAGGATGTGGGTCATGTCCTAACGTAACGCTGGGAAGTGGTCGAAGTACAGACCTGGACCAAGGTGCTCAGACCTGCTGCTGAGCAGGGTGATACAGCTCCAACCCAACCCCTTGCTGAAACTAGCCTTGCACTGTGCCTGACTTTTGGAGAACCCAAAATATTTGCATAAGTGTTTATCTCACTTTCAAAATATTATGACTAATATCTTTCAGTGCTTGAGGCTCTAACAGCAAGTTACTTGAAACACAAACGTAACTTCAAGACCACCAATAGTCACAATTAGCCTCGACCATAAATACTCTCAGATTTCAATAGAGCAATTTACATATGTAAATATGCAAATAAGCACATCACAAATCAGGCCTCAAGTACCACAGCCTGGGACGCTGAAGTAAAAATGTAGCCATTACGACAAGACAAGCGGTCCCCAGCTTACCACCCAAGGGAAAGATGGTGCCTGTGAGGTCCTTTACGTGTTGCTCCAGGAACAAGAGATAATCATCCATTTGCCAAAAAGACCAAATTTCAGTCTTGCCAACACTGTATTATCTGTTTAGGATTGATGTCCTGAGCTGAAGGCATGGGATCACTGGATGGGACAGAGTATTTGCTTGGCCAGTCCAGATAAGAAATCTCACAAAACATCTTGAGAAAAAGCTGACCCCTTATAAACATTAACTTTGGTTTCAGAAGCTCTGCATTTCATCCTTCCCCAGACCTCGCTGAGCCCTGGTTGGAAAATGCAGAGCTACTCCACAGAAGGTGCAACATAAACTGGTCTCCATTTCCCTTCTCTGCCCCCAGCATTCCTAGAGAGTTTAATAAATATGTAAAGCTCACAACTGCAGCCCTGCTATCCCGATAGCTCGAGCATCTTCCGGCCATTGTCCTTACAGGTTTTGCTAATCAGAGCAAACCAGGCTTGCAAATGAAATCTGATTAAGTAGTTTTCACCTCTGAAAAAGGGGATTAGCTAGACCTTTGATCCTCAGATATTGATTTGCAACTCAAAGGAGGTGTGACCTCAGCTGGACTTGCTTCTGGTTTCAGTCCCTTCCCCTTTCACTCCTCCTCCTGTTTACCAGAAAAAATCAGTTCATGTCTTCTCACGTAGCCAGATCTAAAGCCTATTGAAGCCAGTGGAAAACCACCCACTGACTTCAATGGGCTTTGGATCAGTCCCACAATGGCTGACTTAGCCTTAAGTCCTGGGCTGTTTCAAAGCCAGCAGAACCAATTTCCCATCAAAATGACCAGAAGCTGGGAAGATATGTTCGCCTTTCAAACCTACAAATTCCACCCTTTTTTCTCTCTTCCATGACAACTCTTTGGCTGGAAATGCTGAAAATACTGTTGTTTTTCTTACTTGCACTCTGTGTAGAGTTGTTGCCCACCGTGAGTGGAAGAGCTCTGAGCCAGACTTACCGATGCAATTAAAGGATAACTCCTGCAGGCAGAATAGGGAGCAGCCATCACCATTGATCTTATTCATATCATCGCATTCTTCCCCCAAGTCTCTGTAGGCAGGGCACACACATGCAAAAAGGAGTTAGATGGCAAATGGCATCATCCTGATCATCACTGCAACCCCTCCACAGAACCCCAAAGCCCTGAAATCCAGTACAGCGGCTTTGCGTGCTGACTCTTAAAATACCTCCCCCTTTCTCCTCCAGCTCTGACTTTCATCATTCCTGGTTCACAAGCTCGCCTGGCCACTTCTCTCCTGCACATGTGGATACCACTTGCTGTTCTCTGATGAAGATATGAGCAACTTCCTTCATAGCTGGTGTGGCTGCAACTCAGCAGGTGGGGAAAAAGAGAACAGGAATCTCTGAAAACTCTTTGTATTAAATCTGGAAGGGCCAGACTGTGACCCCAGCATGGGAATAACAAGACATAAAGCCTGGTGCTGGGCTGTTCCACGTGACAGCACTCGGAGGACAGCAGTCGATAGGGAGCAGGTGGTGTCGGGGACGGGGTCCTGCCTTGCGCCAGCCTGCACGGTTGCAGCCGCGTGCAGGAGAAGAGTGTGAACCAGATGAGAAAGGGGCTGCCACAGCTGCAAGTGGGGCCACAACCAACCAAGCTGTGACACAGTCTGGTTCCTGCTTGCTCCTGAGGCAGCTCAGCTATTGTTTGACGCTTGCTGCAAAGCCACAAGTGATGTCTGAGGAATGTGCAAACATAACAGTAGGAGAAAAGTTATGGAAAGCAAAATTAATCTGTCTTTCTCCATCTCCCTCTCCAAGACTGTCCTGGATTCATATGTCGTTTGACTGTTCTCTTTGATTTCCCTGCCTGTTGGGCCCCATCCTGCAAATAGTTGCTGCCAGGTGTATCATCTGACAGAGTTATACTACCTGATTGCTGATCAGCATTATTTCAAGCAAGTAATACTGGCTGGATTAAGCACTTGCTTGTTGTTACTTCCATAGTTTAAATAATTAAATTACCTAATGCCAGGAAGCT
This sequence comes from Balearica regulorum gibbericeps, assembly GCF_011004875.1. NCBI lineage: Eukaryota > Metazoa > Chordata > Aves > Gruiformes > Gruidae > Balearica > Balearica regulorum. Next base: position 9,245,832 of record NC_046203.1, read on the forward strand.
TTGGACCAGGTGGCCTTAAGGGCAAACATAGTAAAAGAATAAACCCTAAAACAGTTGCGAATGATTGTTTTACATTTTCAGTGGTCTGGGGACTGGCAGCTGGCGAGAGGGAGGAACTGACTGAGAACACGCAATACACAGCACTCTCCCTCCCAGGCCAAATCTATCACCTCCAAATGCATCCCGGCTCCGGTGGTTGGTCAAACAAGAGGTTGCACCAGGAACCTGTCCCAACATGTGGCAGGGTTTTACCCTCTCCACCAGCTGCCAGGCACATGGGACTCCGTGTGTAAGGACAGCATCAAAGGCTCTGTGAATTTTCCCAGCACTTACTTCAGCTCCATACAGCAAATGTCATATATATGTATAAAGATACAGATACATGAACAAAAAGCATAAACAGCATATAGCGTACTTTCATATCGATCCTGCTGTCTGGACTCCATTATCTGTATCTCTGTCTGTATCTACTGGTGCCAGGATAGCAGGGCCTAAGTTCCAATTAAATGCCATCATCCTGGTAATCATCAAGCACATGAGTCATTATCTACAGATGAGAGCTGGCCTAGACTAAGGAGACATCAGAGGTCATCAATTCCTTTCTAGTCTCAGATTCTGGCTGAGTAGATGTGCCCAGATTTATCTGTTTGCTCGCTCCAGACTTACATTTGGATAATCCCGTCTCCACAGTATCCACTTCCAGAGACATACAGAAGTGTGGGGGAAGGCTCGCTCTCCTCCATCCTGGAAACAATGATGACCTGGTATGTGTACGTGGTCCTATCGCTCAGTTCCCTGCAAGACAAAAGGAAATATTAAGTGATCGGTATAACAAAGGCAGTAGCAAAGGGCAGAGGAGTTACTGAAATGGGTGTTGGCTGCCAAAAAAGCAAGTTTAGTTAAATCAGAAAATTCTTGCCTCGTTTTGATGGGATTAATTTTTGGTTGGGTGTCTTTTTCTTGTGAGCACAATCAGCTCTACCTACATCCATGCTTGATTTATGCACAGCTCTGAAATAGGTGCAACTCTTGACTATTTGACAGCTAAACTATTTGCTGATGAAAACCACGCAGTTCGGTGTGCTGCTGCTTCCACCTGTACCCACTGTAGAGATGGCATTGCACTGACACCATGGCGTCAATCCTCACCACGTGCAGCGGGAAACGGTGACGGCATTAGCGACAGCCCACAGTCCTGCAGCATTTGAGAAGCCAGCCCTGTGCTTCACTCTGAAGCCTTGGACGCTTCTGCTCCCATCTCTCCATGGCAGGGACAGTGTTACCTGCAAGTTTGTGGCATAGTTCGTTTAAGGAACTTAAAATACCCTTTAAACACCAATTACTTCCTCAACAGCCCTGAGCTCAATCCAACTGCAGCTGGAGCCAGTGGGAATTTGCCTATTGAGTTAAGACAGAATTGGGCTGGGGATGTTTCAGTGACGGAGAAATAAGTTATCCACTTTCATACAGGTATTAAAACAGTAGAGTTAAAAAGAAGGTTTATTCCTCTCCAGGAGAATGCAAAAAATAGGATCCACACTACAGTACCAGATCACGGTATTAGCATCAAAATATTCACAGAAAGAATTAGCAAACTGTTACATATTTATGCAAAGCCATAATTACCTAAATCCTGTGCATCTGTAAGTGAGGAATATTTTTTTTTATATGCAATAAAGAAATACTATAAGCCTAATATAAATGTTTAGCTCTTTTACAATGTCTTTTACATTATCAGAACTCAAAACGTTCCACAAAGGAACTCATTACCATTATCCTCATTGTGCCGATTTGTAAAGCCACGGAGTGGCCAAGGCAAAATGATTTACTCAAAGTCATCAATCAGGCTAATTGCAGAGCCCATAACGCAACCCAGCTCTTTCCTAACCCATGCCAGTCCTCTACTTACTACGCTCATATTGCCCCACTTACTGACAGCAATATACATGTCTTTTTGTCACAGGAACTTGGTCAAAAAGCATGTATTAATGAAGTCTGTACTATGAAGAGATACATCCACTACCCAGAGCAACAAAGCCACTGAAGTAGGTATCAATGAACCGTAGTTACTGAAATCTTCAAGTTTGTGAAATAAGTACCTCCTTACAACACTCATTAAATTAGCAAGCATGACTTAAACTCCAGTATCACACGTTATATTTTACAACAAAGCTGTCTTCTCATGGATACTAGGCCTCCAAAAAACGGTCAGTAAATGAATTGCACACAAACGGCCCTGGGATTTCATTCCTTGTTACCACACTTGAAATGGGGAGTGAAACTCAGTGGAACAAAACCACAACACAACCGCCTTTCTCATTGCTTCTTCACCTGATTCCTGTCGGCAACAGTCTGTGGCTCCTATTAGGTAGATTTGAGAGTTCACGTAGCACGAACAGTATCTTAATTCACCTACAGACTGGGGAGACATCTACCCAGATATTGGTGAGAGTGTTTATTCAACCAAAGTGAAAAAACTCAAACTTCTGCCCTTGGGACCTGTTTAAAACAACTGTTTTGAAAAAAAATAATAAATTACAGGAAGTAACTTAAGTGGCCAAACACACACTGATGTGTAATACTGAGGGTTTCCTCTAGATTTCACTCCCGGATAAATCCACTTATTAAGACGGAAAGTTTCTGATATATACTGATGAAATCAAAGCAGAGGCAAACTTTGATTATTAAAGAGCAGTGATTTCTCAAGCTCTTTCTCAAAACCATTCGTAAAATATTTAAGATTAACAAGTATACTTGCAGAAATGTGGATTTTGTCACTGGGGATCTGCTAACCACAAAAAAGGTTCAATTCTTAGAATAGACTGTTAACAAATGAACAGTTTGAACAGCTATAACAGTTACAAAATAAATAAATCCCATGCTGCTTTCTGATGCGCTGAGGTCACACGCGCGAGTGCAAAACAGTAGCTTTCTGATTTTTTTTCTGTGATTTCCACCGATCCTCATAGGTGCTGGGTAGGCATTCAGCTCACAGCAGAAAGTGTGTCTCTGCGAGTGTGTTTTAGTATGTGGGAGTGTTTGTGTATGCCTGTGTGTACATGTAAGCAAACGGAAAACAGGAAAAGTTCACATTTGTTTATGTACAGGGCGGGAAGTTGGCAGAACATAATGGAAGAAGACATAGTACTAAATTAAGTACGGGAGAGAATATGGTGTTTATGAATTATTAGGTGACTGGAGATGAATGCGTATGTGGGTGAGTAAGACATAAAACTGGAAATGAAAGTTATTAGGTGGGGAGAACTCTGGCACATTTAACTGTACGGATTGTGAATGCAAAACTGCGTATGGGGAGAGGACCCTGTGGACGTCGGAGACGAGCGAGTGCTGGCTTCGGGGCACTGGGCTTTGGTCTAATCCTGTCACCTGCTACATGCTGGTGAGGGGAGATTTCCAACTGCAGCCTGCAGCTCAAAAATGGAAAGCTCTTGGAGAAGTGGTATGTCCTAACAGGCATATGATCCTTATAGTTTAGTGACAGGGGAAAAAAGGCCATTTCTTCTCTAAAATAGAAGGTGAGCAAAATACCTGACTTCTTACACCTACATTTAGGTATCTGCACAGCCTGGCATCCCTTAGTTCTACACAGCTCAGGTACAAAATAGCTCTTAAGTTATTTATGCTCACAATAGCCCATGAGCTATGAACGTCATACCTTGTCTTAGGTCAAAATACAGGGAAAAGGAAGACAAACGCCTAGAGATGCATGGTCCCTCTAAAGCAATGTCAGGACTGGGAGCCAGCGCTCCAGTCCCACACTGCAGCCGCGGGGCCAATCCTCCAATCCTCATGCCGGTTCCCCTTTCGGACAGCCCGGTCAAGAGCAACCTGGAGCTCCACAACCCTCCCCACAGTGGGGACAGCAGAGAGGCCCCAGGCTGTCACACCAGGGCAGCAACAACAAACCAGCCATGCCCAGAGATCATCAGAAATGGGAGCATGTGTGCTCCAGAGGTGCCCTCCAGCATCACGGCATTGGAGCTGGAGATGTGCCTTGACTGGAGCACCAGAAAGCCACCTTAGAAACTCAAAACTCAAGCCATCACGCTCTCAGCTCACCCTGGCCTGATGCAACTAGTGGCAAAAACCCGACTGCAGCTGACTTGCCTGGATGTGGCATTTAAGTCTCAACAACTGGAACTTGAGATGCTTCCATCCTCCTGAACTGTTAAATATATCATATCAGCAGCAACTGAGAGCTTTAGCATTCCTTCACAGTACCCACATTTCGGAAAAATATAGCTGCTAAAGGGATGATATGTGCAATACTAAAGGCAGTAATCCAGTACCATAGTGAGAGAGGAAGGAAGGAATGCAGTAACAAAGGGAAAAAAAGCAAAAAAAAGAATTTATTCTCTCCTATATAGTTACGGGGCACCAAGGTCAATATTACAGACTGTATCTGGAGTTGTCAGCAAGACAAACTCTGCTACAAGTGGTGATAAAAGAGTGATTTTTGACCATTTATTTTCTCTCCTGCCTTCCCTCAGAGCTGATGGCACACTAACAGCGATAACATGCTCTTTCCACTCTGCTGTCAGGCAGGTCTGACGCATGGCAGCTTCGTACGATGCTACTTAAGGAAGTGAGACAGAAGAACATCTTTAACATTAAGGATGTGAACAAACAGTCTTTTAAATTTATATCTATGGTCTTTTAATGACCTTTTCGAGAACTGAGTAAGCCGCATTGATCGCTGCAGCTTCCGCCCGTGGGGAGGCAGTCTTATTAAAAAGCAATGACTCAAGCCCTCTGCTTAGAGGGGGAATTAGAACGTGCCGTGTGAAATACCACGAGGGCAACTTTCCTGTCTGCTGTGGCGAGTGACGGATCCAGGGTCAGAAACATAAACCCCTCTAATTCTTTTCCTGTTTTTACTGAGGAGGCTGGGCAGTTGAGTTAATCTGGCTGTGTCCCCCAGGCAAGGGACCTCTGCTTTCAGTTTGGGTGTTCCTGTAAAACTTACAGGAAAAATTACACCTCTGGGAAGTAGTTTTCTACTCAGATCACGGTGGGTTTAAAGGATCATTGAATTTACAGCAGCAACACGCATGCCCTCGAGTGCCGGCACATCTGCAAGGGCTGACACTGCCCCAACCACATCTGCGCTGTGCCCACTGTAGGGCTTCAGCATCTGAAGACACAGTGCGGCACTCAAGATGCAGTGAAAGCACCGAGGGAAAGCAAACGTCCCGCGCCCCTCTCCCCACTACAATGACATATATGTTTTTCCTACTACAAGTAACAGCAGGGAGGGGTTTTATACAGCAAAGACTTGTTTCCAACAAAATTGAAAATATCCTTAAGGCTGATCCCAGCTTCTGCCCTATGAAAACATAAATGGCCAGAAAGCAATGAAAGCAGACAGTGTTCCTATCATTTAAGGACAGGACAACAAGGTCTTAGGTATCCCCAATTAAATTATGGCTGTCAGAGGCACTGTCATGTGAAATAGGCAAATTCTGCACCTCAAGTGTGCCCATGAAGGATCCATCTTTCTTTGACCTTAAATAGCCACCAAACTCTTGAGCCAAAAGACGTTTCCTGGACAGCTCTCCACAGCCCAGAACGAGCCTTGGACTGCCAGCAACGTGCCTGTTTCCCTCTAACACTGTCACCTCTGCTCTTCTTCCCTAGCAAGGAAGCCTTGCTGAGCAAGACAGGAAATCTGCCGGTAGCAAACAGCAGCAACCTCGCATCTTCACTTGTTGCAATGCTCTGCATCGGCTGCTCAAGGTGGACCGAATACAACCACACACAGAAGAGCGGAAAGTCTACGCCATCTCCTGTCCCGTCCTCTGCAGCCTGGAGCTTGGGCTGCTCATAGCCACCGAAACACCCAATGTCATTTACAGAGGTTCTGGAACACCCCAAATATCCACTAACTCAGTGAAGCACTACATCGCTCAGACATGTTTAGAGCCTCCCGGTCTTGGGCACTGAACCAGGGCTCAATGTTTCTGCATTGGAGGAGCTAACACTGCTTCATTGCTGCTTAGCGAGCGGTCATTAAACTGCCCTGGGTTTTACCTCTTGGCAATGGCACCGGCTGTTTGCAGGCCCCTCCATCCTCAGGTGCTCCAAAAGCAATTGATAAAGACTAACCCAGGGGATGAGGTCGCTTTAGGACAACCCAAATAGGTTTGCTCCCCAAGTCCCATCCTTTTTCCCGTATTGCCATTGACTGTACAAATATAACCATTTTCTTCTTTTATCTCCTCTCACACATGCTCCCCCTCACCTTGCCTTTCTTTCTTTTAATAAAAATGGCATGAGAAGCACGGCAGAAGATAATGAATAGAATTCCTGCCCGGCTCTGCAGTCAGCAGAGAGGAGGGGTGGGATGCTGTAAACAAAAGAAGGACGTCAAAAATCCCGAGCTCCTGCAACGGGCTGTTTTTTCAGCTGCAGTCCGAGCTCTCGCTGTTTGGATAAGCCCAGCGACAGGGCAGGTGCAAAGGCCTCAAAACAAGTCTCCTGCCTCTCGCTCAGACGCTGAGCTGACTCAGAAGACATAAATGCCGAGGAAGCGGCCTCAGAGAGGCTCTTCTCTGTACCCATGATAAGATAGGTCCCAACAGGGATGGTGGGTTTGCTCTGTGCCCTCCGGCTTTTTTATGATTTGTTTGTTTACAAGCAAATCAAAACAGGGTAGTTGAAGTACGAAAGGAACACTGATGGGCTGGATGTGAGAGTGGGGACTGGACAGTGGATTTCTGCTCCCAAACCCAGCTTAAATCTAAACTGGGTATTTCTGAGGAAGAACAACAGAGCAGCCAACGACCTGAACAGATGATCTCAGCTGAAGACTTGATGGGGTAGATTTTGTACCACGAGGTGGTTCTCCTCTCTGAAGCCCAGAGTCTCACCACCCAAAGCAGTGGCATCAAGACTATGCCCAAATTCAATACTAGAAGGTATTTCTAGTAACATCTAAACCAATCCTCCTACACACTTGTGCAATACCATGGAGATCCTATGTATTTCAGATTGAAGTCAAAGATTGGGGGATCCAGTCTATTAGGAAAAGGAAAACATCCTTTGCTCCATGAAATACTTCTACAAACCGGTCACCACCACCTCTCCTAATTACCATAAAATCAAAACAGGCAATTGGTGTGCAGCTCTGCTCTTAGGTTGGTGTAAATCTCAAGTAACTTTAGACCTCAGCAAAATACTCCAGATTTAACCCACCGCAACTGAGCTGCTGCTTCTCTGTTCCTCTGAGTTGCAAACGTTTGCACTTGCTGCTCAGACCAGCTCCTTGCCTGCACAAGATGTCGTGGCGCAGGACTACTACGCCTGGCTGTAGCACCTCTGCTCTGAAATCCAGGCCCTCTTTAGGACCTTAAACACCCTGAACGCAAACATATATATATAGATATATGCAACTGATTAACTCCAGCAGACTTTGATATAATCATCCAAGTATTTGCCCTGGTACCAATTTAAAACACAGTAGCACACTTAATAAAAAACAAAGTTTGCAGCCAAAGCCTTAACAATATTTCTTGGTTTTTCTCTAAAGAAAAAAAATTAAATGTCAACAGACAATTTTCTACTTTCATGTTTAAACAACAACAACAACAATAAAAATTATGAATTTTTAAGGTGGATGATACAAATGGAGGATCTAAATGAGACTGGGTTACAAATCCTGGGATAAAGTAAATCCTAGAGGCCCAGGGCCCCACATGGGTGTTTGCGCTAGACAGGCAATTTCACGGCAGCACACAGGTTAAGTGTCGGAGCACCTGGTTGCTATTAGAAGCAGGGAAGGAGGGGGAAAATCTCTCGTGTTTGCTTCTTCACCGCTGCGAACAGACCCTAAGCAGAGACAGGAGTGTTTCTCAACATGAAGCTCAGACGCGGCTGCTGCAGGAGGGAAGGCTGTTATGGTTTGGCTGAGGCAGGAAAGATCTGGGACATGAAATACAGAAAACCCTATTTCCAACTGGTGGAAGCCAGCACTTCTCTATTGATTTCAAGGGAACAGTGCCGGTATCACCATCTGAGGATAGCGTTCCGGTGTACTGGTGCGGCAGGGAGAAAACAGTAACACGACTGGCAGGCAGGTTAGGACAGGTTAATTGCTTTAAAGGCCATCATCGTCACCGGCGAACCTTTGCCTGTTGCATCGTGCCTCTCAATGAGCACTGCCTGATTACTCACACCGTTAACGACATCCCGGTTGTGCCATGACTTCTCCGTGCAAGACCACCAACAGCAGCATCTGCACAGGCTCCAGCACCGGTTCAGACCACGTTGCACGGAAAGTGCCTGAAGCACACCCTGCACAGGGTCTGTGACCCCAGCAACCATCCCTCAACTTTTGCAGGTCGATTATTCATCACTGGGGCTGGGAGCGTTTCGGCTGCTACCCTCAGCCCCATGCCAGTTTGTCAGGCTCAGCTCTCCAGGCGGGCAGAAGGCTCTTCTCAATTTAGGGTCATCAACTTGGCAGAATAATGTTCTTCAGCTTCTCTGAATCCAGACCCAACCTCTAGGATTTCCTTTCAACAGGCCTGAGCCAAGACCCGATTTTCAGAACTTAATACCCTCCCGTTTCCATGTAATCCCACCAAAATGGTAAACAGAGCCATGGGAGCGGACGCTCGCAGTGCCTGATCCAAAGGCTCCTGAAGCCAGTGGAAGTTATTATGTGCATTTTCAGTAGGGCTTAGATTGGGCCCCAAGCGAACACAGATGTTTGCAGTTTTCTCTGGTTTCACCTCTACTATCCCTCCTTGCCGAAACTCCACTTTGGAGGGTAAGGGCGTGGGGGCCATGGCACTCCTGGGGTGCTGCTCCTTGGGAGGAAGGAGGGAGCCTATACTACATGTGGATATGCGTGAGACAGACGTATGTGCTGTCACGCACACCGCGCAGCAGAGCACAGAGAGATGGGTGAGGAGATGAGGTGACTATTCCAAAGGAACATTTTGTCATTTCCCTCCTTAGGGGCTCTGTGTTTTGCCTTAAGCCGCTTCAGATTATGAGAAATCCTACTAGCTGGTCTCCAGTGGGATCTTTAATGGTTTAATAACTGAACATTACTGAACATATTTCCACTAGCCTCTTTCTAAAATCCCATCATGAGCTAATTTCCTCTATTGTCATTACATCTGCAACTGGTCTTACATTTTAAAAAAATCTGTACCACTGTGAATAAATGATCTGGTTTCCTGCACTGAGCTCTCAGGGCCAGTATTTTTAGTAGTGGCTGATAATTCAGGGTGTCCAATTCAAGGCACCCTCTTCGGGGTACAGTTTGCAGAGAAGAATGAACTTTATTTCTACCTTGTCCCTCCTATCACAAAAAGCTCCAGAAAAATGCTGGAACTGGGGCATCAGCATGGAGCTGCCCAATGTCACCATACATTTGAGAAGATCCTGGCCAGAAAGACTAAGATCAAGTTTGGGTGAAGCAATGGCACGATGGGTGCCTTGGGCCCGCAGGGTGCTCAGTGCATTGCAGGCCATGCAATGATACACCTAAAGGGCTTCTGTCTTGTCCGTCGCTGTATCCAACAAGGTATTAAGGACAGTCCAGGTATTTTAGTCTTACTGCCGCGTTGTTTTCAAATCCTTTTCCTGTTTCAGTGTAGCTCCAAATTTAACAGAGACTTGGAATGTATTTCCTAGGAAAATATATTAAAATCAAATGCCCAGGAAATGATCAGGCCAATAGTTCAGTAAAAGTAGCTGAAAAAAGCTGTACTGGCTGACACTGCTGATAAAAAGGTAGGTAACACATTTCTGCTTCTCCTGCGGTATTTGAGGCTCACTCCAAGTTTTACAAGAGAGTTATTTTTAAATTGTTGCATAACACATGTCTGTCCAATATTTCTTTCCTCAATCAAGCAAAGAAAATGCATTTGTTATTCCTGGGAGATTTCTGGTGCTTCTTATCTTATTTAGAGCCCAAAATAAAGATGCACACAAGAAGGCAAACATCAGAGAGAAATTATTATCCATGAGATAATGCACAGCCTAATTTACCACATATCTGAGACTGTTTCACCTGCAATAAATTATTTTGCCCAGCAGGAAAAGTCCTGTTTGACCTTCATTTTTTTTCCCTGCAGCTGAAAACTCTGCTACTACTTCTAGGTCGCGAGTTCAAATTCCACCCTGGCTGGGAGTGATTAAATATATCTATTTCTAATAGTATCTATGTGGTTAATAATAGGACAGCCATTAAAGATCACTTTTTCAGGGACACTTGCATATGGCTAAGCTGTAATCTATGGGTCTGATCTCTCTCCAGCCTCTGCGTATCGCCCAAGAGGTACACTGGAGATGTGAATCCAAGGTAGCAGCAGTCCTTGGGGGGTCCCTGGCTGGAAATGAGCTGGCACAGCCGATCCCGAAGCAAAGTGTCATTCCCCAAATGGGGCCACTCCCCTCTTCCCTGGCTCTTCCCATGCTCTCGAGTCATTTCTTTGAGAGAGGCAGCTGGGGGTCATTCAGAGCAATGCCACCCTTCCAAGATACACCCAGGCTGAAAAACTCCTCTGGGTTGCCCCGTCTCAGGATCACAAACCCACAAAGATAGAAACCCGCCCTTACTACCTTATTCTTGCATCATGTGCGGCCGAGCCAGAACAGGAGCTACGGATTTTGCCAAGTGCCAGCTATAGTTACAGCGTTACATAAGAAACCGCAACAGCGAAGAATCACAAATCTATCACTACAGCTGGCACCAAATGGCATCTTTGCACAGGCTTAGCAGAAAAGCTGCCTACTGAATGGGCACAGACCGTCAAATTGTTCTTTCTCTTCTCCAGGGCAGGGTTAAGGCAGTTTGGCAGAGGGTGGTAAGGGAAAAAATTGCTCTATCTGTTCTGTGTGTGGGGTCAGGAAGCAGGTTTTATTCTTTCGCAAAGATAACCTGGCACCTTTAATGAAGAAAGCCAGAAAGAAGGAAAGCCATCAGAATGTGGCTTCCAGCTGTCAAGTCACATCAGCCAAGCGGAGATGTATAATCCCTGAGAGCAGCAGCACTGCTAGCCTCTAACATTTAATTGTGAGCTCTTTGAAAGAAGGCACCTGGTGTATTTCTTCTGTAAAACACCCAGCACGCTACTGGTAGCTATAAATAATAACAACCGCTACCTCGGTATTTAGCAGCACAACATATGTGAAGGAAAGACGCAGTAGATGGAAAAGAAACAGTTTTCCTCTTCCTGGCTTCCCGAGCCCTCGGCATAGAGCAGGGGAACAGGCTCCTGTCTGGCACAGGGAGCAGAATCAGTCACCCCTGCTGCCTCCCTGCCCCGTCCCAGCCCCACACTGCTGTGCAAACCAGAGGGGAGGCCATGCTGTCTGGGAAAGGAGAGAATTGCCCCAGGGGGATGCTGGCGGTGAAGATGCTGCTGGGTGGAGGACTCTCCTTCCTACCAGCCCTTCACCTCTGTTAGGGTCACACGAGTCTACGACCAGTTTCCCGCTGTTGGAAGGGAAGGTGTGGGACAGGCAATCGTTCCATATTTTTCTGTTCTTTCATCAAAGGAAATTTCCAGGATCATTAAGCAGAAACAGGGCAATCAATACTGGCTGCACGAGGAAGGAGCTGACACTGCAGCCAGGGCTAGAGAGGGCCTCAGAGAGGCATGAAGACAGACAATGCTTGCTAGGGGATCGCCAGCACTTCTGCTGAGCTCCGGGACTGCTACACGGTCCTACACCAGCTGAATATTAAACTTCATGACTTTGCCAAAACTGACCACAAGCAGCTCTGATACACTCAGAGCTCTTCACTGACACACGAAGGCTTTTGGACAGTGACAGCACGGCCGCTAATCCAGCTGGGAAGCAAGGGTCAAAAAGGAACGACTGAAACGTAAATGCAAGGACTCTGGATGAAGAACTAGGCAAGAACTAGCAGTGTTAGTACTGTACCTGAAACTGGAAATTACAGGGGTAAGAGAAACCTGGTGGGACGGAAGAGTGTTTGCTTCTTGGGAAAGCTCAAAATAGCTTTGTCCATGCAGCACTGCAAACTAATGATAGGGAAGCTCTCAGGAACAAGCAAGAAAGCGTGAATAAGAGTAAATCTGTTCCTGTTGAAGCTTGGTAAAAGTGTTTTTACTGGAGATGAGCTGTGAAGTTTCGTATGGATACAGATAGGGACCTCTAATGTATTACTAGAGAGAAATAATACGGAGAGTTGCATAATTATGGGAAAGAAACCTCCTAGATGTAGACTAAAGAACAAATGCTTTTAATAATGGCAGGTCTCTGGTATTGCTAGGCGTGAGAGCAGGCATCAAATACTTAGGGACTCAACAAGAGATGACACTATTTTGCATTTACTTCTAGTAGCTGTAATAGGTTGGATTGAAAGAGACATTTGAATGAAATGGAAATTTGTCTTTCAGTTATCACTTTGAGGTTAACTAACAAACATTTCCTGCAAATAAAGATCTGACCACAAAAGTCCAAGTGTCTGCAGACAACACAGAATTGGTAAATAGGCTCAGTCAATGCAGAAAAGGATGGAGTTATAATGTAGAAACGACTAATTTACAGGACTGGATGTCTCAAAGTGGTGTATAGGTTGGTATAAGACAGTATTATGCATATAGGATCAAGAAATTCAGAATAAGCTGGGAGCTCTTCATTGCAAGCGAGAGGGGAAGAAGCAGTTGGTTGTATTTAGTCAATTGCAAGACAACTATGTACCATCAGTGGGATGTATCCACAAAAAAAAGCCTACGAGGTCCTTGCACGCATCAGGGCAAGGCATTTCCAGGGTGGCTGGGTAAGTATTCGTGCACAAGGACATCTGGAATACCATATACAGTTCTAAAGCCTGTTGGGAATCCAGATGTGTAGCATGCCGATATTGCACGGAGAACCTAGCAGGTCTTGCAGATAAATCTAGGCATGCAAAGTGCTTTCTTAACATTTCAGTCCTATCTTAGATACTCCCCAGTTATTTCCTGGCATATCAAGAGAGGTTTGGCATGGTAACTGTGGAGGAGGGGTGAGCAGAAGATGGTGATAATATGGACTTCAGCTTTTGGTGTCGGGAGAACATCCACTCAGCGATCTGTATCTTGTTTGGGTGGAAATATGGTGTTAATTATCTTCATGACAGATGGATCTGGCAATTCATTTCAGCTGCTTTAGATCATACATTCCTCTGGCTGGTAGACCTTCAGAAAATAGAGAAATAGATCTTCAAGATGAAGGAAGGAATGCCATAATAAGGACAGATGTTGCCATGAAATTTTAGTGTTGCATTCAGCAGGGACTTAGGCTTACATATCATCATTGTGATATATGTATTTTTCCAGTCCTCTGTTCAGCTGGGCCTGCGTCCTGTAAATGCAACCTTCCTGTTGAGTTCAGGCGCTAAAAGGCATGCCAATAATTGGCTGTAATGAATTATTGCTCATTATCAATAGCCACTGCTGATTCTCCAGCCTCTCTGCTTGGTCATATTTGTAGGAACTTTCAGACTAAGAACTGTTTTCCATCTCCTTCAACTACTCATTGTCTGGGGTTTCTGACAAGTCACTTACCATATGCCCTTCTGACTGGATACCAGTAACAAATGGCAAATGCATCAATAATGCAAATTTTGAAACAAACAATTGTTTTGCATAAAGTACAATGCTAAAGTACATGAAACCCTAAAGACCCATGAACAATGCCACAGCAGCCCTCCAACTACCTGCAATCTTGACGACGGTAATTTCTCAGTCATTCTGCAATCACTCCAAGCCTGAGTGAGACCTGCACTCCACCGTCACAGGGGCAGAATTAAAACACAGTAAATGACATGGAGATTACAGGAACTCCCGATTCTAACAAAATATTTTAAAATATTGTACTTACTTAAACAATAACTGTACACAGATGACGACCAGTCCCCTCCAACTATTATGAGCAACAGAAAAGGGTTAGCCATAGAACATAGGTTAAAATAGCCAAAACTGAGAAGAAAAACATATTCCCTATCTGAGAAAATGCAAGTTTGTCTCGTAGTCTCTCTTCTTTCTTTTTCAAGTATGAATGCAGTATCTCTAGGTGCCACTTAGGTGCTCAAGCTCTAGTTAGTGTAGGAATAGCTCAGATGAATATATCACAGGACAGCATACTTGCTTCTCAGTGATGCTCAACTCTGCAAAACCTCGTCCCAGGGCTTTGTGCTGGGATTCTTTCTAAGGTTATTTCAGTCAATGCCTTTGTCTTGAAAAAAGCCTACAGGTTAACTCCATAAAGATGACACAATCCATTGTCATCCACCACATATTGAGGTTTCCTACAAACCTTTTCTGTGGCAGAAAAGTTGGAAAAATTTCCAATTCTTTAGAAACTTTTCCAGTCATTCCAACAACTTTCCAAAACTAACGTCAGTGTCTCTCGGCTTGGCCTGCTAGAGGGGAGAGAGCAGATCTTTCCAGCACACCCTGCTGCCCACTGCTCGCAAATGTGGTTACTGAGAGTGTAATGGAGAACACGGGCTGCTCACCCCAGATTGACACTTGACTGTACCTGTGACATCCTCAGGAGAGCATCTCATTGTGGGCACTCCCTTCTCACTGAGCTCTTTAAAAAAACCAGTGCTTGCTAGAAGTGAATGCAAGAACAATGATTACTTTCCAACTGCAACGATGTGAGCGTAAAAACACTACAGTAAGGGCAAAGCGAGGGCAAAGCAATTACCACATTCACCATTGTGACTATCTTGCACATTGTTTCTAGAGAACAGCCAGAATGAAACCCTCTACGTATGAACACAACCTGAATTTTGGATTAAATTGTGAGCTGAGACTTTGAGACTTGCAGATGAGGCTCCTTCCTTATCACTCGCTGCGGTGTGAAGACTCAGCAGTTCTGTGCTGCACCTGGCCTGACCTCTTTTTTCCCCCCACTGATTTATTTAGCTTTCTGCTCTCTTCCTAGGCTCTGACTCTCATTTTGTATCACGGATACCAGCAATTCCGGCTGATCATACTCAGTGGAATTGAGTGTATCTCACCTGGTTTCTGTAAGGTCCAAGGATAAGGTCCTGTCCCTTAGAAATGATTGTTAGCCTCAGCTTGAGCCAAGAGCTGAGATTAAAATTCAAGCTTTAGAACAGAAGGTCTGGCGTTATTTTGCATTTCTTAATAAAAGGTTTCCACTGTTCTAGCTATTTACTCTCCTCTGTGGTGCACCCAGTGCTGACTAGGCAAGGGCTATCCATTAAAGGCTATCTCTCTGCTCAGCTTAAAGAGAAGTTCCCTCTCTTTGACGGGAAGAAGGTAGGAGAAATTAATTTTTCTTTCAGCATCGCCACACCTGGGGAAAGGATCTTGCTCACAGATAACAGTGCAAGCAAATATTTTCTTTGGGAGAAAAAGAGAATGTGAAGATCAAGGTCAGAGGAGGCAAGAGTAAAGATATGCCACTGCCTTCAAAATAACCTGCCATAGAACATGTGGGGGTGTAATTTTATTTAATATGGAAAACATGCAAAAGCATAAAGGAGGGGTAACTGGCTTGGGGCTTACAGAGAGATAAAGGGGCTGCAAAGTCTGGCTGCACAGATATGCTGACTTCCAGCTGTACAGAATGAGACAAACAGGCAGATGCAAACAGGTCGAGAGAGATTGCACTTACCTCTCTACATACATATATACAGGAGCACAGCGCAACACCTCTGTCCCCGACTTCCCTAAAGCATCTTCCCTCCTTCCTGCTTATGGAGTACAAGGACTGTGGCTACTCTTTGCACAAGGTGCTAATACAAAATTCATCCTGCCTTTGCCTCCACGACATAACCACAACTCTATGCAGAGTTTCAGCAAGTTTGCTGCGTCTCAAGATATGGCCCAGCAGCAGCCTGGACATACAGCATCAGCCTACGAATCTGCATGACCCCCATCACCAGAGGATATGGATCAGTGCTGTGCACATAGGCATGTTAGGATCAAAAAATCATCCCGCTTTTCAAGATTTCAAACACATGCTGAAATCCCGAATCAAAAGCAACTACAAGCGCTTAAGAATTTCCATCTTTGACTCCTCACCCAGTGACTAGAAAACTTCATTTTAGTTTTCCAATCATATCATCGAAGCTCACTGGCAGGATTTTTCCTGTACGCTCTGGAAAGACAGAGACAACCTGAGGCCAGCCACACTAGAGACTTTGGTTGGGTTGGCCGTGCCAGCCTCCAGGAGCATCCGCTTCTGGCTACTGATCACAGGTAGAGCCCACAAAGACTAACATAAATTTTATGTCTGATTCTTAGCTGGCGATGTAACTAGGTGAGACATTCAGACAGGTAGAGTAATATTACCCATGTGATTTATTCAGTGACGCACAGGAAAACTGTCATTAATCCCTGGCTATAGATTTAATTATTAGAGCACCCTTTCACTACAGCTGGCTATAAGCTAGAAGTCACTCACAAGATCATAATAAAAGACCAGGGACTAGAGCTCAGAATACCAGTTTTGTTTTGGTTTTGGTTTTGTTTTTTTTTTTCACATTTTGTTATGAACTCAAAACTGGACCTGTTTCTGTGGGAACTTGTGCTAAGGTATGCAAATATTTCAAACCAAACCAGTCCCATTTTCCAACGAGAGTGGGCCAGGTTTCAGGCAAAAATGCTTTCACAGCAAAACCATGGGAAAATTCACCATTTTCCATGTTTCCAATATGTCAATATTCATCTCATGTTTAAGTGCCAGCAATTGTTGGAACAAGGGTACAACCCAAGAAAGCACTTAAGCACATGCTTAACTTTCAGCACATGAGAAACCTCAGTGATGTCCTGGGTTTTGTTTTTATATTCACTATTGTTAGTTACCTTGAATTTTTAAACCCGTAGGGACAGTTTGCATCTTCTAAGCTGTATAATTGGGCCATGAAAGGGATGGCAGCTCATGATTACTGAATTGTTAATTAATCATTTTTATTATATTTAAATATGCTTTAGAAGACCATAATGATGTATGCTTCCTTGATATTAGCTGTACTAATTAGATAATCTTTTCTAAATTAGAGTGCAGTTTTCTTAGCAGGTTTCCTTTTATCTGGTGTTCATTTTTCATAAGAGCTTCATGTTGTTCCCACAGATGAGTGAATCATTTCCAGGGAATCATGTTATGCAAAAGATGTTTTTCTTGCTGCTGTAGAATGCCTACGGGTAGATCATGGATCTCCTTGAAATTGTTAAATATTTTGAAGTTGGACTTTCCTCAACAATCATGCATTCCTTGACTAGATGAGTGTAACTGCATCTGGGATGAAACTCAGTCCCCACAACAAACTGGCGCGTTTGGTGTGTTTGCTATCTTAGAGCAATGCCGCTCCAACACAACTTGTTTCAGTGACACACGAAAGCAGAAAATGAAAGTGGCTGAAATACATTTATGTACCTGAACATGCAAGTGTACTTTTTGCATCCTTTCTTTAGCAGTTAATTGGTGCTGCAGCACTGAAAGCCATTCTGTCTCCTCTATCAAAATATTACTTTCAAAAGATTTCTAAAAAAATGATGACCACATTACTCCAGAGGTCCTCATTTAGGTTACCTTAAACATTTAACTTGTCATACCTCAGGTAGTTTGCAATATCCTTTCTGCTTAAGGAAAGCCTGAATTTCATGTCTCTGCACAACTAGCCTGGAAATTTCTCAAAAACTGTCCATGAAATCCCACGCTCCTGGTTCCAGAGAGAAACTATGAGAACATCCTCTCTTGGTAATACTTGGTACATTTATCTAGTTCAAAATCCTAACAATCAGTTGTGATGCTGGACATTAACAGGATGAGAAGAACAGGTTATTGCTTTTCTCTGAACAAGTCTATTCAGCTCTCTGGAAAGAAGTACTTACGTGTCAACAAATCTCCTGCTGAGGTTGGAGATGACAACTGGAGATCCAGACTGGAAAGGAGGGTCCCGAACCACTTTGTACTGGATGGGTTTGCAGTCTGCGCACAGTGTGCTGTGGGGAACGGAGCTCAGCATGGCAGCATCAATTTCCAGGTGCTCATCCAGAGTGTAGATCTGGATCCCATACACCTCCTCGCCCACTTGTCCTGCATCCAGCTTTATGGTCAATGGGATGTCACAGAAGACGTTCTGCGGCCCGAGAGAAATATTCTTCCCGCTGATGGTGAGCAACTTGATGTCATTCACTGCTCCGCTGGAATCCCAGTCCGGGGAAACAAATGTCACCCAGACTGTGAGGGACTCTGGAGTCAGGGGATAACGAAACTCCAGCTGCAGGTAGCAGCCCTGAGGCTCGGGACAGGCGGGGGGCACCGTGTGTTGGTTGACTGCCGAGTTGGGACTCCATGTTCTGACACTGGATTTACAAGGTTGCTCAACATCAGGGTGCCCTGGAAAGAAAGAAGGAAGCAAAGACAGGGCACAAAAGAAGTTAGAAAACATGGGTTATCATTGGCATCAGTCTTGACAGATAAACTGGTGGCAGCAGAGCATATCTGTCCTGGAAACTCGTTATTTACTTGAGCAGAGCAGGCATTGCCAGCATGGAGAGGAGGAATAGAACATCAACGACTCCTGGCCAGGTGAGAGATGCAAACCCAGTTTAAGTGCTCAGCTGGACTGGACTCACACAACACATACTGTGCAGTGCGTCTGGTCCTGCATTTCCTATTTCTAGTGCCTGCCTTCCCCTGTGCCAAACAACGGTATTTTGCACCCATTCCACTCAGTACTTTAGCCAATAAACAGTCACTTTGCCTTCAGTTCACCTCTGTGAACTCACTCCCTTGCTTGTCACTCTAAAATACAAACTTCTTATCTCTAACAAAGGCAAAGAAAGAGCTTTTGGTGATTCCAAGAAGCTGTTGTGCTGTGCTGTTGAGGGCCAACTCCTACGCCACTTACAGGTTAATCTAGCACGTTCTGCAAGACCCTTTTTTTCAGAGGCACACGGAACACAGGTCTGAGCTGGCTCTTTGTGCTCGCCGTGATGAAACAACAGGCACTTGTACTTGTACATTTCTCACCGTTGGCTACGTTCGACTACATGGGAGGTATTACTAAAAACTAATGAAAGCCACAATGCTTGCTGGGTTCCCAAATACTATGGTAACATTACAATTTGGCACAGTCATGGACTGCAAGATCCAGAGAGGTCAGATGGGTGGAACAGTTAGTAACAGAATCCAGTGAGAGCTATAAATTCCCTCTTCCTTCCCAAAAAATCACACGAAAAGGGAGCAAGCAGGACAGGGAGAAGATGAAGTACAAAAAAGAAGAAAGGGAAAAGTAAAGATAACGAAAGGTAAGAGGAGAGAAATGGAGAAGACAGAGAAAAAAAAACAGAGAGAACAGCTGTTTGCAACCAAGGAAGAAAGCAAGATAAAGCACTGGGCAAACATGAACAAACAGGACATCACTACTAATTTAAAGAGAAAAGGGCAATGTGTGAAGGTTATTCTTATTGTCTGTGATCCAATGAAGTGTTAGAAATGTGTCTTTTTTGTCAAGGATAAACAACAGAGGGAATTCTCCTGTTCATATCAAATGAGCCCAGATGCAGAATAGATTTCCCAGTATCTCAGGCAGTCCTCCCCGCGATCCAATGCAATTGTCCTGCAGATGCTCAACTTTCAACGCTTCTCCCTCACCCGCACATATCCCATAGCCCTCCTCTCCTCCTCGCATGCCACAGAGCAGCGGGAACGCCACTAACCTCAGCATCTGGAGATACCACAGCAGCAAAATATTTTGAAGAAAGCCAGAGTTCCATTTAACACACTCTAGTTTTTCCCCCTGGCAAGCTTGCAAGTGCTGTGTAGAATCATTTCTGAGTAGCCAATACCCCACTCGACTCACGTTATCTCACAACATTCGCTGCCGTCCACATGCGCTTGGCCGGGCTCTCCGATGACTTTCTCGCAGGCTTACAGTGAGCTCCTGACTGCAGCTCTAAGAAGGTGGTTTTTAACCCTAGTATCTCAGAGAGCTTTGGAAAGAGTTGTGAATCTTATCACTGCCTCCTCACAGATAGGAACACGTTGCTGATTAATGGCTCACAGCCTAGTATGTTTTCAAAAGTGGTCTCCACTTGGGTTCCTGCAAATTCACCTCTGCCAGTTCAAGACCTCTGTAAGACTTAAATAGTGAATAAATCTACATGTTTTGGTAGGTCAGGGCATGATCCCCAGAATTAGATGAATTGAATTCAGCATCCAGGGAGATTAATGCAGATCATTACCCCAAAATGGGAGCTTGATTGTAGCCTTCCATAGATTGAAAACCTCAGTAGAGGTAGAGAGTCCCTTTCTTAAATGTCATCAGACACTTAGACCTGGGTAAGAAACATTCATTTAATTGTGGAAGAGGATGGAAACCTTATTCCATGTAACTCTAGATTTCTAGAGATGGGCAAATACTATGAAAATTATAAACATTTGTATATGAAAAGTAATGGTGTAGCAGTCATTCTGCCCCTGTGCACTCAGGTTCTGAAATCCTTAAGCTTACGAGATCATCAGCAAGGTCAGTTATAGAACATCATGCCTTGCCTAACACAAACAGAATGTGAAGTTTGTGAGGAAAAGCCAAACCCCATCTCCTGGTTAGAGAGCAAGGATGGTAGGCTGGGAGGGAGGCTTCCCCCGAAAACGTCAGCCACAGCCTGGTGTGCCCCGCAGTATAAGTGAAGTGGCTGGGATGAATGGCACTCCGTCGCCCCAGCACACAAAGAGAGACTTGACACACTTGTACAGCAAGGCCAGCTGGGATCAGCAGCTTCTCAGGATGCAGCCACTGTCACAACTACAACTCATCTGCCACCTTTCTTAAGCGGTCAAGACAAAGGGACCATCCAGTGGGACTCTCATGTCCAACTGAGACAATTCCACTTGCAAATACAGAATGAATCTCTCGAGTGAAATATTGGCTACTGGGAAAGGCAGGGCACTACAGCAGCCTACAGCAGCAAGAGCAAGTTTTTATTCTCACACTTCTTTTTGTTAATAGTGAGCCAGGCAGTAGGATTGACTGATATATGCATATATTGCACAGTAAGCAAAGGTACTTGGGTTTGATCCAAAATCACCTTTCATACATAAAAAACCCCTTTGACCAAGTTGTGGAGGTGCTGTAAGGTTTGTTTATCTAGCTGGTGTTGCTGGTGAGAATCCAGGTAGGTTAGAGCTTTCTTGCTCCGTGGTGAAGGCAAAGAGTAAATCAGAACTGCCTTCCCACAACTGCTGCCGAGGAGCAAACAGCCACTCATGCAAGGGGCACAACTGGCTGAGAAAGAATCACAAAATATCCCAGCCCGGGGGGGTTGTACCCCACCACGCTCGGGCACAAGCAGGGCACTGGGGAAGACACAGTCCCCAGGGCAGAGTTTTGCAATGAGCACGGCTCACACGTAGTCAAGGACCACAGGTGGTGTCAGCTACCTGGGATAACTGCGCAGCCTAACGATGCTATGAGACCTCCGGAAAATGAAATCAGACCAACCAGGTTCAGAGCTGCTTCAGAGACACGTGAGAAATGTGGTTTTCTGGTAAGAAGCTGGATGAGTACTACGAAACATTTTCCATGAGTGTCGTCTCAAATTTTAAAATGAGTTCATTTTGGCCATGCTTCTGCCTCTTTTGTATTCACTTTCCATGAACATTCAAGCAGTGGAGATTTACACACATGAACGCTTGCAGAAAGTGAATTTAAAGCTTGCATGCTTGAGTACTCGCAGATAGACAATTAAAGAAGCCAGACAATGATCTAACTGTGCTATTTGTAACTCAGACCAAGTGCAAATAGGCAGAGATCCTGAACGTCAGGGAGTGTGGTAGTGATGACAGAAAATTACAGAGCAACAAATACCATACACTTGGTATATTTTCTACCCTAAAGTGGAGACAACTTATTAACGTAGTAAGACGATAGGATTCCCAAATTTTCTTTTCAGAGCAATGGCACAACAGCAATTGAATGAGACAGATAAGGATCAGACTGCACCCTTCATAGTTAAGAACATGCAGGCACACACTCTAAGTAGAGGAAATTAAATGCAAAATGCAGCCGAGTAATAAATCTTAGAGTAGCTTAGTTTCTCTAGGAATGATGCCGCTGGCAAGACGTGTGAGATCTAGAAGTTTTCAAATCAGAGCTCGTTGGAGAAATTTTGACGGAACTGCGTATCTCAATGGAATATGCAGTTCTTTCAAAATCAAAACACTTTGCAAAATTGGGTTTATTTGGCCAAAATTTTATTCTGGAAGAGGAAATAGGAAGAAAGTTCTAACAATATTGGAACATTGTGTTTTGACATTTTTGGAAGAAATCATTTCACTTTTGCATTTTGAAATCCTTTTCATTTTGATATTAAAAGTTGCTTTTGCCCTAGATTATATAGTAAAAGGGGATGTTTTCAAATGCCATAATCTAACCGAAGTTCATGAAAGAAGAATTATATGAGCTAAACAAAACATTTTGGCTGGCCTCAAACACTTTTTGTTTTTAATTTTCCTTCATGGAGAATTTCAAAAGTTTCAAGTTTTGTTCCAAACGAAACCAGGTTTCAAAGTCTTGTCATCTTTGGCTAAGTGGAAATTCCACCTTCCACCCTCCACTACTACTGCAAGTGATCCAAACTTCGCTAATCGTGTTTACTTGATAATCCAGTCACACCCGTAGCTGGAGCGCTGCTTCCCAGGTTGAAGAGGTTGAAGCTCTTGAACAACATCCACCCAAGGGGCAGGTGCCCCCTGCACTGTGCCTGGCAGCCTTGGCCTGTGGACGTCCAAACTGGGGGGCTGAGCCGGAATGAACCACAACCTCTGTTGGGCCCCCACCCTGAGAGATGGGCACACGGGACAGAGGACACTTGCCCACATAATCTCGTCCCAGCGCACAGCACGGACGTAGCTTGCTGCACGTGTTGACCTTAGGACACCAGCACTGCGTATATCACCATATTAGCTTACAAATAATCTTCCTTGTAGAATAACTCCCACATACTCTAGCTGCAGGACAGAGAAGCCCTTAATGTAAGGAGGTATTTGTATAATAAGTTTGCAAAATCCAGGGATTGGTCTTTGAGTTTACTGAGCCCACCTGTGTGTTTACAGGGAAGTCTGCGCCCAGTGTGCTGCTCCCGAAGGAAGAGCTCATGATGGACAGATTGAAATAATATTCTGTTCCTTCCAAACCATAAACTGTGATTACTGACCTCTGCCTGGTATAATCTTAAATATGCTCTACCATATCCACCTATTTAGGTAATGGAAAGTACATATGGAGGAGAGTTAATGATGGAGATCTAATGGCATTGTACAGCCAGCACACCATTCTCCCTCCAACGTGCTCTGGAGAGGAGGAGTGAGTATGACTTGAAAAACACCCTGAACTAGACTGGGCTTGATGTAGTCACCTGCGTTCCTGCTGCAGAGTACTTGCCCAAAGGGCAATCTCCTTTCAGCCTGTCTGCTGGTGCAACCCGTTACGATTCAATGCAAGTGAAGGCAGCAGAAATCAGGCCCAAATAAACAGCATGCCATTCTTTACTTTTGGAGTTGGACTAGAAGGAATAAACAGCTCCCCTGAGGAATTCATCTGGCAGATGTGAATGGTCAGCATTTCTTGGCACTCCGCTGCTTTCTGAAATTCAGGTTCAGCTCCCGGAATTCATTTAATTCATGGGCAGGGTCAGGACACGGGGGCCACAACACAGGTATTTCAGCCAGTGGCATTACTTCAGGGCACCGTGTATTCATTTGTCCTCTAGTTTTGTTCATGCTACATACAGGTATAATCAGTCACTCTCTCCCAGATTTTCCCAGTCTCTGTGGCTCTCCTTTTGCTCTGGCCCAAGGTCTCCCCTGCCATGTCTTTGTCCCCAGCCCTGTGACTCACCTTCTGCTTCCCGCGGGCTCCAGTGCCCCGAGGGATCGCAGGGCATCGGGGAAGAGGCGCTGAAGGCGTATTGCACCAGGACTCTTCCTTCCGCACACAGATCACATGCTGATCCCACTTCTCTAGGAGGCCAGGAAAACAGGAAAACACACCAACTTAGTAACAGCTGAATGAGCTGCTTATTCAACTATATTAAAAGCAATAAGACTTAGAATTCAGTTCCACTTAACCCTCTTTTCACAGCACTGACAAGAGTGTTTTCTGACGGTGACCTTCTGTAGGTTTGGGCTAACGGCATCTGTGAGTCCGCCATCCAACACAAAACGACAGCATCCTGTGAAATCACGCTCAGCTACATCTTTCTTTTTTCCCCCCTCTGCACTACAACTGGATCAAACCCTGACAAAAGGAAATACGTGTTGCTTAGTGGTTAGAGAAGAGAAACTGGCCTCGGGAGATTTCAGATCTATTTCTGCTCTCCTACCGTGGATTTATTGCTTGAACTTGTAGTATCTTCAGGATTGCAAAGGCCTTGGGCTTACTGGTGATTAGAGGAGAGGGCAAAGTCCCAGGCTCTGAGAACATCAGACAGAGCATCTCTGCAAAGCATGGCTTCGCTAAGTATGCAAGGACCTGCTTTTGGAGCTGTATCACAGCCCAGATCATTACATGCCTGGAAAAGGGGTGGGTTATGAACATACAGAAAAGAACATGCCCTGAATCCTTTTCACAAGGGAAGCTGGATTTGATACCTGGCAGCTTTGGCACCAGTGGATGGCTCTTTCTGAACTGGAACATCTTATGGCTCCATACCGTCAGATGGCATGGCATGGCATTGAGAAAGCCACTTCACTGCCCAACGCCAACATTGCTTCACCTAGACAATACACCTAATACCAGCTACTGTCAATAAAGTACTATCAGCAGATGTGGTTGAACAGGAAAACCCAGTGAAAACCTGATTCACAAATATTTTTGCTAAAACATTCACAAGATCAGGGTTTAAGCTGATGTAGACTGGAGTAATTCTAATATCTTCCATAACATTAAGCTGATTTGTATCAGCTGAGGATGCAACTCACACAGTGCAGCCCTACATTCCTTGGGGTCACAAAACTGGGAACCGTGTATGACCCAGAATGTGTGGTTATTCATCCCAGTAAGTTGCTTATTATTCAGAATTCACCGTTCTGCTTTAAGGAACACTGCCCACTCAAAAAGAAAGGGAAAAAAAAATCTTAATGATGAAACGCACCTAGAAAAGGACAGAAGTTTTAGGCAAACAATTTGTGCATAACACACTGTACTCTCTCAGATACTCAAGTAAGTATGGATTGAGTCATCAATTATCATAATCAGCTATGCAAATTTTAACCATCTCCCATTGCACAATTTATTTCAGCCCTGCTTTGCGAAGGGCGCTGTGCTCCTCAGGCAGAAGTTATTTTGGATCCTCAGTCAGGACAGCGGGACTGTGAATTTACTCTCCCGGCCATCCCACGCTGGGCCATCTCCTTTCCCTTTGGTGGTAGGGACAACACATGCTCAGCTGCTCCACAGCTTAGCATCTCCTATTTGTTGACAGGGATCTATCTGAAAGTCAACTTTCTGTTGGCTTTATTAGGCGGAAGCAGGGATTGTCAACAGGGGGGACTTGGAATGAAATCGGTGATAAAATTCGTATCCATTTCGATATGGCTCACAGCCATCCCTACAAAGAGACAGTAAATGATTGAACTCACAGACAGTGCAGAAAGGGATGCACCTGCTGAAAACATCTGAAGAATAAAATGTGGCAATGGGGTAGCATAAAGAAGAGGGAGGCAAAGGTGCCCTCCTCTTCCTTGCACAATCTGTAATGCTGGTAATGAACAAATCTGGTCATGTTGCGAATAACTTCTCTCTCTGTCTCACTTTACCCACCTGCACTACTGGTATAACACTGCCTCTTTCATTGCTCAGCTGTCTATTTAGCAGTGGTTTAAGTGTCTAACCCAGCTTACCTAAATAATATATGCGAAAAAATTCAAGAATCCAGAATAAAAGGTACTGAGAAATCAAAATGTAGAATTACTATTGTGCAGTCGTTTTTCAGACACATCCACCAACAGTGAGGATAGAAGTCCCTGCAATAATAATCTTTCAGTTTCTCTACAAAGAGACTCCTGCATTAGCGCTTGGTCCTGGATGAGGACAGGACTCTGAAAGCCAAGTTTCCACAATTAGGACTGCTTTTTACTCAAATTAGCAGCTATACAATTTCATCACAGGCTGCCATGGTGGAAAAAACTGTAGGCTTATGGACAAACATTTCCTTTTACCAGCAAGGACTTGGAGGTAAGAGAAATCACAAGGAGCATCATGTGGGAAAGGTTATGAGCAAACTTTCTCTTTTTACTTTTCCAACTTGGGAGCCAAACTCAACCCTGATGTAACTCCACTGGCTGAAAGGAGTTACACAGGGGATGACTCCTGGGTTAAAGTTTTTGGTCTGCAGACTCTTGCACACAAATCCTACAAACAGCCATGAATGTCAAAACTAATTATGGAATCGTATTTACAGGCTTATGAAAATCTAAGCCAGATCCTTACACCTTATGCAGCCACTGACATCAAGACAAAACGAGCATAAATTGGTTCAAAACACTATTAATTAGGAACGATAGCATATCTGACACCTTATACACCGGTGCACATGACTCCCTAAAGTGCAGGGTAATGGAAAATCTAGACTTCTCTGTTTTCTAATAAGCCAAGTATTGGGGAAATTCCAGCTTATGAAGTTCAGAGCTCAGGAGGAATTCATTCCTACAGCATGATATTTCTGTGAAGTGGATTCGAAATCTAAAGATTACTAGTGAAAACCAGACAATTCTCTTCAGGGCCAGCACCAGTTCACTGGGCAACTCAAAACCAGTAAAAATCTGTTGTCCTTCCAGTAAAGAGTGCCTGTTTTCAGAGTAAATTGTATCTCCTTACTTGAAATTCAGAATTGGTGTTCTCCCCTCCAAGGCACTGAAACTTTCCAGCAAGGTTTAAACAAGCGATTATCAAGCGTAGCCATCTAGATCTGGGACACCATACTGACCAAAATATTTGCTTGCTTAGAACGAGATAGCATCAGATTCATGATTAATGCAGTCACCTCACTGAAAACTTGGAAGAGCAGATGCATTCAAAGTTTTCTGTCCAAGCAGAATTTGCTGCAGAGCCCTATTACAATAACTGTTTACATCCTGCCTACGCATATCAAACAGGAGGCGCGTGAATGGATGCTTAGCGACAGCACATGAATGCATCTAATAGACGCAGTCAGGAAATGAATAGAGTTTTCTTCTTCTCACTTGTTTTCACTTGTTTTATTGGCTCTATTATTATTTTATTATTACATAGTATTATATGCGCGTGCGACATTTTTCATGCTTTTTTTTTAAAGTGAGGATGGAAAACAGTAAGTATTCCAATCCTGTGTGTAGTAGCTACAGGAAGAAATGCTGGTTCTTGACATATTTGATTATTAGAGATGTTTCAAAGCTCAACCAGCTGCTGGAGTTTCGGGTCAAACACATGTTGGCAAATTTATGTGCAGGTAAATGACTAGACTAACATAGCAGACATCAATTGAACACTCTAAACAGGTAAGGAGGGTCTGTCAGGAAGAAGATTTTGCTTCTGTGCACAGCTCATGTAGCTACTCTTGCCAAGCTGTGAGGACACAGGATAGCCAATCCCAAATTTACAAGAACTATGAGTTAGCATTACTCTCTGTCCCCAGATCTACATAATTAATCATGTAATTTCCAGAACTGAGGTCCTAAGAGAAAAGCACCTAGCACTGCGGCACCTGCCACAAAGCTGCATCTAAAGCAGGGAAGAGGCACATGGTCTTTACCTCCACGCTCCATCTCCCTTCAAATGCAGACCTGTCAGGACCTCACCCACAGAGACAGCCAGCCCAGTGTTACATTTTTAAACACAGGGCTAATTTTCCCTTCCTGACTTTCATTAAGCAGAGGTCACTGCCTATGCACAGCTCTAGGGAATGAAAAGGACATAAAAGGAACTGGAGTTACACTGAGTGCGCCTACAGTAGCATTGTAATTTGGATCAGGAGCGAGCTTTTGAAGTGAAACTCTTCATCTTCCCCACTTAGAGCACTCTGCGCAGTCCAGGAACTGGAAGCTGGACCCAGTTTTGCCTGAAACCAGAGTGGAGATGTGCTCCAGGACCACACCTGATGTGCTCCAACTGCTGAAGCCATGCGCCAGGCCAGAGCTCGGCTGAAACAACCCCCCAAAAAACCCCTACAGTGTTGACGTCAGGTCTTCATTAACAACTGTTTTGCGCTAGAGATCTACTTATATTGGGCCACAATACTTGCTAATGTAGCCAGAGCCATTCATCCCTTTAAGGCCCTTTTACACTGTCAAAACAGCACGGAAGGGGCCTCTGTGCATGAGAAACCAGGCCCAAGGCACTCAGCAGCTGAGTATCAGTCCTCTGTTTTTTACATGAATAGTCCCATTGAAGTGAATGAGTTTATTCATTCAAGTGAGGCAAGTAAAATTTGGGCCACGGTGTGCACTTTGTGTAAAAATATCTGCAAAGATTGACAGTATTCCCACACACAGATAAGATTATACTTGGCCAATTTTACCTCCTACTTGTCTTGCACAGTGACCCAATTTTACAAATTGATACAGGCATGTATCTCTAGCCGAGCAGCGCTGGACACATTGGTACTGGAAGTTCAGCATGTGAGCTTTTCCACTATTAATCACTATAATACTATTATCATCCTTGTTTTGATTAATATATCAGAAATTTGGGCATGTTTTAGGATCATTCATATATTTCAGTGACATTTTTAACTGGTCACAGCAACATTTCTGTATCTGATAGTGTTGGGAATCTCATTTTAACAAGGAATTGGACTCAAACTATTTGAGGCTGTCTCTTTAAATCTCTTGAGTAATACTGAGCACACAGATTTGAAAACCCAAAGGACTTTTTTTTTTCCTAGAAAATCACTATTTATTTAACAGATGATAACTCTGTTATGAAATTTTAGATTTAGCAGGCTATCCACTGTGTGTTATTTAAGAAGCAACTAACTAGGGGTTATTAAGAACATATTGATTGAGTTATAAGAAATATGTAATAAAGACATATTTGGTTACCTAACAATTAACTGTGCATCAATGTGTTTTAAGAAGCAGATGGTATTTATTTAACACACAATACGTATCTTCTGAAATCTAAATTAAATTGGAGAAACTTAATTGACCTAAAAATGATTATGGGCCAAAAAATTCTGAATTAATTTTCAGAACTTCACATAAGTCATTTTCACATGTAGGGAATAAAAGGATTCAGTTGCAAAACTGCAATTAAAGCAAAGACTGTTCAGAGCACAAGACCTGTCTTTATCAACTCCTAATATGATTTGATTGCTCTCCCCATATTAATCTGCGATAAAGGTGGAAAATGTCATCTGAGCAGAAAATAACAGCTATCTGCCTACTTAGATAAAGTGCAAGCTGGCCACTGCAATGGCCATGGTGTCCTAGCAGTGCTGGAAGGAGCCTCATCCCTGATGGAGGCAGTGGCTTTCAAGGTGCTCTCACTGCACAAAGCAGCAGTGCTGAGACAGCTCTTTGGGCGCTAATATGCTTGTAAATTCGGCCTCCTGTGATATGTACTGCTACAGCCCTGAAGGACACTCAAAGTTTGTTCTCTATAAAATAACAATGCAAAAAGCGGAGAAGACAGACAAACAGGGAAGGTGAGTTAACAGGAATATGAGAAGGACAATCATTTAGGTACTTCTCTGCTAGGACCCCTATAGCTCCTGCAGCCTATCCAAGCACGGCGTAGAGTATTTAGATGAATGACCCAGTTGCTCAGATCATCCTGGGGCAAGAGTTGCTCCAGCTATGAACTGCAATGTGGTGCAACTCTTGTCCAGAGCCCTGCATTCATTTCATGTTTATTGGTACCGCGTAGCTGCATGCCTATCAGACACGAACACACACACATACTCTGACCTACGTGCTCTGCTGAGGGTGCAGCAAGATGATGCTTGCACGATACTCAGGGGTTTTGGGTCTTTGGTTCAGCTCCCATCTCAGACCTGCAGCTCAGGGAAGGAGGCAGCATTTGTCCCTCTCCCTGGCTCTGCCACCTCCTTGCCCTGTGAGAGATTCCACTGCCCATGAGCTCTGTGATGCCATGGGAGTAGAAACAAGATTCACCTTGTCCTTGCAAAAGAAACGTGAAAGAGAAGGAGGGGGAACGTGCAGGCAGAGCAGAAGCCCACAGGTATTTGTAAGGAGCAATAACAGCAGGAATCGCAGGGCCGGAATCGTTGATTGAAAATTCCTCCCGTAACATATGGGAAAAGATTTGCCCTTTACATGGCAAATCAATGGCTCTCCACAGAGTACTACAGGCTGAGAAAGGAAGGGCAGAAAACAGATCAATAACCTCCTCAATATGAACCAATTTAGGAAAGAGCCTTAACCCAGACTGAGCACAGCACACGATAAAGCTGTGCTCCTGGAGTGGGGTCCCGGGTTGTTCCCCTATTTCTCCCCTTTCCATTCAATTCAGTGCAAGAGTACAGAGCAGCGCGTGATCACCTTTCAAAGTAGTGGCCATCAATGGGTGGAAACCACTCCAGGGTGACAGTGGTGGAGGTCCGAGCCACAATCTGGGGGGCGATTGCAATGGGAGCCGGTTTCTTCGCAGGCTGCCAGCTCTGATAGACGAGGTCCAAGTAGCAGTGCATCCTGGCGACTTGGTTGGGTGTGAAGGAGTTGGTGCAGTCATCATCTGAAATTAAAACAGAAGCTGCATCAACCACGTGGGAGATAAGGCGGGAGCAAGAGAGAATTATGACCCAGTGAATGGTGGCTTCTTGCAAGGGCCGGGATGGGTTCTCGCAGCACTCAAAAGTTAATGGCCTGTGAACAAATTACTGCAGTCATCACTTGTGGAGGCAGGTGAAAGGAAACAAAAGTTAAAAAGGAAAAAAATAAATCAATAAAACCTTCTCTCCCTCTGGTCCGGGATATACGTGAAGCCCCGAGAGATCATCCCTAGATGAGACAGAGACAAATGGAGGTGAAGAAACAGAAAGCCTGAGTGCAGCACCTGAGGTCAGAATCGGGACTAGCAGTGGACCTTTGGACTTCAAAGAATTTCATGTCTAAAAGAATATGTCTGAGAGAGGATAAAAGGACAAAGGACGGCTAGTGTTAGGATAAAGCATTGAGCGAGATTCATGCAAACTGTGTGCAATAGACTTTAACAGATTTCTTAGATTAAAAGAACACAGAATTTTAAAAAGACATTATTTTTTTAAAGTTCTTAAATTTTCTAATGAAGAAATAAAAAATGTTCTGCAGGATCAATTTAAAAGAAAATCGTTACAAATACTGATTAAAAAAGTAAATTTTTGGTGCAGCAAAACAACTTAATTTCTATTAAAAAGCTCCCCCATTACTATTATGATTCTATCCCCTTTCTGAACTTCTTATAAACATTTTTGGTATTTCAAATTTCTTTTTCATTCAAAATGGAGAAATAATTTTGCTGGATAGTTTCCCATAAATATCCATTTCTCATTTCGACTGTTTTCCCCAAACATGATTTGGCAACAAGAACACATCTAGTGCCCTCTTGAACACCATAACTTTACAACTACAATGCCCTGGGAGAAGTAGAAAATTACTATTTCTCTATTGTGCAGATCACAGAAGGAATAAATATGTTGTGCAAAGTCACCCAGAAAAGCTCTGCTGAAGAACTTATTGCTAGCACTTTAACCGTTTTTCTGGTACTCTTCCCATCAGATGAAAAGCTCTTGAAAACACAGAGTGTTTCTTCACATGTGCCTGCAGAGTTCCCAGCCCAGTAAAGCTCAGTCCCAGACGGGACCTCTGCACGCTGCCGCAATATGAACAACAATGACAGTTTTGCACAGGTCAAGTAGTACGCTTTTCTGGGAAGATGCAGGTCACCGAAGGCTGTTCAGAGAGTTGCTTGCGTGCATGTAAGTTGGCAGTTCAATATTGTAATAGCGTTACTAGATGCTCTGATGTCTTCAAGTCCGTGCCCTGTGGAACTCAAGAGGAATGAAAAAATATGAACTTGTTCTAAAGAGAAGTGTGAATTTGCTGGCTAATTTAAAACCTCAGCGCATTTTCCCTGCGATGCAAGCAAAAGGAGACAGCTTCGGTTGAGACCCTGCTCAAATCACAGCCCCAAATGCAGTCCTTCCACAGTACGGACACGACAGTTCACACGTTCTCCTGTGTCTCTCCAAATTCCACTGAGCAGTGAACCTCCCCTCATCAAACATGCACAGCAGAGAGACTGACACCACCAGCTTGAAAATATCTACAAATCCCTGCGGGTATGCAAAAAGCTGCCTTAATATGACATCTCTGGGTTTCCTCAATAATTATCGATGGTCTATCCCTGAGCATGTTGTAAAAGCCATAAATATTCTTCACGGAAGCCCAAAAGGAGACAAAGGCCCTTAATAGCCATCATAAACGAACAATAAAATATATATAGGACAAGGCAGTGAGACAATGGCACAGGAGAAAGATGACCTGCATTCTCAATCTGTTTAAACATCAGCACAGGCTGTGTCCTGGGGGAAGGGAAGGGAGGAAAGGCGAGGGAGAAAGATATTTCACTGGATCACTCCATTTCAAGAAAGGTTCAAGATCCTCCAATGAAGTAATAGTTAGAGAAATTCAAGAGACTGTGCTGGGATGATCATTCCAGCAGAATTCAGAGGCAGAATTCCTGCTGATTTCATGGAGAGTGGTCTAAAAGATTAACTTATCTTTTTATTTGGGAACACCACGGCTATTTGGACTTGTAAAAATAATTTACAAGTCCAATTTCTCACACTTCATTTTCTGGACATCACGACTTATTATTTCAGGGAAATAAAAGTTATCTTTTAAGTCAGTGCTTTGCTACAACGTTGGGGGTAACTGGACAGATGGATGTTACAGACAGACAGACAAACACAATATGATCAAGCTGTATATAAGCAGCAAAACAGAAAGGAAAGAAAGGCAATGTTTAGAGCTGCATGACCTCAACCTACATGTTTCAAAGGTATTTGATATCCTGATATATTTTTATTCCACTGGCAACAACAGAAAAGCAAACAGATTCATGCATGAGCTCTAAAGATGCCTATCATGTCACTTTATTTAATTTTTCAAGAAAAAAAAAAAAAGGTTTCTGCTCAGAACACCAGCACATACTTAGCTCCCAGGAGCAGATAGGTATCTCTGTGGTCTGCCTCTCTGTCCCAGCTCTCAAGAGAATTGGCGAGGCAAGTTCTCTCTGGAAAAAGAGACCTCAGCGTTTGGAAACACACACGCTCCTCCCCTTGTCACATACACACAAGCAGATTTTGTGGAGGGATGTTGTCATCTGAAGTGGCACTGACTGATTTGTGTGATGTTACCGGGAGGCTGTATCAGGCAGTAACTCTCTGCCCTACCGCATGCACTAAAGCGCATAACTCGCTGAGGAGCTCAGTGCGTGTATGCTTGTCCCTGAAAACACTCTCTAAACAAACAGAAAAATAAAGAGAATACGAAGCATCACTTTTAGCTAGCACCATGAAGGACATAAAAGCATTTCTGTTATAAATCATTTCAATCTGTGCCCCAGATGACATCAAACACTTTGCTTCTCTACAGTTTTATTACAGAATAAGCACTCCTATGACCTTTTGAGTGGGCAATCTGTGTTTTCGCCTGGGTATAAAGGTGCCCTTCAGTGGCTATAAGTATACTGGTCACCTTTAAAATGTTGTTGATGCTGTCAGCTCAATGTCACAAACCTTCATCACAGCTAGACCCTTTGACCCAAAATAAGGGGAAATATGAGCCAAGGTATCCCCTGTTCTTTCTGGGAAATAACAGAGGGTCCTTCAACTCCCCTTGAACTTCCAGGGGTGCAGCAAGGAGCCCACCCCACCCTCATCCGACGGGCAAGGGTGACAGGAGCTCATGCCCTCTTTGCGGTACGCTCTGTGGGTAGGAGTGCCACTAATCGGCACTCTGTGCCGACAGAAGCCTGCAGAGTTATAACTACAAAATCAGGCTTTCGCTTAAGCAGCCTATTCCTCTTCGAGGGGTGGTTTTACCGCAGTGATATGGATGGAGCCTTTGTAGTGGCACTCCCAGCACAAACCAGCACAGCACACTGGTAGTCTTTGACCAGAAGAACAATCCCAACCCAGGTACTATCCCAGTATTCACACTCTAATGATGAAACTCAGATGGGAGTGACTCTAGCTGAACCACAGTGACTCCAAACCAAACAATAAACATGGTATTTGAACAGACACCTGGAGCAGTGTCTCATTAGATGTCTCCCTATCACAGGTTTATCCTACAGCCTTGGTGGTATCAATATTCATCTGACATTCAGTATCTTCTTTGGGAGAGGGTAAAGAATCTCTGAATTTGTGTTTTATCAAAGAAGACCTCATAGATCAGGCATCCAGATCCCAGGGAAATAGGCTGTCAAATTTGCTGTAGAGCCTTTAGAAGCTGTTTTCTTAATGCTTATCTCATTTCCTCCCTCCCCCAAACCTTCTGCCTGGTCACCACATTAAACTATGTAACGTTGGGGAAAACTGGGAAAAAAGAACAGGAGAACTGGGAGGGATTCCTGAGGACATCAAGTTTGATCCCTCATCAAGGCTGGTCCTAGACCAATGGGCACACATGTCAGCATAGGGCGCCGCATGAAATGGGCCGTAGAAATCAGAGCTAATGCTGATATTCTTTGTTCCTGCCCAACCACAGACACCACCAGCAAACCAAGGAAACCCAAGTACCTGCGTAGCTCATGAAGTTACTGAATGGCGTGTTTAGGAAACTCTGAAAACCGCACGTGTCATTGCCAGGTCCAGGATCCCCACACAGCTTGTGCTTAGGAGCGGGGTTGGTGTCACTGCAGAGGTCTCCGGTCTCAAAGGAGGGCTCAGTTTCCATGCATGGATCGCTGCAGGAGAGGATCTCTGAGATTCCCCGGAAGACGTGATAGAGCCCCAAGCTGTGCCCAATTTCATGGATCATTGTGTGCGTGTGGCCAGGGATTCCATAGAAGGAGGGATTCAGCACAATGCCACCTGCAAGGGGAAAAGAGAATAGTAGCTTCTACATTTGCCTCGTCTTCCTCAGAACAGCAAGAGAAAGGGAAAGGAAGACAATCCTGAGGGCATATCCACTGGCAGTTCACTAGATCCTCTACAGCACAGACTGCTTTTTGCACATTGCCTGCTCAGAGAAACTGCATGGCAAGGTTTAATCTCACCTTTAATCTGGGGCTCTAAGGATGAGGGATCGTGGGACAAAGTCCAAGATCCTAAACCAAAAACACAGTGGCAATTGGTCCTTAACTGAATATGCTGAATTT
Source organism: Balearica regulorum gibbericeps (assembly GCF_011004875.1). Classification (NCBI taxonomy): domain Eukaryota; kingdom Metazoa; phylum Chordata; class Aves; order Gruiformes; family Gruidae; genus Balearica; species Balearica regulorum. Next base: position 9,281,173 of record NC_046203.1, read on the forward strand.
GGTTTGTTTGTTAACTTACAGAAAAATCCTACAAGCAATTACTTCGTATTATGCAATTTCAAATACTTAATGTGCTAAAAGAGAAAGATTCTGCCCAGATAAGTGTAAGCAATGTATTTGATACCACGAGTCAACCAAAACATACATGGAGCACTCTCTGCATACTATTCCACAGGGCAAAGATATAACAGAAGCCTATTAACTTCTGAAACACCCTAAACATCGCAGTAGGTTGCACCAATATTTGCAAACTAAAAGCTGGACAAAGAAAACAGAATACACCCGAGGCTGGAACAGTTTTTGCAAGGTGTGCTCTGATCACATAGACAGCTTTGAAGTAACTGTCAGAAACACACTGTTCATACGCTCAGACAAGTCTAGTTTGATCTGAACTGCACGGTCCACTGATGAATATGCATAAGTCTAATGTGTCAAACAATACGAAATCCTGGAATGTGATAATTCTAAAAGTACTGCGTGGTTGTTAAATGTGCACAAAGAAAACCAATGGTGATTTTTTTTTGTTGTATGTGTTATGGGATGTGTAGATAAGCAAAGAGTGTATTAGTGAGACTTTACAGTATATTGAATTAATCATAAGAATTATATTTTTAGCTCAGCTAGATATACCTTTGGATTTATGATATGCTTCGTATTTTCTTTATTTAGCTTGTTGACCTCAACTTTTCCAAGCCTTTTATTTGAAACTGTTTGTGTATATTGCCTACCATGAGAACGGCAGAGTGCTTTGTAAAAGTTATAGTGGGAAAATAAATCTTGAATATGGCACACTAATATTTTAGTGACAATGAGGAGAGAAAAGGTTTTGGCAGGAGGAACTTTATCAATGACTGTAGCACAGGGAAGATGAGATCACCAGGTTCAGACACACCATAGACTCTGCCTTCTCATCTGCCTGGAGACTTGATTGTCATAATCATGGAATTACAGGAAAATAAGACCGAGAAGATCTTAAGTCATCTAATTCCACTGTCAAACAATGCAGGACCAATCAGGTCTATACCATCCCTAACGTCTCTTCACAACCCCTGACGACACAACTACCCCAGCAATCAATTTCAGCCCTCAGTATCCTTACGGCTGCAAAGATTTAACTCACATCTAATCTGAATTGATTTTTTGGCAATTTAAGTTCATGACTTCAGCTCCTGCCTCACACAGATATGAAGAACAGAAGATTCTCCTCCCCTTTCATCAGCTTTTATGAGATTGTCATCATTCCCACTTCAGGCTCTTTTCCTTCACTGTGAATAACCACAATCCATTCAACCTTTCCTTGTAGCTTAATCCTTCTTGTATACCTCCCTGACTGTTGTTCTCCTTTGGTTTTGCCAGTTGGCTCACATTTTCCTTCAAGTACAGTGTCCACACATGATACAGTGTTCCAGCTGAAATTTTATCAATGCTGAAGACCACTTTGGATGTCTTGCAAGGACACAGACACACACCCACATAGCAATAGAGAAAAGACTCCCTTTGTGCGTGGGCATGTGTGATTACACGCACACAGTGGAGAGGAGTCACATGTGCATGCACAAATATATACTTAGTATTAAAAAAAATGGACTGCAAATTTAAATACGGACACAAAAGAGTGAACAAAATTAATCACACTACAACATCATGCCTGTTATGCCACATGGAGCATCTGTACATCCTTCTCACAGCACTGAACTGGTCCTTCCGCCAGCTCTCCACAGACCCAATTAATTGTCTACAGACCTACTCATATGCAGGCACTGCAATCCCATGTTCCTTCCACGTTCCTTCTTACAATACGTGCTGTGAGTCCTCCAGTGCTTGAGGTCTACCCACGTGGAGCTGTTTACACCCAGAGAGGACCTTGGTGCATGGTTTTGTGGGGGTCTCTTTCCCAAAGGTACTTCCAGAGTTTGTTTTCCAATGCCAGGAGTATTGGTGAAATTCCTCAGCAGGACGTGCCTTCAAAATAAAGGCTGGGTAAATGCTTCTGGCATTGGACAGCCCTGAGGCAGCTGGAGAGGGAGATTTTATTTTTGCCTTTGTTGAAAATTTATATTTTTCACAGCTGTCAAGAATCTAAATCAATTGCAGTTTTACAGAAAAGATAAACTCCCTCACCCAGACAATCTCTATCCCAGCCTTTAGATCTGCACAACAGGACATATTTCATATTTTTTATTAAGTACATATTGGATTTATAGAAGAGAGTAAAAAAAAGATTAAAGATGAATTCTTACAGACCAAGCACAGGTCTGGGAGGGCTATTATGACAGGAAATTATGACCATTATTTATTTATTTTTACTTTTTTTGCACTGCAAGTCAACTTTAAACTGTTGGCTAATGTCTTTTTTCTCGTGAGATCTTTTTTTGGTCAATGAATTCTGTCAATACACTGTAGGAGCTGAATTTAAATTGTTTTGCTCAGGCATGATGTTGACAATTAGCTTAACGAAGTGACAGAAGAACTCATCAGGGCTTTGGGCAAGCCCCAGCCTTCTTGCAGAAGGTTCTTCTTGGCACTCTGGAGCTCTCCCCTTTTTCTCTGCTCCCTCCCATGGCAACACCAAGGGAGGCTGTGAAAATACTCATTTAAGGCAGGATAGGCTATATTGCAGCCTGATTTCACTCCAGCAGTGGCATTAGGGCTAGTGTTTCCCACCAGCAACCCATCCCGTTGCACAATCAGAAGCAGAGTTACTGCTAGAGGGCTAGAGCAGGAGTAGGGGGTTGTGGTATTACACAGTGATAGAAATCACAGCAGTGTGGGTGCTGGTTGAGGCTGGGGTTAACATCTATCTTCGTTTTTGCCAGAAGACGTGGGGAATGCTCACTGGTAGGCATTTACAGCATCTTCTGTTTTGGGTGCTCCCACCAGGAGCCCAGGGAGATGGGGCTGGAGGCAAGTCAGAGTGGAAGTGACTTCCCTTCCAGCCTAGCTCGGCAGGAGACTTTTGGGTGTCAGTGCCGGTCTTTGGGAAGGGAAGTTTGCTCACGCTTCTTCCAGAGCAGCTGCAGAGCTGGATGTCGTAATAAAACGTTTACTCAGTGAAGTAGGGCAGCCAGCTCCAATTGCTTGGTCTGACCATGGAGCCTCACTCAGCTATGGAGACAGGTGACTGGAAGGAAAAGTTAATATCTAAGGTCTGAGGGTAATGTATTTTTGAACATGGAAAAGCCTCCCTGACTGATGGCTCAAGTTGTAGTTCAGCTCTCATGGTATGCTTTAGAATAATAAACACCATATTTTGCTCCCCTCGTCTAGCTTTACATTTGCCACATCTTTTTTGTTTTGCTCAACGTGGGGTTGGGTAATATAAAAACTGGCTGAAACAGCCTTTCACAAAGACTGAACTTGGCTGAAACTAGACTTCACTTCCAGCCTAGGAAGGTCTGGACAGCCTGGAGAAATATCTGGAAAACTTGTGAGAATCCCTGCTTTTATGACCAGATCAGGTTTGCAGCCCCAGGGAGGTTTGTGCAGTTAAGAGAAGTACATACAGACTCAGTCGGTGCCTTCTGAACCTTTTGAGGTTCATCTGACATTTTGCAAGGAACACAGGTCCGGCAGCACTGCAGGTGTCAGGGCAATGAGTCATTTGGGAGGTTGCACAGCTTTGTCTGGAGCCCTGGGTTCCAGCAGCCATGCTCAGCAACCCAGTTATGAAACACGCAGGGCAATCTGCAGGGTAGCGAACTCTTTCCAGTTCCACTCAAATGAACATTAGAAATACAATCTCTCAGCAATTTGCTCTTTTGCACGTTGGTAGAGAAAAATAGCAACAAATGGTAGCTGTACTGTGTGAGGACAATTAATTGAACACTTACTAAGTAATGAAGTAAGGATCAGAACATAACAGGCTAAGGTTAAAAATTCACTTCTGTCTAGCATCCCCCCACCTATCCCCCCAATCTTCTTTGCAAAGTGCTCCCATGGAGTGAATGCCCTGTAAAGTAGCTTCACTTAAAAGGTGAAATACTTTCAGCTTGACATCATCTACAAATACCATAATATGCTTTGGGTTTATAACCTAATATTTTCCTGGTTGTGAGCCAGTATCTGGGAATCGTGAAATACTTTTTTTCCCCTGACTATATATTAGAGGAATGATAAGAAATCAGAACAGAGCTTAACGCATATTTGTCTTTCCTTCTTAGCGCCTCAAAAGAATGCTTCACAAAGAAGAAACATCTTTATCACTCACCTAGATGCATCAAGGCTTCCTTGTCCCAGGGCCAAGTTGCCACTCCAGCCAGCTCTTCCTCAGAGGAATTGGCAAAGAAGATGTTGAGGTGTGTGGATCCATCCAGTTTGAGTATGTTCTTCAGTTCATTGACATCTAAGTATGCTCTGTAGAAAAAGAAAAGCTTTTTTTTTTTTTTTTTTCTAAAGGTGACACAAAAAGCAACAAAGTATTGAAGTGCTGCAATCCAGGCAAAGATCTTATAATATCCTGCATATCAGTCACCTGAAATATTTTAATAACCCACTCCCAAACTTCAATTAACTTTGCATTCATATAGTAAATCTCATCTAAGGACTTCAGGCCATTGATTAACTGAGGCTACAAAATCCAAGGTAAATACATAAAGCTGTCCACATTCCTAAGATAAGTATAGGAATCTATTTATTATGAATGTAATTAACCACGTATTATGGTCAGTAAATCTTTTTATATCAGCAGTTACCTTGCACATTTCCTCTAAGATGTTTATTATTGTTACCTTTAATTTTCCTTCACAGTAACAAGTTTCACATCTTCAGGCTGGAGCAACAACTAACACCAGCTTGCAAAGTTACTCCTTTAGCACCAGTAGCAGTCACTTCTGCTGAGTTGCACTTGGTCTAACCCTGACATAGGATGCTTGTTTGGGAATTGCTATTTCCAGCAAGCAAAGTTGTGCCAAGAGATGTCCTTGTGAGAGACCTCCACAGGAGTGGTACCATACCATGACATAAATTCCTAAGGCTCCTTAAGGTGAGCAGTGTTTCTTCTTAGCTTTTGGGATGTCTGGAGGTTACAGAGCAATCTGCTTGCAGGCAAGCAAAGCCAATCCCTTAAGCTCGATGGCTGTTGAAGTACTTTTAGCGCTGCTTTGAAGGAGTAGACTTTGTCAACGCTGGAATACAGGAGTTGCTACTTGCCAAAGTGTGTACCATGGTGCCACGCTGCTTTCAGTGGCACTGCGATGCTCTAACTCTGAGCAAAGCTGGAGAACGTGAAACATAAGAGTAAACCCATTGCTTCTCTGTCTCCAGTTCACATTGTCTTTTGATATTAAGTGTTGTGTAACACATAATCTAAAACAAGGATGAGTTGTGCTATCTTCACTGGACAGGTGGAAACAATGGAAAGAGATCACACTGAGCCAAGCACAGCTGACAAGCTTCTAAGGAAAGGATCCCATGATGGTCTTGAGCAGGTTGATACCTGCTTCCCAAAGTCCCCCTTTCTGTATGTGCATGGGTGCTTATAGGGCTCATGTAGCTCTCACAAACCAAACGCACTCACATTCACTAAGTAGGGTTCCTTGCATACTTTGCAAGGCTTTCGTTCCCAGAAGGGTGAAGAAAAAATAGGGGAGTTGGCTCAGCACCAAGATCTTTCTGTCCTTCCCTGGAGGACTCCCCAATGGAAAACACATTCATATTTCCACAATAGCTTCCCCTGCCACTTGCTGAAGTCATTGCCTCCAAAATAGTTCATGGCTGGGTGTCCCCAGGCTCTCGCTGACTCATGGAGGAAGACGTGCTCTTTGGGGACACCAGTGGAAGGGTATGTTTCCATTCCATACAGTGTTTATCTTCCGATCGATGTGAATGACATCCTGAAGGACAGGTCAGCACTGTGACCCTTTACACATTTCTCATCTCTCCAGTGTTCCCAACACATCTATGGAAAACACACAGATCTTTCCCTTAGCTCCTCAAGCTTGTTCTGCATGTATCTGCACAATGTTCTGAGGCTATGCGTTATCTATTTCCAGGATCTTCTTTGTGCCTTTGAAAACATCTTTTCCCAACATGGGCTCATACTTACACATGTCCGCAAGCAACAGTTTGAAGTTGCGTATGAGAGCTAATGCGCATTTCCAAATGAAAGCATAAGCGCATTGGGGGAGTATGTGACGGAGGACACACGCATGGGAAGGGGCTGATGTGCACGTCTGCACGTATGGCACCATCAATAAAAGACAGTGAGCGAAAGTGTAAGAGAGAACATGGGAGTGATGTGATACTTTGTGTAAGACAGAAAAGGACAGAAACAGAAGCACTGCGTACCTCTGAGTAGAAAAATGTTTGTGTGTTTTGTATCACAGTGGGAAGGAAAGGCCTGCTGTCTGTATTGAGACTGCGGTTGTTGACTCTGGATGCAGATACTTTATGGCCTATGCAAATCCCTGTAGGAGTAACTATAATCCAACTCCCCTCCTGAGATTACCATTTTTATCCTTGCTCTTCTCTTATGGTTTCAAATAATCTAAACTAATATTTCTTTATTCTCAGCCGTCTCTTTGCTTATTGTTTACACAATCCAATCCCCATTTATATCCGCAGTTCATGGCCACAATCGCTCTCTCACTTACATACCGGCTATGTGCTTCAACATCTAGGGCTATTTTGTACGTGGATTATTACTGCAGACAACATTCAGAGCAGGCAGCATTTAACTAATTGGCCAGTGATGTCAGTACATCACCGAGACTGAACTTATGTCTTACGTAAATCCACTGTATTAAATCAATTGGACTTGGTTTTACAGTATTTCTCTGACCACTAATTCTCTGCTAGCCAATGAAAGCCTGTGAATGAGCAGAATATATTCAAACAGTGTAAGAACAGAACGCTAAGATGATTTTTTAGCAAAGGGTCTGTATAGGAGTAGATGTAAACAGATCACGCTTGGGAGGAAGTAAATGGAAACCCCTTTGTAAAAGCAGTCAGCACCCCCCAACACATAAACATGCTCGAGCAGTTAGCGCAGGCAAATCCCTTGTCAGCATGTGAACATGTGCCTGCATGTGCGTGCACGAACAGAGGTGTGAGTGTGTAAGCAAGGGTTTGGATTGTGCACACATGCAAGACAGCCAAGAGCATGTATGCAAAGGAACCAGCGTGTGTGTGTGTGTGAGAGAGATAAAAACACGTGCTGGAATTCCGTCCTCTCCTTCCTCCCCATGTTTCTAATAACCTCCCATCCCTATCCATCATCACCACATTCCTACACTCAAGGAGGCATAAATTAACTACTTTTGCAGTTCATGTCCAACTACGTAGCCGCAGGCAGCAGACCCAAGAGTTACCAGGTCAAAATAGTTTTCAGTTATTGTGTTGGACTAGGCTGACTCCCCCCTGCTGCCGCGGCTGCTTTGTTATCAGCCCAGACTATCTGACCCAATGCAATCCGCGAGCATTGCTTACACTTCTCAAGGTTATGTGGGTCCCCTGATAGAGGACATAATGTCTGTCACATGGGCTCGTGCCAAAGACAGCCAAGGAGCCCAGCCTTTCCAGCACTGCCAAACTCGCATTTCAAAGACGTGAGTGCAGTCTTGGAAAGGGATCAAAGCTTTTCCAACTGTCATTAGAATATTTCCTTTATGCATCTCTCTGTGAGTGCCAGCAACATATTTCATAAAATTCATTGGCTTGAGATGGTACCTCCAATATAAACCTGAATGGGGGAACTGTCAGGGCAAGTCTATGTGGAAAACAAAACAAAACCTAAAGCACAACAAAACACGTGTAATTCCTGTAATGGAAAAAACATATGATGCTGAGTGTGCCTTGCCCAAGAAAGCCTAATGAGCCTATTAGTGCATCATAAAAGGCCTCCTTTGCTGGAATCTGGTTTAGACATAGAAATTCTATGGGCTGTTTAAGGCCATTTGGGACACCAAATCATATCAGGCAATGTGCACATTCCCACCCAGATCTTTTCATCGACTTATTTGTCCAATGCACAGCTTCGGTTTGCTTTCTCCCTCCACTGCAGCATAAATAACCCTCTGAAACTGTACTGTACAGCAGCTCACCCTTATCCAGTAAGCCCCAGACCTCACACCGGAATGCGTATCCCGTACAGCACTCCAGTTTCAGTCTAATGGAGTCTTTAGCTCATCCAGCAGTGCCTCGCGACCGCCCTACCCGCCACGCAGCCTGCCCCATCACTCACACCAGCCATTATCCCCGTGCCTGTCTCATCTGTCAAGCCTGTTTCCTGTCCATTTGGGCTGTGGCTTCGCTGCAGAGGACTCGTCCCCGAGGGGAAGCCCCCAGCCAGCAGCCCCATCTGCCCAGGGGGCCACAGCGAGGAGCTCCCTTCTGCTGGCCCTCAGCTCCAAAGCCAAACCCAGCCACAAATCTCTGCCGCTTAGCTACAAACACATTTGACAATGGCTTTTAAACTCGGTCTGTATCAGGTCTAATTGTATTAAACCTGGCCTTGATGACGACAGTGGAGCAGTTTTGTAACTAGGTTGGAAACTTCCTCCCCCATTTTCTTCCAGGTCAGAGAGTGGCTTTCCTGTGTTTCCCTAATGTGGCTGGGGTGCAGTCTCTTGCACTCGTGGTTGTTTTTGCAAGGAACACAGAGCCTTCCAGCCCTTATTGTTAGGAAATGTTTTGCTCTGAGTTATTCTCTATTTGACTTTGTTTTGGTTTTTTCCTTCAAAGACAAGCGTCACTTTACAGCAAGAAAACAAACAGGGTACTTAAGGGATTATTTGCAAGACTCCACCCAAACATAGAGTAGGAATTTTGCTATCTGCTCACTATGGAGTCTGGTCTCCAACTGACTGATGAGATTGTTAGGAATAAAAGGCACTGCATTTCGTCATTAAAAAAATAACAAAACAAAACCACCAGCATCTTCTGAACTGGGAAGTCAGCATCAAAAGTCTCCATTTTATCTCTTGACATGCAATGTCCTATCCTTTACCAAGCAGGTTCAGCGTATGGCAGGACAGAGTAAGTCTGCGGGAATCATAGGGACCCAGTACCATCACTCTCCTTCCCAAGGCTCCTTGTCTCTGTTTTCATCTGAGGCTCTCAAAAGAACTGTCAGCCCAGCTTAACCATCGTATACGATTAGCAAAGAGAAGGCTTTTCTGGACAGCCCTGGCAATACTTGTCGGCAGCCTGTGACAGATCCAGGAGTGGTTCCCAACGTGGTGTGGCTGATCCGTCTCAGTGGTGTTCCCTTGGTCCCTCCAGTTCTGACCTTGGCCCCAGGACTGACACTAATTCATTAGAGCAGCAAAGACCACAGCACTCACTAACCGTGTCCCATTTGTTCAAGGAACATGGGGGGCCCAAGGTTTTAGGGTGCTGTGTCCACCTACAGATTTTCAATAACTGCAGTAAAGAGCAAGGACGGTTTTGAGATAGATGATGTTCTTCCTGAAGATAATGGCAAGAGCTGTGAGTTCAACAGCACTGAAAGCTGACCTTGAAATGGGGCCATTTGGCAGATGTGCACAATTGTAATTTAGCTTTTCTCCCTGTGATTTCTCAGTCTTGGGTGGTTAGGCATGGGGGTCTCCTTTTGGAAACGCAGTGCTGATGCCAGTGTGTAAGCTGCCTTTTGCCGTCTGCCACACGGTCACAGAAAAACAAGTCTAGAAAGCACGTCCAGAGACCACGGCTGCAAGCCCTCCACCCCAAAGCAGGGGCATCTCTGTATGTCACACCGAGCAAATTTTTATCTAGCTCATACGTACACATGAGAAGGACTCTGCAACTGCCCCAGCAACCGGCAGCCCATGTTTCAATACCAGGACGTTTTTCTGAAGGTCTACCTAAATCTTTTTTGCTACAAAAGACGTGCATGACTGTTTATGCCATTCCCCACAGACAGGGAGATTAGACAATTCCCTTCTGCTTTACCAAACCTATTACTTATTTGAAAGCTTACCATATTCCCTGTAAACCACCTCGTTTTTAGGCTAAAACCACCTTATTTCTTCAGTGTCTCCCCACTGGTTATATTTTTTAAGACCTCTGATCATTTCTGATGCTCTCATCCGCACTCTCCACATCTTTCTCAAAGGCAAGTCATCAAAAGAGGACACGGTCCTCAAGCTGAGAGCTTATCAGTGCCATGGAACTGCTACATTCGTCCTGCGTATCACCTCCAACCTGACATAAAGTACACAGTAGAGATTTCAGACCTACAAACATTTCTAACATTTCTTTCTTCTTTTTTTTTTTTTTTTTTTTTTTGCCTAAAGAGCTACAGGTCTGTCAAAAACCTAAACAAAAAAAGACAACCTACAAACCGTCTTTAGCAGTGGACTTGCAATCAAATTTTTGTCTGACGTGATGTTAAAGATCTGCCTTTGCTGGCAAATTTAATTTTGCTCCTCATTTCAGACGGATTGCCATAAATCATGTGAAGCAGGAAGCGTGCCTCATCTACATTTAGTTTAGTGTTAATTTAAGACACTGGTGTAAGTGTAGTAAAAGTCATGATAATTTATTGATAAAGGTATAAATCTTTCAGTGATTGGGACAGAGCCTGAAATAGAGCGGAGCCAGAATATTACAAGTGAAAGGCTTCAGGTCCCAATTTAGATCCAGATCACTGCCTGTGTTCACACTAAAATCCAAATGTGTAACTGTAATTCTGACCGCATCCAAACCAGGCAGTCACCAGGTCATGTCCACAAGCATAAATTGCAAGCACTGTCAGCACATGTAGGCTTGGCAGCTTTTAAAGAATTTTGGTTTATCCGCTGTAGCAAAATATCCTCAACAGCCCCCAAATCTCATCTCTCGTTACAAGAAATAAGGAGTGTTTCTGGGGGGAAAAAAAAATAAAAATAGAAGGATCCAAAAGAAAAGATACTTAGGATAATTGTTCAAATATAAACCCAACTTCTTGGGTAGGTTTGCTAGCCCGTGTTGAACTCTGTATTACTGTGACATTGCTAATGTATTCTCGTTAGGTTAAAGCTGGACGAGGGGTTTTTTTTATATCAGTGGCTGATCCTGCAGTTAAGACCAACCCTAAGCAACGTGTATGAGAAAATAAAAGCCCACATGGCTACAAAAGTCTGGGTGTCCGTTGATCCTAGGGTGCCCTCTTTTCCAAACTGAATTAATTCTACCCTTAAGCTAGTGACTCGGGCTTTACTCACCTGATAAAAAATTATTAAAAAAATTTATGGAAAGAAAATAAGAGTTTTACAGTGCAAAATATGGGAATCCTTTGGGTCTGGGTTTTCTTTATCCTGCAATGGAGACTGAGAACAGCTCCTTAGTCTGAAGTCAGGAATTTTTACAATTGTCAATTCATCATTTTCATTCCATTTGTTTGCCAGCAGGACAATCCTAAAAATAAGCACATTTCTACTGTAACATGTTGCACTATAAATCTATAGGACTTCAAGGGACAAAAAAAGCAACCCATACATAAAGGAAACTATGTGTTACTAATTTCTAAAAAATCAGTATTATCTTCTATAGCAGCCTAATGGCGCACCCCAGCTCAGCCCTACCTGAATTTCTCATAGAAGACCTCTAATAAACGATATAGCTGTATTTCCTACAATTGCCTATAGATAACTTTTGGATGCTGTAAATGCAGTATCTGCTTAATGGGCTGAACCACAGCAACAGGTTGGAATAAACCTGATGGCTGGACTGCTCCAAACCTACCTCCAGGTCCTCTTTTGGTTTGGTGCATGTGAGCTTGCACTTTGAGCCAACTTCTGTTCTCACTGGGCTGCACACAAGTATCAGCTCTGACTGTGATGTATTTGCTCCAGTGTAAATCTAGAGTTAGTCAGAGCAAAATTTGATTCTCAAAGTGCAGCTTCAGGTTTAAATCCAAAATCTCAAAGGAAACCTCAGTTGCAACGACCAATTTTTGCCCAATTTCTGGCCAACACAACTTGCTTTTTTAAGGAGGGAGGCGGGTTTCCTCAGATCTCCACACGGATTCTCTCAAAGGTTTGTAAATCCTTGCCAAATCCTTCACAAACCTGGGCTGAGATTCAGAAATACAGTGAAAACAGATTATTTTTTTTCCGGCACTTTTGCTGCTGGTTCTGGCTAGGATAAGAAAGAGTAGAGGATCAGGGAAAAAGAATGGGGAAAAAGATGATGTAAAAATTTTCAAGTGTCAAACATGTTCTGTCTGAGCTCTGGGAAAAGTTTGGGGTGACTGTTAATGCACACAAAATGATTTGTTCCCTCTCTCTCTTTATCCTCCCAGCCTTTACTACCCACTCTTATACCAGAGGTCCCACCTTTATATAACCTTTACATAGGTCTACAAAGAGTTGCAGTGCTACAGACCATAAATATGTGATCACCAAGCCTTCTTCCTTTGCAAGGTCTATGTCCAAGAGAGGAGCAACGTTTGAGTTCACTTGTGCAGCAAGAACTGAAAACCCCCGTTTCCTCGCATGACTATAAAAAATAATTAAGCTAACCAACTCCACAGAACAAGGAAAAGATATGCTGGCTGGCCGACTTGCAGGAAGAAAAAAGAAAACAAAGGGAAAGCCTTGGCAAAGAGAATTGTGATCTTACTGTACAATTAACTTCTGAGACAGCGAGTAGGATTAAAGCATGGAACATTTCAAGACACATCTCTTTAAAATAGCAAAGCATTATGAAGCATATATGCACATTTCACAGACCTTTGAAATCAGCAACACTGGCAGGTTTATTTGTTTTGATTGTCTCTCTCTCTTTCTTTTACTACTTTGGGATTTTTTTCTCTCTCCTTTTCAAGACTACAGCCAAATGACCCATGAGAAATGTACTGTAATTTGTCTCTTATCCATCCCTCATCTCCATCTGATATTCCCTCTGCCCTGGTTACCCTGATGTTTTTCCAGACTCTACAGGCTGAACCATTGTAACAAGGAGAAAAGTCAAACGATAAAGAAAGAAGTGGCGTAAGGATATTTTCAGGAACCCGTTCTGTTAAAACAGATTCCCTTTGCTGCTTTTCCAAAAACCCCTTTTGGCTGCAGCAAACCTCATTCACATATACTCAAGAATTTAAATCAGTATAGGAAGGTATATACATTTTAAGCTATTTTAACCATCAGTTATACTGCTTGGCACTTCCACAGTGCTTCCCCTCCGGGCCTCAAAATGCTTCCTAAACATGAAGAGAGAAATTCCACTCTGGTCAAAGCCCTGACACAAGCCCTCTGCACCGCTCCAAACCCCGTCCAAGGGCTTAAGTGATACTAAAGTGGGACAAGAACCCTTGCGCTGGGCCTCCCCTCAAGAAATTTTACCATGACTGAAGAAGCCATGAAATAGGCAAACGGAATAATTTTCCTTGTCTTCTCAACGGGAAAACTGAGGTAGAGAAATGCAATCATTTGTTCAAAGTAACAAAATCCTTCAGTGTGACAGCGAGGATTAGAAACTCGATCTCTTGAGCCTACATTCTGTGATAATATAGATCGTCTTTCTTTTAAATAAGCGGTGGCTTGTGTTGCTGATCCTTTAGGTTTTCTGCTGGTGGCCACTAATCATATTTTACAAGCCTTCACTCATATTTTACAATCTCCAAAAAAGTCCTGAAGGTCTGGTGCTCAGCAGATGGAAAGCCAGAGCTCCCTACAGTAAGCTGGTCCTTCCTGAATTCCTCGGCTTCCCTGTTTCTGAAGACAACATAGCACATTTACTTCATAAACAGATTTTCTTGTGGAACCAGGGCTCTGCTTTCAATGATCGAGCAGCCACCGTTCTAATAATATTTGGCATTTACATACCACCTCTCATCCCAAAGCTTCCAAGAACAACCAACAGATACGTGCACAGCACACTGCACAATAGTTCAAGTAAAGGACATTTTGATTTCAGTCACCAGAACAAACCTGATTTTTTTATGAAAAGCACCAGAGACCAGGAATGCAGCCTGTCATCACTCCCTTGAATCAGGTCAAGAGTTAGGTAGAGCCTCTGTTAATCAGACTGGAAGACAGAGATCAAGAGGAAACTTGAGGCTTTGACACTGAATTTTCTTTAATTATAGGAGTAGCTCATAGCAACTCTCTATACTAAAGTTGTCTAACAATTTCCACTACTAACATTCAACTCCAGCCTTGTCTTTCTCACCTCCATCCCAGTGGCTGTGGGTCAGGCTCAAGGTCACCTTCACAGCCTGCCCAAACAAGTGCCTTGCTGGCCTCACCCTAGGGAGTCACGGCTGGCGTGACCCAGGTTTTGGCACTTATGGAGCACCGGGCAACGCTTTGTGTCCCCTCTTTAGAGTCCACGGAAAGCGTGGGGTTATCCCACTGCGTGGATAACGCTCTGGCCCAGGCCCCGTTGACCTGTGCCATCTGCCCTTGCAGTAGGCAGCCGCAGGCAGGATGGGTCAGGACCCTGCCTGGGTGGGCTCCGGTGGGTCACCTCCCGTGGGAATATCTGGGATTTTTAGGAAGCTGAACACAGGTCAGGGTAGGAGCACTGTGGCCTTGGGGTGCTCACTGTTCAATTGCAATTAGTCACAGCTCCTGCAGAAGGGTGACATGTGGCACCGTCCCTACCGAGGTGTGCAGCTGGGACTTTAAGGGCTGGTCCTTTAGCATCTTCCCTAATTAACACACAGTAAAAAATGCAGGATGAAAAAAGATGATGAAATTCTTTGCTCCTTTCATCTCACTTTTTGACACTAATCCTCCCTGCACATAAACTCCGTGCCACAAAGTGAGATATACATTGCTATTGGAACGAAGAGCAACTTGGAATCAGGCCGACATCAGCAAAAAAAAAAAAAAAAAAAAATCATATATAACCACAAAGGACCTAGCACGTTTAGTACAGATACTTCTGGAGCTGATGGGCCGAAATAACAAGTCCAAATATGCATCTTGCAAAACATCACTTTTACTTTGGAGATGCTGCTTCTTTTTCTGGTTTTGTTTTTACAACTCAAGGACTTCTAAATCTCATTTCTTAACCTCCTGGCAGGGTTGTGCATAAAGTTGGTCCTGCTGCAGTGGGCAGATCATCAACGGCTTATGGTTAGGATAATCCCAATTTTCCTTTTTTCTGAGAAAGAAATGAAAACCTGATTCAAATGAGGCTGGTTGAAATTTCCTCTTATTTCATCTTATGCAGGAAAGGGTAGGAGACACCAAAGTGAGATCACAAAGAACACAGTCTGGTGATGGAGACTTCAATGCAGGGAAACCAAGAAAAGCTTGTGCCCTGGCACTAAAGCCTCACATTTTCAAAGTTCATGAGATTTTTTTTCTCCCTGTTACAACAAAGGACTCATATTTAGCTCTTTTTGTGTTCTGTTTTTTTCAGAGCGTATTGGTGGGCTATACCAGTAAGTCTTAATCTTTAACAGTGAAGTCTTGAACACATTTTTTAAGAAAAAAAGAAAGAAAATTAAATAGTCAGCTTCAAGGAACCACTAAATATTATGAGAATTACAAAAGTTGGATACTCTTGTTCTTTCCCAGCAGTGAATAGATTACAAGGAAACAGAAAATGTCAGTCGCTGAAACAGAAATTTCACATAAGAACATTTAGCTTTGAAGTTCCCAGAATCCACAGTAAATTGCCAGGTGATCTGGCAGAAAAACCAACACACCTGCAATGAAAATAGTTCAGAATTGCAGAAAGAAGATATTGCAGGTAGTGTATTTTCTAAATCCAACTTTTTTTTTTTTTTTTTTAATTTCTATTCTTGTTCACTAGGAAGACAGAAAGAAAGGAAAAGAAAGAGCAGGAGAGAAGACTTAGTAGATCACGACTTTGTCAAGCGACTACTGTTGGGAGACGAAATGTGGCAGCAATGGCTGTAACAGACACTGCTAATATAATTAACTCCCTGACATCAAAATCGTGCCCCTCATTTCCCTCTGTTGAGCTAGAGACAAGCAGCAGGAGGAAAGATGTAAATGTGCCTTTTCCAAACACTCAAGAACTTTCAGACTTTCTGGTTTTTAAACCTATGCAGGACCTGCAACTTCTGCATAGATACAAGGTAAAGCAATTACCGTTGTACATGTGTGCTTCCGAGAGTGGACGTTTCTTGAACTGACGGCTGTATCAAGCAGAAAAGGTCCTCTACCCCTTAAGCAAACAGTGGGCAGCAGACACAGCTAATGCCCAGGTTATTAGTCAGATGGAAGGACATTTGGGTTGCCTCACATATGGATCTGCTAACATGTGTACAGGAAAACAGGCACTATCAGTCCAAACATAAGGCTGATTGTAAGCATTCCCTGGAGGACACATTTCCCAAGACCCTACAAAATTGGACTGGCAGCTTATGAAACGTACAATACTGATCCAGCATGTAACAGTAAACTATAGGAAATCATACCCATATATTTGGCCTTCAGACATGAGTGCAGAAATTGCCTGTTTTGGCACCACAAGCTTGTGGATCCACTTGAATCAAATACAGACCTCTAGCAAAGGGCTACGAGAATGCAAAGATCTGTTCTCCATTGTCAAATACTAACACAAGAGAGGAAAAACTCTAATTTTCCTTTATGGCAAATTTCTTGACTGACTTTTGCCACGAGTACAACCGCTGTAGGGAGGCCATGCAGTCTCACTTCCCCATAACATTTGCACCCTCTGTCACTCTATGCACATATCTCAACCACACATGGACTTTCGCTCTGGTTTGCTGCAGTAATTTATTGGTAACATGTCACTAACAGCTACAACAGGACTTAAGATCCTGATGCCGCCTACAAAACTAGCTTTGCAAAGGGTCCAGCAAAAGTTGAAGGTTGTCCTTTTTGTCCACTGTTTCCCACACATAGACCCTGAATTATACAAACCCGCGTTTATAAAACGTATGTTAATGTTAGCATGGAATGTCTTGCAGCTCCCTGTCAAAGACAGAGGGGGGCTGTTATGAATTCCCTCACTTCCACAACTCCTCTGCTGCCACAGCTTAAGAACATCTCAAGAACTTTACAAAACCTGACATCCTGCCTTACTGAGTTGGGGGAAGGCAAGAGAAGGCATCTGGGAACCACCTTTTGGACTATCTCCTCCTGATGGTTTTCTAGATCAAGAACTGGAAGTGCTTCAGGTATTGTTCCCAGATGGATAAAAAAAGAACTTTGTTTCTGATCAAGATGAGGATAGCTAAAGGTTTGAGCCTTCATTTTTCCAACAAAATAAGACATTTTGAAGCAAAAACACATGAATAAATCTATCCCCAGCAGTAAAACTATTAGAGGAATTCTGAGTGTATGAGGAGGAATCCGGGAACTCCTAGCCCTTTTCTGAATCCAGCTGGGTGCAGGGGGGGAATCAAACAGCATGGATTTCTTCAGGCAAACTGGGAGAAACACTCTGATGTGTCTGACGGAAGCATTTTACTCTGTGTTTGGAAGTTTATCATGACCGATCAATTCTGGAAGAATTAGTGAGTGAGTTCTGGTTTTTGGCACTGACACAGCAGTGGTAAAAAAGCTGGAGGCAAAAGGGAAGTAATTTTCATAATGCTGTGAACTGTTGCCATCAATCCTTACCCAAAACATTTCTTCTACTTACTCTAGTGCCGTGCTGTTCTGTAGAAGCTTTCCTCTTAGCTATTGCCCTTGGTCTCAGGAAGGCTCTCGATCTCTCTCGTGCTCTGGACGCGGAGATCCAAGGCAAAGACCCAAGTCTTTGGGAGTTCAATCTTTCTACAGACTTCAAAGAGCCTGGGATATGTAACTTAGTTCAGACAGAAAGCATAACATACATTTGGAACAACATTATATACGTAAAAATAGAAAAGATTGAATGACTTAAGGAATGCAGTGTGATGGGGAAGCCTGATGTAAACTGTGCGTGGCATTTACAGACCTATTTTCAGCCTCTAACCTAGGTGCTCTGAATCCTAGTGGAAGCACCTACCTGTTCTCCAGTAATTACACAGACTTTAAGATTTAATTCTTTAAATCATGCCTCTGCTGTGTGTCTGTACGTGCTGCGAGCAGATGGCACGACTGTTCCCGTAAGGAACTAACTGAGTAGCAACTGCAAATAGCCAATGCTTATCCTCAGCATTTAATGCGATAACATTAAGACTACACATTTTGGGAGGAATCAGCAACTCACAGAATTAGTCCTTGACAGAAAGCAAGCCAAACGTGAAGGCAAAATAAAAACCCTTAATCAGAAATGCCAAGTCCAAACGTATTCAGGCATTCTGAATAATAAAAGTTTACCTAATTCTTAATATTTCTCAGGCACAACTGTGTTTGTCTCCATTTGCGCTCGCTGGTATTGAAGACAGGAATAGAGCATCATCAAGCTCATGGAAATCAGGAGAACACAGAAAAATGCTGGTTTGTAATTGTTCTCAACTAATTTTGCAGACTGAAGTAGTTCAGACAGTTTGGAAACACTTCTATGTTCTCTGACGCTCACGTGCAGCAAACTAAGCTCTAGCCTTTTTGACATCTACCCATGTTCTCTAAATCAGTGTATCATATTTCTTTCTCAGAATTTTTCACCAGTTAATCTCTCCCTGTCTCATTTTTAATTAAACAAAACAAATGAATAAATCACGCAAACACAAAACAACTTAAGGCAAAGCTTTTCAAAGTGTAAAGGGGATTTTGATACCCACAGGCTACTGAGAGTCAATGGGTCTTGTCTTGGGAATATAATTCCCTTTTGTGCCTTTGGAAGGTGCACAAAAATGTGTAGATGGTTACACTGATGGGTCTATTAATTGATATCATCTGGATTTTATGTTATTTAATCAATGTCTGAGCTCTGACTGCAAAAGAAGCTTAAATTGACACTCGCATTCCTTTCTGCTCAGTGCTCCCTAACCTGTCGTCTTTGATATACAAATATAATTTGCAAGACTGACAAGGGCACAAGTCTCATTACATCGTATCACAGAAATTAGAAATGAATCAATATACAAAGAGGCAAACTCCTGATCGGCTCGTTCCTACCACACAATGTGGAATTATTCACATTTTATCCCTAATCCCACATCTGATCAAACTGAAATGTCTTCAGGGTCAGGAATGCCTCCGCTTCCTTTTGGTATTTCTTTCACAGTCTCATCACATCTCAGAAAAGCTGGTATTTTGCATCTATGTGTCTTATCTTTATCCTTTGTATAATTTGTGCTGTTTAATGCTGAAGAAATAATTCAGCAACATACTTCATGCGATGGGGCAGATCCTTAATGGAGGAGAAATGCTGGCATGGCCCGAGTAACATATTTAATCCCCTTCTTGGCATATTCATTTTACTGTGTCTTTCAGTATAATTTTGACATGGAATTTTCCTGGCATAAATCACACAGGTTTCCCTCTTCCCCTCCACACCACGCTGCGTAGCTCTGTGTTTTGGTAAATCTCATCTATTAATAGTTGCCCTCTGTGGCTATAAAAAAATACCTCAGTAGTCAAAAGCCAACCCTTGCTATGGAACAGCTGTGGATGCCTGAACGCACGCAGGACCCAGCATCACACAGCAAAGCCCTTTCTTGGCCCCATGTCAGAGCAAACCGATTAAATAAGGCCATAGTCAAGCTAACGGAAAAGGAGCCCCTTCCCTGCAACGGAGGGAGAGAGAGGCCGACTCCAGCACTAGGCTGGAGAAACATCAGGGTATTTCCATTTTCTCACTGACATTTTCTTTTTCTTTTTTTAACTCAGCAAACCCCCCTCCCGTGTCTTCCTCGCTCCACCCTTCTGCCAAGTCCCAATAAAATCTTGCACTTAAAGAAATAGGACAAAGACGTCACCGCAGTGAGTGTCAAAGGTCGTGGGGTAAATTTTAAGGTCTAGTCTACTTTTTTTTGTTTGATTGATTTAACTGATTAAAGCATTTCTGCTCTTCCTGTGCTTTCAGCAGCATCCTGGGTAACTCAGGGGAAATTCAAACCAACCAGCTGTGATCTGTATTACAAAGTCAAGGCTGGAAATACAACACAAGGATGTTGATGGGGCCATACTGGAGAGGGCGAAAGGACAGGAATATTGTCTCCTGGTAAAGTGTCAAAGGGCTTTTATGTGTCAGAATGAGAAATATTCAGCTTAGCAGAGGATACAAGGAGTTCCTCATCCTCTCAGGACTGCAGGGTACCAGTCGCATAGCAAAGGGGCCAGTTGGTGACAAAGTACCTGGCTCCAGGCAGCAGGAATCCTCCCTGGATTTCACTTGGAATTTTCATTTGCATATGCTTCTTGAAAATCCTCAGGAACTGCTGGGTTTCAGGGCTTTCCACGCAATGCGTACAATGCCACAGCCATCGTGAGGGTCAGTGGGGAAACAATACAGGAATCTCCAGTCCTCTGGAAACCAGGCTTGGGCTCTCAGCACTTGAGCACACCTGGTCTGAGGCTGCAGGCACTTACAAAGCCGATGCCACATAACTTCAGCACTTTTCAAATTTCCCTGGGGACGTTTCACTAAGATAAATTCTCCTTGCAAAGCTAATGGGAATGATTTGAAAAACCAACAGAGTCTTGTGCTGGGGAAACCAACTACCACAGCTCCTCACTGAAGTCCTCAATTTATTGACACAACACAGATATAGCACGAAAAGCAAATTTATTCCATATTATCTACTGGCACTGTAGCTCAAAAGATGCATTTTGAGGCAGCAGAAAGAATTTTATTCTCCAAAGCCTTGTAATTCAACCCTGCTGAAGCTGCCTTCACACAAAACAGTGATGACACATCTTTTCAACGTCTAGGGCCAAAATTATTTTTAAAAGCATTGCAGGTAATTGCCATTGCTGTCATTCCAAACCACTGCTGTTTCCACTATTTTACCATCACTGATGTAACCCAACAAGTGTCAACAGCAAACATGGGCTGCTTCTGCAATTACTGAATTAACAGAAATAATACATTTCACAACAAAGAGCTCACACATATCGCTGGCCATGACCAGATCTTTAACTAGAATTTACATGAGATGTGCTATGTTTCCATGGTTTGTTATATACTACTCAAACATCTGGGTACCTTCTAAAATAACTGGTCTGCAGGGTGCAGATTTTATCGATCTTTTTCACTGGGATGGATTGGCCACAAGAGTCTTTAAAACAACGGTAAAAAAAAAATTTGCTGAACCTAGTTCTCCTGAAGAATTTCAGAGAGACCAAATTAGGCCAAAAATGGTAATCTTAGTTTCAGTGGGGTCCCTTTTTAGCAGGAGTCCCTCTAGCAGGGTCCCTCCTTTAAAAGAAAAAGGAAATTAAAAATGAAAAACAGCACTGGGGAAAAGTTAAGCGTGTACTTCAAACTCACACATGCCAGGAAATGTAGAGTTAAAGGTGAAACTCCACCCTAAAGAGCTCCATACTGGAGATATTTCAGCGAACAAACGTAACGTGTTCTAAAATACAAAGACCCAGTAGGGTGCACTAGGTATGGAGTTTCAGCCTTCACTCCAAATTTCCTGGCTTTTTGGAGGTTTATTAGCGTTTCATACCCCAAAATTTAAGTACTCCAAGAAGTTTCCTCTGTGCAGCTCACCCTGATCCTTTTGGAAGCTGAGAACAAACACTCCGATGGTGTAGCCACCCAGCCATTAGTAATGAACCTGAAAACACTTTCTTGCAAATTTATGTTAATTTGGAGTGCTGAAATTATGTGCAAACTGGGTAGTTTCAGTTGAGTTACCCTGAAAAATTCCAAAATTGCAAATCTACTCAGAACAAAATTGAAGGACAGGATTTGATTGACCCCAGCAGAGCAAGTGCTCGTAATCTTCCTCCGCTGTGTGTGGGTCCTGTAACTCCCCCTCAGCCAGGGCTGGAATCAAGCAAACACAGAATTGCTTTTGACAGTAGTGGTTTGTATTCCTGGTCTGAACGCTCTACCATGTTGTGGGGTGGGGATATATCCATCTCACTTCTCAATGAATCTGGCTCTAATGGATGAATAATTACTGTAGCTATCAGCATCATGCTTTTTTACAACATTGCTTTTATGAACACGTTACAAATATTGAAGTGGTTCCAGCGTATCTCAGTAATCCTAAAAGATTTGTTGTGAGGCTCTGCATCACGGCATTTCCTGATAGCTCTAAGGAAATTATTACCAGCAACTCTCTGGAGCCTCTCCTGATCACCCACACTCTTCATCCTTCTCAGATATGCACACAGAGAAAGTTTTAGGACTATATGATGATTTCCTTGTGCGTCTTGACATATAGCTAGTGGAAAAGACATCACACGTACTTTGAAATTGGCCTCACCAATCACTCTGCACAAACACATCTTAGTGGTAGACAGGTGCAAAAGCGATAGCAGAGCTCCAAAAGTGATGGGACAGCTCCACGGTGTCCTGATCCTGGGGTGTTTGAGAGTTAAGAGAAGATAAAGCTCTGCAGTTAAGAGAAGATAAACCGAGACATCCACTTCTTGGGTTTCCCTAGCCCCAAACTGGGCAGAGGAGAGAGCCTGTACTGAAGGGATGACCTGCCTTCAAAAGGAGGGAAGGAAGAAAGGAAGGAAGACAGAATAGGGAGGAGGCAGACAAGGACTTCAAACATCAGGATCTGATGCCAAAGAAGTTCAAACAAAGGCCAATAGACACAGACTGTGCTTCATGCTGTTGCCTACAGATCTACCTCTGCATCCTTTCTCCTTCAATCTTTTCCAAGACCTTCCTCTTTTCCATCACCTTTCCATTTAATTAATCCTCTCCTCACACTGTTCCAGCTATGGAATTTAAACACACATACCCAAATCCCCTGACAGACACTCCTCATACCTCCAAAATCCCCCAAAAGGCCAACAAACTAAAAAAAGAAAGACTACCAAAAAATCACAAGCAATGATTTCTTGGCAGAAATCTTTATTATTTTTTTTACCAGATCAATGGATTAATTTTTTTGGGGGAAAAAAAAGGACAAGTTTTCAAGCCCATAAACCCTTCTTTGTATTATTATTATTATCTTTTTTTCCTAACACTATTAATTGGCTTAAGAAAAGACATCCTCCCTGCTGCTGAAACCTGCCTTACTTGTAGGCTTCAGCTCTCCCAGCTACATCAAGAACATCACTGCTCTGAAAATCACAGCACTGGCACACTATTATCTGTTTCTTTTACTCAGAACTTGCACCTCTTTTCCCAGTCTTTCCACCACGTCTACTGAGGCTGCAGGCAAGTCCTCTGTGGCACAAAGGTATTTTTCTACCCAAAAATATAAACTACTCATAGAAACTGCTATTTTCTGAGTAATCACACTTTTGGGTTGGCTTTCTCCCCCCGCATTAAGCTCACAGATATCGGGCAAAGGCAGAGCTGCTAGGCCAGTATTCATGCCTCTGCTCATATCGACATTTTCAGCTGAGACTATATAAAGAAAATTCACCTTATCCTTCTCACCCCTACTCCTGAACCCTGCGAACCCACCATGTGAAGGCACCAGTAATGCTGAGGGTTTGAGGTCTGGCTACACAGAGCAAACTCCCCCAGGACATAGCACAAGTCAGCATCGTCTCTTCTGAAAGATTTCTGTACATTTCCACTGGCAGGCAATAGTGAAGGGATTGTTAGAAAAAAAAAACAACCAAACAAAAAAAACAACTGAAGTACTGCTTGCCCAAGTCCAGCAATCCACGTGAGAGGCAAAGTCAAATGCATTGTGTTCATGGATGCCGTAAATGGAGCATGGTGGAGGTGGCTGCTCTGTATTTCCCCAAGGGGCAGCTATTGCTTGGCAGAATTGAACTTAAATTCCTATCAGAAGTCTGAAAGATAGGATGGGAATTGCAAATACAAGTAT
This sequence comes from Balearica regulorum gibbericeps, assembly GCF_011004875.1. Lineage (NCBI taxonomy): Eukaryota > Metazoa > Chordata > Aves > Gruiformes > Gruidae > Balearica > Balearica regulorum. The sequence continues at coordinate 9,304,895 of NC_046203.1, forward strand.
TGCACCTGGTTAAGCTTGCCACAGAAATAGCCTGTGCTTTGCATCTTTCTGTGTGTGAAAGGTGCAACCTCCTGAATTTACAGAAGGTTTCAGCTGCCGCTAATTAAAAACACAGAGGGCACCTCACACCCACTGCTTAAGAGAGGTTGTACACAAATGGGTATGGGAGGAAAACAGGGTGATTAATGCAAAGCCCCACAGCACTTTAAAGAGGCACGTTGGACGTGATCAAACTGTGGGTCTTTGTGTAAGACAGTATAATTTGAATTGATCAGCAAAGAGAATAAAACAGCTTACACACACTGCTCCTTTTCCGAACTTGGGAGAGGATGAGCTCCACCTTGTTTGCCTAAACAGAGGCTGGTAAGGGGTTGCTGGAGAGCGTCTGTGCCCGCAGGGCATCTGGGCCTGGAGGACGCAGTGCTGCAGAGCAGCGAGGGGCAACCTCGGTCCTTGCCAAATCTGCAGACTCTGCGCTTGCAAATGTGGAGTTCCAGAGCCAAACGGGTCTGCATTAGCGCTGGAGAATATAATAATACTTTAATCTATTGTCTCCCACAAGGATTCTTAATGATCTCTGATAGTTTACTCCATAGATTTTATAGGCTGTCTTCATTCCAAGCATCCTGCAGTTTGACCAGACAGCGATCTTTTTACATAATGGATAACGGCCATGAAACAAACCATGAGTCCTATGAGTCTTGGGGAAAAAATGTTTCTTGAAAAAAACTGTTGGAAAAGATGACTGTGGGTCAAGCTAAATTGAGCAAACTCCTACCGTTTCTAGGGTGTGCAATTGTATACGTAGAAATAGTTTCTTTAGTACTGAAGTCCTGTCTATATCAGAATTCAATACTAGACTTATAAATGTCAGTTGCTAGCATGGGAACAGATGCAACTCCTCCCAGCTGATTAACATCCCTGACATCTGGAATAGAGGACAGCGTAAACACAGAGAACAGAGGATTTCCTGTGGGGACTTGGCTTTTGGGTGACAACCACCAAGATACAGTAACTCTGTCCTTGAGAGTGTTACCTCTCCACCTTCTAAACAGCCCTGGGGCAGGTAATTAAAGAACTGGACATTTAACCCTGAATCCCTAGACAAAAACTCAGCTATTTGCTACATGTCTGTCTGATACCTGTGTGAATGCAGGAATCCTTGATGTCAAGAGCCGCACAATGGTCTCTTCCAGGCAGGGGATTAAGTTCTCAAGCTTCCTGACTTGAAGAGCTTTGATGAATTTCTTCTGTTCTTTTTAGTGTTTAGGATTAGGTGGAAATTAATCCTTTATTGGGAATCAAGGAGTATTTCTTACAACTCTTCTAGCTACTAGAAAAGGGCATTAAGTATGCCTCCCTCCTCTAGAGTAATTTGCCCGTATTTTGCAAAGAAGCCTTGTGAAAAGATTTCCAGTGGAAAAGAAGGAAAAAGAGTTAAGAGGCTGATCTGATCTGATCAGAAACTCCATGGAGGAGCCCTGAAGTGCAGCCACAGCTCAGTTACCTGCACAAAGTTGACCCAGGCTGCAGATTAGTCAGCCATTTCCTGCTTTTAACGTTACTGCTGCCATCCACATGGCATAGCACCACGTGCTCTTCATACCTGCCCTGCCATACCCATTGCTGTTCAAAACCACTATTTCTACTAATTTTTACTGATTTCTACAAATTGTTCAAATGTGTATTCAGAGTCTAGTTTACGTATGACCGGAATGTGCCAATGCCCTCAATCTTGAGCAAGCTGATGTGCCGCAACCCTAAGCTTTGCTGACCTGCACAACACAAGCGTTGGTAAAGGCCACAGAAAAGGTTGGGACCAGCAGGGCACTGGACACCTGCTCGTTGGGCCGGTGTCACCCTTAGTCTGCAGGCAGGTGCTGCAAATAGATTCTGGAGCGTGTACAGCTCATCCCTGGCCTTTGTTCAGGCAGAGAAGAAGGGTTGCGGGAGCCGTCAGGGCACACATGTGGATGTTGAGAAAGCCTGTCCCCAGGGTCAGTTATTCCGAGGGGATTTCCAGCAAGTATTCAGTAGATTGTATGAATCGAGGGAGTTTGAAGACACTCCAGTAGCTTTTACTGCTTCAGGAATTTCATCAGCATTTTCCTAAGAAGGCATCAAGGGGAATGCTTTCTTATCTGTCCATGCGATCCTGTGGCGAAGCCTGATGTGCAAGCCCAATATTACATAAAAGGAATGGCTCAGTTAACCATAGTATGGTGCAAGAATTTGCCACATCAAATGGCACACACAGAGCATGATTTCCTATTATCCCTTGCTGTTTGTTTCAAGTTTCTTGACAAGGAGCCATGGTAGGTGTCATGAGCTCAAAGTCTTCCCTATTTTGTAACCAGCAATATCCCAAACAACACAAGGAATGTGTCTTTCTGGCAAGTGTGTTTATCCTTGCTCCTTCCTTTTGTATTGGGCCAGAGTGTATGATCTTAGCATGTTTTAATTTCCCAGAAATGCAGAAATAAAGAAAAGCTGCACAATATTTGCTGGGACTAAACACATTTTGTCTCACTCTCATGAAATTATTAAAAAGAAGTGAGGCAGATATTCTTGGATAAAGCCTGCTGTGTGGCTAATGATAACCAGTCTTTTGGTTTTTCCCTGTAGGCTATTAAAAAAGAGGACAGATGATCTAGTTGGTACCACAATGTTTACAGCTTTCTGCTGAGCAGCTCTGAGAGCAGAGTTCCCATCCATTGGTGCTGTCTCTCTGGCAAACTTCTTTATGGATATGCCACTGTATTTAAATCTCTGTGCACCAACATCCCGCAACCTAACTATGGCACAGAATATCAGCTCTTTGCAGGAAAACGTTTTTTAGAGAGATGCCAGAAAGAGAGGTTGGAGATAGTAAAAAAAAAAAAAAACAAACCCAAAACACAACAGCTCTGCTGCTGGGATGAGCTCTAAGGTCACCAAGGTTGAACCACAACAGCAACTAAAGGACACCATCAAAGTAGCTCAGCACTTTGTCCAAGGTTCCAAAGAGATCACAAGAAACTTGTAATGCAGATCAGAGGTGTCTTGAAATCATTCCAGTGATATCATGTCTGTGGTTGCACTTAGTCAAGAAGCATCCACAGAGTTTTTTGTAACAAGATGCATAGCAACTTTGTCCCAGGACGGAGGCGTGATGGACTGGGACTGAGACAGCAGAAGGAAAGTGACTGGAAATGGATACATCTTCTTTTGGGGACAAAGAGGCACTGAAGAGAGTTCCTGTTTATAACAGCATTAATCAAGCATTAGCACTTTTTGGTTGGTTCCAGAGGACAAAAGTATTTCAGGAATAAACTCTGCATGGTGAACAGCTGGCTACAACTGCTGACACTAAGGGTGTAGAAGGAACAAAACCCAGTAGCATCTGAGGCCCCCCAAGTACCAAGGAAGGCTGTGAAGAGACTTTGCAACACAAAGCTCAGTAAACTTTTTACTGGTACCATTTCATCTTTTTCCCCCTTTTTATTTGATGCCTCACCAGACTGAGGGCTCTTTTCCCTTTCTTCTGCTGTTGTTAGACTGAACTTTGTCAGAGGAAATACCTGGAATTAGATGTGAGCTCTCAGTGGCTGTGGAGATGTCTTCACTGATGTGGTGCAAGGCCTGCACTACAGGGGACTGAGGACTCTTTGCCAATGAAAGTGATGACAAGAGGGGCTGGTGATGCAAAATGGACCCAGATGGTGCCAACTGAGTCACAGATTTTGACTGAGTCACTAATTGGCATGGAAATCTCTCTCAGGGGATGATGCTGAGGGCAATACCAAAGCCAAACATAGGGTCTGAATCTTCACCCTTTTAGTCAATGAAGGCTCTGCTGCCAAAGCCACTGCCCTAAACCTGCATTTGTTAGCCTAAATACTCAAAGCAGTGTTCAGCCTTGCAAACCTCAATGATCAAGTCCCCAGGCCTAACTGCTGTATTTTGCCACACTGAGTGCAAACATCCATCATAGTGGTGGGTATGAGCTCAGTCTAAGCACATCAGCGACCAAAAAAGGCTCCAGGGAGATGGAGTATCTTCTACTGCCCTTCTTCATTCATTGCAAATGATCAATGCTGCATTACGATGTCTGTGTAAAGACAAATAAATGAGATCTAACCGTTATAAAAAAAATCTTTGGAGGATCTATGGATTTTCTTGGGCTCTACACTGTGGAAAAGGACCTTCAGGCCTCCCTCACTGACTTCAGTGTGTCACTCAAGAGGAGGTGCTTCTCAAGCCAAAATGAACATGTAGAAGATCTCTGAGCTCAATGCCACAAAATGCAAATCCTCCAGACAAGTTCAGCAAGGTGGTTGTCTCCAAAAGGAACGTACAACTGCATATGAAAAGCAACTATGCTGTCTTAAGGTAACGTCAGATTTTGGAACTCAATTTCTTGCTTGGGCTTGTGCAAGTACAATCTGTGCAGCAAAAAAGACTTTATTTGAAATAGAAACATCTCTGTACGTCAAAATAACATTAAGGCACAGTCTTAAATCTGTCAACTAAAATTTACAAGGCTTTTCTTGTTTCATTTTGTATGGGTATTATGCTGGTCACAGAACAAGTGATAAAAGGGTACTATCAGATTAAAAATAATGTATTTTTTCTAAAAATTGTCATAGCTGTTATAACTAACACCTCGAGTTCTCAGAACTATGGTGTTAAAACAATCCAATTTGCATTATGCCTTTGATGATATTTGCTTAGTTGTGTTCCTCTCCAGTTGAACAGTATTAAAAGATTGGTATTTTTCCTTTCAATATTTTCCATCGTTAGTATTTAAAGTATTTCCTCATTTGAGCTTTGTTCACTGGTAACTGACTGAAGTCAAGCTGAGCTATAAAGGTTTTTTAAAAAACAACCTCACTGGAGTTTAAAAAAAACCCAACAAAACACTAGAAAGGAAGCATTTCTTTGCAGCTTAATTATGTGTATTTAAAGCTCCAGTAGAGCTGATAATGTTGTTTAAAAACTTCCCTCTACTAAGGAAGTTACAAATATAGCTGGAATTGCTATAACGGAAGCAACTCCAGAACAGCTCATACTTTCCTTCTTAACCTGAATTTTAGTGTTGACAACACAGGGTGTTCTGACCGTTTAGAGGTTTTTCCTCCATGACTCCATGAATTGCCCTAAAAAAACCTGCAACACGGGATACAGACAACAGATTTTCAGCTTTAACTTTCATCTTCTGTGTGTTTATATTTCTAACTCTTTCACTGGGAACACTTTTTTGCTTAAACATACTAACTCTTATCTGAAGATGACCAAAAGCAAGCTGGAGTAATTGTAGGTACGTGGTACTCAACTGATGTAAGTTATTCAAGGATGCCCCTCTTCACACTACATTACAAAGAAGCCTTTAGCTGAGGATCTCAGGATTTTATAAACTCACATCCACCCACAGAAAGTAGCCCTGCCATTTGCAATGAGGTAGCATTACCCCCATTTTCATATATATATATACATACTTATATATAGAGAGAGAAAGAGGGGTACAGAAGAGTTCAATTACCCACCCAACGTGTGCAACAGCACTGCCAGGATCCTGGTAGCCACCTCCCTCCTCATAACCCACGGACTCAGCTGCCCCTCCACAGCAGTGTTTACAGAAAGCTGTACTTATAGCATTAAGAATATAGAATAACCTACCTGCCTTCAAAGAAGTCCTACAGAATTAAAGTCTACCTAAGAGTATTCATGTTCTATTCCATGCCTGAGGGGTTCTTCCCTCTCCAAATACATATGAGTTTTCTACGACATCCAATCCCCACTTAGAAGTCCATGGTGAAAATAAACTGTGCAATGCTACAACATACTGCTCATAACCAACAACTAATGGGGCTCCCACAGTTGGCTGCTTTGGTCTTTAGCACTTTCTTTTTTGCCTGGATAGAGAATACCAATTCAATGGTAAGATGCTGTCGAGACCATTACCGAGACCGCATTTGGATAACTGTAACATGAGCCAAATACTACAAAAAAAAAACAAACCTACAAATTCCAAAGCCCATAATGACAACAACACAAGGGTTCAACAGCCAACAGGCTGTTCAATACCTAGACAAATACTCATTAATATGATCATAAAAAAGCTTGTTTAAGAAATTGCCTACCTGTAAGGAGAATATGGGTCAAAGCATGTCTTGGTGACTTCTGTTATCTCTGGGTTACAGCATTCCCCACCATCAAAGTTGTATCTCTCATAATTACAATCCATGTCACACACACCATTCTGCTTCTTCTTGTTGAAGAGTGTGTGGCGTACGTGTCGGCAGTCTCCACCATCATACCCAGTCAAGGTGTGGTTGCACTCAGGATCACAGTTCTCGTCCCCGATCTTGCTGATATCACAGTTGGCCAGGATGAGTCGATGGCGAAGGGAAGAGTTCTTCACCTCCAGCACTTCCAGCTCCCAGGTGATGTTGTAGCGGCTGAAAGCCTCATTTAAATGCTGATGCTGGAACTCAATCTGCTGCCGGCTGACGGTGGGGTTCTGGTGTTTGTCATCATAGAGATTTACCACACGGTAGCGAACGATTTTGTTGCGGCGGAAGCTGGGGAGCTTGTTGTAGCTGGCAATTACGTCCGTGTTGTCACAGACTGTCTGTCCGCAGAGAGGAGGGTCTAGGCTGGTATCCAGCAAATAGCCATGGTGATAGCTGAACTTGCTCTGAGGACTGCTGCCATCCTTCATGGGAGACCAGGTGTTTTTCACATTCAGTAAACTGTCTTGAAGAACTAGCTGAGGTAGAGGCGTGTCTTGTCTGTGAATTGCCTGGCCCATGTCCAACAAGATCTCCTTCTGAGACCGGGCTGTCCTCCAAAGGCTGAAGTGCTCTACGTAACCCCGATAGTTCTGGTTCAGGGCATTTCCTCCAACCATGAGCACCTTGCACTTCAATGTCAGAAGACTGAAAATGCTGCCCACTTGCTCTCCACTTGTGGCCACCTGGGCACCATTCACATAGAGTTTCATCAGGTGCCCATCATACGTGGCAGCCAGATGCACCCACTGGTTGGGGAGGTAGCTGCGATGTGCTGCAATGGTGGTTACTTTGCGAGCACGGTCCGTCTTCAGAGAGAAGAAATAGCGGGGGTCTCTATTCCCCTGGTCACTGACGGTGTTAATCCCCAGGACCCATCCTCGGTCACGGGAGGTGTAAGAACATTTGTCATATAGTCCTATGTGCCGCCAAAAAAGAAATATGAATAAATAAGGATGACAGAATGAAGAAATTAGACTTTAAATTGTGTAAATACATCTCTCTATATGTATATACACATACTCACCTACATATGTTAGAAAGTTAGTGTACACGACAGACATTAAATCATCTAGTGTATGATTGTGAGAGGTCGTGTTAAGACTTGCTATTAAAGGTCCAATTTTGCCAGTGACATGTGTGAATGGGATTCCCCTTTCTGGACCAAAGACCAAAACCCTTTTATGAATTCCTATCAGGAAAAAGTCCTACCGTGCATTTCATTCTTACCTTCACTCAAGCCATACATCACTGGTTGAAAATAAGAACAGTCTTGAGAAGCAATCCTTGTTGACCTCACTCATACCTCATACCTCTGAACCCTGTATCTAATTAGGTCCAGAGAAGAAATAACTGTAAAATCTAAGTACTGCACAGTTTGAGAAACACTGAGCAGCTGCAATAATCCAGGTACGATCAAGCACCCAAATCCTACAGAGAGTGAATGGGATGTGTTCAGGCTACCTTCAAATTCATACCCCATAAAAAACAGGAAGGAAATGGCATACGTTGGTATGCTGGATGTGCTGAACAAGGTATATACCACACCAGGAAAGGGCAACAGACATGCACGGAGGAACACACACATTCAGAAAGATTCTTGCCCCCTCACACACACACTTCATAACAATTTGGTACACTGCAGGGAACATACACTAATGATTTCTCTCATAGACAAAGTGTGGATCCACACCTAAAGCCCTCTCAACCAGTCTTCAGACATCTCCAAGTGGTGGGAAGAGTCTGCTCCTTCTCAGTTTGGGACACAAGGTTTGGCAAGTTAAAGACAAACACTTCCATCTTTCAGTTCCAAAAGGCCAAGGGCTGCAGGGACACCCCTCAACTGAAGAAATAATCGTTAGAGCCTTCAGCACCAAACGGCCTTTCTTCTATCAGCACATAGAAAGCAATCCTTCCCTCAGGCCTTCACTTCCAAAAGCCTAAACAAAAATCATAAATCTCTGACAGCTCAGCCCTCATGAAAAGACTAAATATCCCCTTACCTCACCCCTGCACCCTAACCCTCCCAGCACTACAACCAAATAACATCTTCTGCTTCTGACTAAGTTGCTCAACAGCCATCTGTTAACAATCACTCATTAACAGTGCAGTCTTGTCTAGTATCAACAGAGCAAAGGTTACAGGAGCATTCACTGTATTTTTCCTCCCCTCTCCCAGCACCCACCTTCCCCCCTCTCCTCACACCCTTCCCCTCTCCTCCTCCTCCCCCTGTAAAAAAAGTCTTCTGATGGGAAAGTTAAAAAAATTTAAACAGGCCTTTTTTTCTGCATGCTGGTATTTTGCTAGGGACTCTGAGCTCCCCCTTTTCCTGTTTCCTTTGGAAGAGAGATCCCAGGGTTCGGAAGGTAATGTGTTTATTCATCTGTAGGGCGCACTCAGTTCAAAACCTTTTCGAGACCAGCTTCTAGTTTATACTGCTACTTCTGATCATGAGAAAGGAGAGGAGGAGAACCAGGGAAGGAAAAAACCAAATATGCAAAAAAAAAAAAAAAAAAAAAAAAAAAAAAAAAGACATTTGCTGGGATGGATATTTACCTGAGAAATTCATGATATGAAAGCCAAAGCTACCAATGACCTTCTGGAGTCTGTTTTTTAAAATTATTTTAGTTTTTCTTGATGGAATAAATGCTTTTACAAAACATTCATTTTCAGACATATATCAGAGCCCATAAACATCTGCATTTTTATGAATCTCAAATGAAGGTATTGTCCAATGATAGTGGGTGGATAATACTGCAATGAATGAGAAGACAGCTGGCAAGACAAGTCCCTCTTCCAAATAAGTCATAAAAAAAAAGTTATAAAAATCTCAACTTATTGTAATAAGACCGTTAGAGCTGGTCAGACATTTTGTAAGAGAGTTTTTGCCTGCCAAGAATTGCCAACATGGTGAGGGCAGAAAAAGTGATGCAGAAATAGGCTAGTCTCAACAGATCTCTCTGAGAAGGTGCAAGTCTTCAATATGGCCAGGGGAACCCTAGGGACTCCCTCAGGTGTTCTGACTGCAAGCACAGAAGATCAATCCATCCCAGCTATGGTCCCCACCATCTCCTGCCACCTTTGCCGCCAAACAACTGAATTCTCCAGGCCTGCAGACCACAGGGCAGCTGCACATACAATAGCTACTCCACCTGTTTCTTAGGGCATCCAAGATCCCTGCTGTTGGATGGATGGCTGGAAGTCCTGGAACAGGCTTCTGGGGTCTCCAGCTCTGGGGAAGTCCACCATACAGTCTTTAAGGGTCAAGTTTTTTGGCTTTTTGTCCTGTTCAGGGCTGGAAATATTCCCCCAAAGAACTAATAAATTACTGTGGAATGGAAATGCAGTTTCCTAGCCAGGATTAAAGAACATCTTCCTCTCTCTCTGAAGTGCTGCATGATGCTAGTGATTGACCTCAGCTGAACAGATGGAGCTGCTGGAGGAATACTACAGAATAGTAGCAATCCTCCCTTGCCTTTGAGCATTTAAACCCTGATGTGATGCAACGTGTCTTGAGTTTGGCTCAAACAGCTGCCATCAATTCAAGATTTACAGGGAGCCAAAGGAGGGCACAAAAAGAAAAAAAACAGTGACAATAGGGACACCACTGAACATGCCAGTATGAAAGCTGCTGAACTAAAACAGTCTACTATTCCAGTTCCTTACATTTTCTAGTTTAAGGCAAAGGTCATTACTGAATCCATATGCCACGTACAGTACTCTTTTCTCTAAGTTTTACTATTACAGACATCCAACTCTTGATGAAAAGATGGATTGAACACAATCCCTTCAGCAGCAAGACTTGTTTTATTCTTAAGAGAAAGGAAAAAGAGTCAGAAAAGAGATAAGAAACTCACACTCCCTCTAACTTGCAAGTCGTACCAGTTCTTTATGACCTTCTTTTGCTCGTATGCTGTACCTACTTTCCCAATCCTTCGCTTACTTTTGGCTTCAGACTACGAATCCTCCGGCTAAGGGAGTGTCACTTTTCCGTTTTGTCCCCAGCACAATGAAACTAATTTCAGCTGGGACTTTTGGATGTCATAATAAAAGAATTTATTACTTCTTCTATGACAACTAATAAGGGCAAAGCCATTGGAAGAGGGACATGTGAAATAATTGCCAGAACTTCTGAAAACTGAATAATTTGATGTTTTCACAATTTATTTCAATTTAGTAAAAGGTTCCATAGCCATGAGTTATTTCTCAGACATAATTAAGAACATTTTAAACAAGAGGCCTCTTTTACCCCAAACAAGGCTGTTTTTGAGCAAAATCACCCCTCACAATGGTTGACACTCTGAATTTCAAAATTCATCTGTGACCACAACCAGCATTTACATGAAAAACATACAGAGTTTAGATTCTCATTTACACTGAGAATTCTTTACAATAATGTGGTAAAGGACATTTTTAGCTACTTAATATCCCTTTACAAACCAAGAGTGGTGTAAAGAGGCCTCATGGTAAATGAGACTCAAGCCAATGACTGCAAAACCACAATTTGGCGAATATGCCTGAAGTTTCTGAGCCAAGAAATGGTGCGAAATAAAACTGATGTTTGTTTTCCCCACAGCAATTAGATTAAAAAAATATGTACAAGTTTCATACAGCAGCAAACAGTTTTCCTCACTTCTGCTTGCCCTGAGTTGCTAGAAAGGGATGGAGCTACAGCTGAGAAGAATACTGACAGCCCTTCTAACTCTTTAGTCTGATTTTTTCCCCGTAAAGCTCCTGTTCCTAAAGCTCAAGGGATTCAAATGGAATTTTATCTTTTATTAAAAAAAAGAAGAGGTGCTAGTTCAGCTTTCCAGTAAGAGGCATTGGTAACCTTCCTTCCCCACAAAGGAGTGAGTCACTTTTCAGACAACTCTGGAGAAGCGCATGGACAGAATAAGATGCCACATTCCGGTATGCCTGGCCAGAGACAGACTTTGATAGCCCATGAGGCTCCTTCCAGTCCCATAATGTTTGTCCCTTATAGGAAAAGTAAATTCCTAGGCATCAAAAGAGTGGGGAGAGCTGGAAAATTAAACTCCAAAGGTCCAAACCCAAAAGCCAAACATGGAAAACCAGAAACACAGTCTCTCCCTTTTTTTTTTTTTTTAAAAGTCTCAGTTCTTTCGCTACGGAGGCACAACTGCTCTAGTATACAACTGTCCATCTGACCCCTTCTAGGAGGCCCTAACCAAGGCCAGCGTATGATTTATAACCCAGTTTGTTCTCAGGACTTCACTGGGGACTTAGAGCCACATCCTCACGTGGGCCCTGTGCGCTGGGCAGGATTTGGCAGCACAGCGTGTAGCATCAGCTGCTGAACTACTGGAAGAAAGTCCTGGGTGAGGACACGAGGCATTGCTGGAACCAAGATTGTGATGCTGAGACTGGAGAAGATGTTTATCAGCAGCAGCCACAGAGAAACGGGAAGTCACAGCTAGAGGCTGTAGCTGCTGGAGTCATAAGTAGCTCTCTCTGCAGGCAGAATTTGAAAGAAGAGAGGCCGAAGTAGCCCATGCAAGCTGCTGTAATCCACTTAAATATTATCAATAACAGACTCCAGGCCTCCCTCATTCACTTCAGTGCAGTTTCTTGTGTCTTGCTAACAGCAAGCTTCCCGGTAATCAGCCCAGCCATAGAATTACCTAAGAATTTAATTCTTTATGCAGGAAAAGTTTCCTCACTTTGCTGAGCAACGGGAAGGGAAGAAGAAAAAAAAAAAAAGAAGAAAGAAAAAAGATTTGTTATGCTTTCCTTTCCAGGAGCCAAGAGGCTGGGGGAAGGGGAAGAAGGAGGTCAGTTTGACTTTGAACACATCAGGTGTGCTGCAGAGCCCGTCACAGTCGTGCAAGGCAGAACAGAAAACAGTGCCCTGCACTTCTGAAAGTTGGCCGTGCCTGTTTTGCTGGGAGACTACAACCAGAGGTGACAGGACTCAGTTATGAAAGGGGAATTTAGGTCAACAATCAAAGCTGCAGTCAGGGGGCCCAAGAACAGGGAGCTAAAGGTTGGGGCTGTTTTTTTTCTTTAGCATGCTTTAATCGTTTAGTATCAAAGCACAGAGGAACGCTTGAAAGAGCAAATATTCTACAGGAACCTATAGAAAGCTTTTATCTGTCCAGAGGAAAATAATTAAAACCGACAGATTCGGGTTAAGTATCCCCATGTTCCATGCAATTGGATAAGTCAGCGAAGATCCACTGGAGCAGTTCTTGAGTTCTGCACTGGATATTTCATGGTATGACGTTGAACCCAATATAGTTTTACAAAGGGGAGAAATAATCTCTCCTTTCCTTTGCCATGCTTACCCCAGCCCCCACTTCCTTCCACAATAGTTAAATAATTCAAAGTCCAGAGTACTTAAGGCAACATCTCTGTCTATACCATTTCCAACACAGCTAAGAGGCCTCCTGAGGTCGCCCCTTGAGACGAGGAGTGGCTCATGCAAACCACCTGAGACTTGCTCAGGTGGCAACGTACTACTTAACTGAGCAAAAAGGGGATGTTTGCTGCTGCTATCAATCTAGCTGAATTTGCACCAGATATTATCATTTACAAGCAATGCAATAGGATTCAGATCCAAGACAGTAGGATGCAATTCTTTTTGTTTTGACATGAAAGACAAAATCGTCATCATGTAGAAATACAGAGTCTAATACAGTTATGCCTATTTAACGTTGAGAATTTGGCCCAAGGCTCTTTGCAATACCAAAATCTTTATATCGTTGCCATTTAGCGTTAAATTAAGCATATATTCCTACTGTTTCTCAGATTCCCAGTCACTCACATGCTCAATGAGATACCTTGAAGCCTGAAAACAGGGAGGTGAGAACGGCTAAACCAGCAAAACATGAATTTGTAGTGGCTGGTTAGTTATGAACATTACATAAATCCTTCTCTTCTGATAACAAAATCATGTAGGCTGCAACAGAGCAGCCACTGGCATGGACAATCATATTAGTGACACTTCACTGAACCTATTGTGAGAATATACCCGCTATCAGTATATAAGAGCTTACTGCAAATACATCTGGTAGGCTGGGGTTAGTGAGAAATTATTAGATTGTGAGGATTTTGAGGTGTAGGTGAACACACAACACTGCATAACCAAATGGCACAGAGCAGCGAGCTTCAGTCCTTGCAGTATTATAACAGGGTCATCCTTGGACAGGGTACTGCTTTTGCAAGGGCTCCTTTGTATACCGTATCAGCGTAAACAAGTATTAGTGGGAAGGTTGGCTTCTTATCTAGATCTCCCTAAACATTTCACAATAAAGCTGCAGAACCAGTGGAGACTGGTACTTGGTTAACAAACTGTGGCTGTTTGTGATCTAATAACTAGGTTTAGGTGGGCTTTTAGATGGATAGCAAAAAGCACATCCTTTGCAAGGGTCAAACTTCAGTCCCTGATATAAAGTCTGGGACCAGAGGAACATTCCAGAGAACAAGGGTAAGGATTTTCTAATATCTACAAAACAATTTACTTCTCCTGCCTTGTTCTGAGAAACAACCAAACATTTTTGGTTGAAGCTTGGAAAACCAGTATGTGTCCATGTTATTAGAGATGATCATAACACATGCAGACATAGGGACAGTGTTAAGATAGTACAGGCAGGCTTTGCTTGGATGGTACTTAAAGTCATAAACTCTTCAGCCATCAGCATGTTCCCTCAGTGAATCACGGGTGTATGTCATAAATATGGGAAGCTTTGCATCAGGCTTGATTCAGACAAGAATTCAGGTTGATGGCTGCCAGTTTTAGACACTCTAGTGTGGCCCACTGATAATAAAGCAGAATTTAGTGTTTATGAAAGCCCAGATATCCTTCAAATACAGGAAATGGAAAGCCCTCAATAAGTTTGTTGGTTTGGCTCAAAGGGACATTAACACACCTCTCAACTTCCAAGCTTATCTATGCTCAGTGATCAGCAGAACCAGGTTACGAATTAACCATCCTGTTGTAGCTAAGGCAGTGTATTCACCTTTAGAGAAATCCAGCATTAACATCATTCTCACTTTAAAAGCAGATGTTGCAAAACACAGGGATACATATCGAGAGGCATGCATGAAAATCATCCATCTTTCACAGATGCATGCACGACGCACGCAAAACTGGAAGCACACACAAATCTGCAAAAAAGGACATAAATACAATCGCACACCAGCAGAAGGGTCACTCTACACACACAGATGAATGTACCCAGCAACATGCTTGGTGGAATACACATTACCTCTGCTTCCACGTCTCCTCCTCTTTGTACTACTAGCCAAATACTGATTAGCGATCAAAGCTCTACAGAGACATTTTCTCTTGTGCATCCTAATACAGAGTGGTTTTCCTCCCTTTTGTAAGAGTTAATGCTTGAGAGCAAACACAGAGACTATCTTCTACAGAAGGAACAGACACGTAAGTGCCATAACTTCCAGGCAATCTAAATGATAAAGTGGTATTTCTGGGGTCCTTTTAGAAAACAGCAGAGAGAATTGATCATAAACTGGGTCAAGATAGGTCAGCATACCTCAAAGCAGATCAGATGGCCACAGCATCCCAGGAGGAAACGTTCTCCTGGAAGGATTATTAGGGGCACATCTGTGCCATCAGATGACCGTGCACAATACCCATCAGCTCACTGGGAGTTCAATATGGCATTTCCTTTCAAAATGTGCTTTGTGCCTGACAAGCACTGCAAGTCAATCAGCTGCAGCAGCGGCCAAGCCCATAGTTGTGCTGGAAAAACGCCTGACATGCTGCCCTGTGGAACCCCTCGATGGCCAGAAACATGGAGCAGTGAGAAGTAGAGGTCTATGCATGAGCTTGCTTGTGGTGCTGATCAAAATACACAGCCAGGATTGAAGGGGGGACAACACCACAGCTTGTTTTGCTTTTTAGCATTCCCTTGTCTCTGACCTTTACAGCAGCTTTAGGGCAGCACTGGAACCAGCTGAGCAGTTACTACTCCCAGCTGCAGAGAGAAGAGCTTTTACACCATTGCACAATGCGTGTGTGTTTGTGGGGGGGAGGTTAGGGCTGGAGAACAAAGAAGGAAATCTAGTGGCACCTAAATCAAACATTATGATCAGTGAGGGAGTGGGAAGAGGACCTGGGGAGCAGGGACAACCTTACAACCTTTTCCAGGATCAGACAGATGGCCAACATCCACATTATTACAAAAACAAAACAAAAACAAAAAATTCCATGAATGCAAACTAGGGCACCCTGCAAGGAGACTGTAAAAATCACATCATGATCGCTTAGACTTGTCTTTGTAATTGAGGGGCATTTCCACATGAAACAGTTCTAGTTATTTAATTGGATTTTGAGAACATTCTTGGGCAGATACTTTGTGAGTGCAAAACTGAGTAGTTCCAGTGCATTTACACTGATTTATACCATGCAAGGTCTTTGCCTCTGTGAGAATTAAATATCTTATTGTAAAAGCATCTTAGATCTTATCCAGACTCAAATATCTTATTGCATCCGGCTTTCCTATATGACTGCATCTTTCCTGTACCAATAGAAACAACCGAGGAATTTACCAACCTTAAAAGAAACGTCTCCCATACAACACAGAGAAGGGCACGCAGTGACAGCAGGCGGAACGGAGCTGATTGTGCCTGTTTTCTGCTGTCGCTTTGGAAAGGGATCCGGGCCTTCTCTAATCATGACTGTTTCATGCCTCAAATTCCCCGCTCCATACTTGCATACAAGTTCCAAACCCATACACAAACCACAGAGATATTTCTGCTTTCTAGGAAACATCCTGCTGAAAAAACCTGCCTCTCTAACATGATATAACTATTATAGTATGCATTCCAGATAGGCTGTAGTCACCACATACTAACCTAAGTATATAATTTTAGACCTCTATTTTTCTGCTCAGTTTGAATCCAATTTCATTTGTTTTTGTATGATTTTTCTCCTGGAAATACCTGAGCCTGTATTTCTGCTCTACAAATATCAGTAATCACTTGATCCATGAGCACAAATAAATAAGACACTAAAAGAAAATTCTCACACAGATACTCACGATGTCTTAGAAGTGTACAGAAACAAATTCACACCTATTAAACCAAAGGCTGTAGCTGAAAATTCAGCCTTTAGCTCTTAAAAGACAAGATGGGACAGCGATGGGCAGCCCTCCAAAAGGTCATAATTCTACTTCGCTTTCCATGAGCGTTGCCAAAGTCAAATGCTTCTCAAAAGTAATTGACCTTCTCAAGTCTGCAGAACTGGGAGAAAAATGTAAAAGAAACAAGCTACCTTGGAAGATTTTTGGCAATTCTTGTGTTTAGCTGAGCAGCAGGAAATATCGTATGTCCAACCTTTCTTATGTTATTTCAGCCCTTCCACTTCTGGTTAAATTTGGAACCAAAGAAATGAAGACTAACAAAACAGTGTGTACATGTACTACTTTCTCTGTGCATAGGCCTATATGTGCACGTGGGTTTCAAGCAGCAGCATTTTGAGCACTTGGTTTAAATTTGAATTTTGAGGAAGTGTCTCCAGCTGGGAATGGCTCAAACGAAATGAAATCCTGTCTCAGAACACCAATTACCTTCAATAGGTCTTTGGTCTATATTTTTTGTTTGCAACTCAGCCAAAGTCCTAGGAATAGGTCATTTCAACATACAGCCTACATACCCTCACTGCAGTTCTGCCCTGAGACTGCGAGACAGACCACCCAGCAAGGAAATGACAAGCAAAAGTCATCTCAAGCTTATTCTCTGCTGTCTCATCCCCTTCTTTGTTTTTAATGGATGCCTGTGTGTGAGCTTCACAGCCCTGACATTGTCAATGCTGCAGTTTCCAGAGGGAAACCTCAACTTTGCTCCCCAAAGGTTGTATTCTGGAGGTAAATTCTTGGCTTCATTGAAGTCAACAGTAAAACCCTACCTTCAACAACAAAAGATTTCAGTCTTGTTTTTCAGGTTCTTTTCAGACTAGCACACTGGACTGGGGAGAAGTCAAGTCGTTGCTCAGCACACCATTCTGGTTAAAGGTGACAAAATCTAAACAAGATTAACATCATATGAAACTAAGCCTGACAATTCCACTGTAGTGATGCCAAGGAAATCCTACAAACAGCTGGAGATATTATGGTGATTAGAAATATCCTACCAGTGTCAAGGAGAATCCGTAGAAATACTGGAAAATTAAAAGATTTCAAATTAGCATCCTAGTGGTACCTGTGCTTTACAGTTGGCTTCAATTATTTTTGCAGTAATAGCTGAAAATCCCAGAATAATCTGACGTTAGAAGCACTCAGACACAATATGAGTGATGACTGAATTAACTCCTCTTTAAAGACCTTGTAATTTGGCAAAACCACTGAATTTTACTTTGGAAGTTATGGTGACAAATATTCCACCGTTCTCCTCAAAGGTTTTTCAATGATTGACACTCTCAGGGCTAAAATACTGCATTTTCACTCTGTTCTGAAGTTGCTTAGTCTCCATGTACATCCATTGGATTTACTCATATCCTCTACTGTTAGATTTCCAACCTCCAATTATCAGATTAATATTCCCCAAACATATACTTAAAGATCATGCGATCAAGTCACCTCTTAATCTTCTTGAGTCAAATACTTTAAGACTTGTTACAAATCATATCATTATTGTCATTGTTAATTTTTTTTCTCTAAATCCTCTTGCATGCCACATCCTTCTTAAACTGTGGATACCAGAACTGAACAAAGTGCTTGAGCAGCAGCTACTCCAGCATCACTACAAGGATAACACAACCTTCCCAATCCTGTTCAATGCTTCCTTGTTTACATAGCCAACGATGACTCTAAACCTTTGGCCACAGCATCACATTGGCAGCTCACATCTACATACTTTATCTATTCCAACAGGCAGTTACTCCTACACATTTAGCTTCCAGGTGAAAGACCCTTCCCCCACCATCCATCCTTTATGTAGGACCTCCCGCCTGTCTTTCTATATGTATGACTTCACATTTGGCTTTATTCTAATGCATACTGTTTGCATGTTCTCAATTTTTGAAAACACCCAAATGAGAGTCCTGTTTTGGTCATTGTTTACCACTCCCTGAACTCTGCAACATCTGCAAATTTTATCAGCACTGATTTTATGTTTTCTTGCAGGTTGTTGACAGAAAATATTAACTAGTAAAGAGCCAAGATTGCATTGTGCTGAATAGGAGGGAATGTGGCCAGAGTCACACTGTTCAGGCAACAACTCTGTTTTTCAGTAGGGGAAAATAAATACCTGTGATACTCATGAATACGAGCTTACACAAGTCAAGAGAAAAAAGATGGGACAAATAGATAAGTATGAGATTGGCAAGATAAACCCTCTGTCTTTTTGTCTCTTCGGCATTCCACAACCTCAGTCTTCTCTTTATAGCAGCACAGCACTGCAGGGACCTAGCATGACCCTGGCCAACAGGACTTCTTGGATGAGCATTTCTTCCTTGTGGTACAATGGAGTGGCGTTTGCCATTTACAGCATCATACATGACCAAAGCACTGCTGTTATTACCGCATCCTTACAGACAGCATCTCTCTGAGGGCTGCTGAGAACCATTATCCCACCTTCACAGATGGAAAGGACAGAGCTGAAGGCACCTCAGAGCAATTGCAAAGTAAGAACTAATATCCCAGAGCAACCTGTGCACCTCCAACCACTCTGCCACAACATAAGCAGCTTGAATTAGCAGAAGAGGGAGCCTGCTTCTCTCTCACACAGCAGTTTCATCACTGCTCAAACACACACACTTTCTTTCTCCCAAAGCATCTAATCTATCACTGAAGGAAATCTCTGTTCTCCTCCCAAAACCACCAGCCAAAAAGAAACTTCTACCTTTTGCAACTGCCCCTGTTTTCTTCTCTGCCAGCTAGCCTCTGTCTCGCCTTTCCTTACAGAACATCTTGTTGCAATGCCCTTCTAGAATAATTTTCACATAAAAGCGTGTGCCTCGTCAAGCTTGCCCTGTCACCAGTGTTTGACAAGTGTCAGAGAAACCCCATAAACGCGAGGCTGCGAGCTCGTCAGTGCAAAGGACACCATGTGTTGAACACATTGACAGTTCTCAATAAATAACATCCCTGCTGAACAGCTGGCTGGATTGCTTGGGTTTGGAAGAATGTTGGCCACATTGCCTACTTACGTGCATCCTCCTCAGTGATGCACAGAAGATCCTGTGCATGGGGAGCGGAAATACATCACTTCCAGAAGATACCAAAGTCTTTTTAAAAAAAAGCCGTATCTGAACACAACTTTAGATCCTGACTCAAGGTTTATGGCCAGTTTCAGACATACAGATGTGCAATAACGTGTTGGTTTCTTGAAATAGATGCAGGAGACGTTCATCCTGAGGGAGGGGAGGTGAGAGATGAGCGATGGTAGGAAGACCTATCCTAATCTCATTTCCTTCTTCCCTCCCTCTCATGAAATACATAGCTCCCATTTCATTTACTGCCTGCTTAAGTATTAGAGCACAGAAACTGTTAGAGGGCACGTTCACCAGAACAGTTTGGCCATCACAGCGTGACACAAAACACATGGTTGGGGCAGAAAGGCCCTTGCTTCTCTGCCTCTGCCATCAGCGCTTGAGGCAGAGCGAAGAGGTTAGTCCAGTGCTCAGCCTCCTCGCTGCAAGGTGCCTTCCTCCATGGGTGCAAGTGCTCCTCACCCACCTTTACTGCCAAATCCCAACCCTGCAGAAACCTTTGGAGAAGAAACACAGACCCCTCACATAGTATCATTTTGCCTCTGTGAGATGCAGCTGCTGTTGCTTCCCTCTCTGGCCTGTTCTATGCAGCCTGCAGGTGTTTGGATATGGCCATTTCCCAGTAAAACTGGTGGTATGCTGATGTTTAAAATAAAATAAAATAAAATAAACCCCTAGTATTACAGCGTATCGCTGAAGACCACCCCTGTTTGAGCATTGTCTCTGGTGAGACACAGAATGTAAACAGTCTGCATGATTAAACCATCTCAAGCAAGAGGACTTTGGGGAATTCCAGTCTTTCCCAGTGCAAAGAAGAGCAGAAGATACTCTGCTCTTCATTAACTCAGAGCTCTTCAAAGGGCAAGAATGAATCTCTCAGCTTTCCTCCTAGGAGAAACTGTTGATAGTTATCCTGGAATTCTTGGAGGAAGCTCACCAGTATAAATCAGGCCCATTTCTGCCCCTCTCCCTTTATTTAATCTGTTCACAGGCAAAGGGATTGTGCAACAACTGATAAACTTGGTCCATGCTGCAATATGAAATGCTCATTTCTGATTGTCTTTCCCCCCTGTTGGGGTGAGAGGTGGAGAGACCGCACTGGAATAGTCTTACAGATAAGGCTATTAATTACATGCCAGAAAATATTTGTACAATAAGAGAAACTGCTCTTTCAACAACAAGCAGCAGATAAGACTATTTTAAACCAGCCCATTTTAAGGTACAGAGATTCTGCCAGCTCTGGAAACCTTTTGTAATACATCTAAACCTTCAAGGCTCTTAGAACTAAAAGTGGGAGCACACCTTTCATATCTATTATATCTGTGCAAATTGCCTTATTCCCAATTTCCAAAGACACTCCTTACGGAAAAGGGGGAGCCTGGGACAGTGACATGAGCACTACATTGATAAACACAACTCTGCACAAGTGAGGCACCACAGCCCTGACCAGCTCCCAGAGCTTTTCTTTATTTGATGTTTTTACATGTGCATTTTGAATAGCCAGAAAGGCTTCTTAGAGGATCCCAGTGGTTCCTGGAAGGAAACAAACACATAATTCCCTCACCTTCTATCTGAGATCACCAAGGCGCAATACTAAAGGTAAACCCAGGAGCAGTCACAAGAAAATGGACTTTTTGCTGGGTTGCCCCTGTGCTACGAGGGGTTTGGGGGACATCTGGAGCAAATTAAAGCATTTTGTGTTTTCCAGCTGACAGCACCATTGCACTGCCTATCTGTCCCTTCCTCCAGAGCTCATGGTGACTACACAGCGCTGTGTGATCTACTTCCTTGGGTCCTGCTCACTCCTACCTCCTTACGCTGGTGGCTCTGTGAGAGAGATGTGTGACACTAGAAATATCAGCCTTGTGCTCAGACTACAGCAGGACAATTATCCTTTAGGCTATTTTAGTCCTTTTACAGCCTTTGCACAACTCAAGAGCAACAGTTTTGCCAGGAGCCAGAATCTAGATTTCAGTGTTTAAAAAAAACCCCAAAACCACAAAACCAAACAAAATCAGTGGCTTTATCAAGAAGAAATTCTACAAGTTCATTGAAGCTAGCCTCCCTGCTCAGGGTTCCTAAATACTGTCCATGCTGATTTTAAAGCAAATTGAGACTATAATTTTACTCCCTCTTTTTTTCATTTTTTCCATGACGAAGGGAAACAAGAGAAAGACGCATAGTTAGACAGACAGGCAGACATCTCATCAAAGAAACTCCTACAAGCAGATGCAGAGTAGGAAACATCCAGCAACCCTGCTGGCTCCAACCCACAGCCTGGACCTGAGTGCGTGGTTGATTTTCATTAACTAACTTCTCTTCCTGTGAACTTCCTCTGAGGGTGTTTGTTTATAAACAGAGGAGGGGATATTATTGCTGGAGATGGGACAGTATGGGAGCAAGTGAAGGCGCTCAGGGCCACAAGACTGGAGAGCAGAGTTCAGAAGCGTTTGTTGCTGGAAACACAAAGGTCTCACTGTAAAAATGGTATACGGCCTAATTTCACAGTCTAGAGGGATTACGATAGGTATATGCAGAAAATGCTCCGAAAAGTAAAAACAACCTCACATTGTACAGACGTTTCCCACTGCATCACCATAACCATTACACACCCAAATTAAACCATCGACAGCGGTGACGGTGGTTGGAGGTTGCTCTCCATGACATCGGCTTCTCGGCTTGTTCATTTTCCCCATTGCATGCACTCTGTCTCTGCCTCAAATTCTACACGTTCATCGGTCTGGAGCAGCCCCCCTGATTTCCTCTCCAAAGGAGTTACTCTAGGTTTACATTGGTGTGTTCAACAGCAGAATCTGGCTTGTACTGCTCACCCTTCCCTCTGCCAAGTACATGTTTCAAAATCGTGTGCGTAATGCATTTAGTTAACATTTGCTTTGTCTCCCAGTACTCCTTTCCTCCCTGAACATCTCCATTCATGAGCTACAGCACAGGACGCTTCCAATTCTTGTCTAGTTTATGCTGAAAATAATTCCCATTAAATTATCACTGGTGAAAGGTGCTGTTTTGACCTCAGAGAGGCTGCTCTGTTTATCCACAAGACAGATGCAATGTAAGACAGTAGTAATGCAAGCTCCAGATTTCAGCCTTAGCACCTCAGTCTGTACAAGCACAGATGCTGCTGAATTCAGAACAAAATTGTGTGGATTGTATGATGCACATCCTCCCTGTTGATGCTCCTGACATAAACAGTGTTTGTTTAGCCTTGAGAGCGTGCACGATGACCCTCCCCAAAACAGTCTGGGGCACTAACATGCTGTGTGCAAAGCCCCTTCTGCAGCCACCTGGTCTGTATTTAACTATGGGGTCAATGAGTTCTTTTTGCCCTTAATTAATAACCTGAGATATCCAGAGGCAGAAAGCTTAGCAGTTGCAACTTACGTATTTTACAAGCTGTTTCAGCAAGTCAATACATTAATCAATGTGCAGATGTATCAACAATATCAAAGTATTCCAATTTAAATAAGAGCACTCTGAACTAAGGGGCTTTGGTGATATTTGCATTTCTCTCCCATTTTGGGCTGCATACGCTGCTCCATTTGAGAAATACAGTAATTCATGCTGATTCAAACATCACCAGCATGTCTAGGTTGGAGATATTAATTCCAGACCATCTGATTTTCTGCCGTCTCCAAAAAGCTCATGTCACAAATGCCAGATGCCTTCTTCACCCGTCCCCCATGTTACCAGTGCTTTCAACAGTGTGACACCAGGTGAAAGACTTTAAACCACCATCAGCTCAGTACAACAACTACCCGGTGAGGAACCCTCAGCAGCCATAAGGAAACATCCTACAGGAATTAGGGTGTGCTGTAGAGAACAACCCAGGCTGAGGAATAACTATCATTGCCCCTAAAAAAAACCCCAAACAAACAAACAAATGGAGTTTAACAAAAGGCCAAGCCTACTAGGATTTGTTTATACCTCTGTCACCAATGCACGGCCGAATCTTGGACAAATCAGAGCATCCCTCTGTTCCTCAGTTTCCCTGATTTTACAGGCAATGTTCTCTCACGCCTGAGAAACTTACCACCATCAGCAGCAGGATGTTTTGAGGCAGTTATCAGGACTACAAAACCACAATCTTACTACAATGATAAGGAAAATAACCATACTAGGATACATTAGAACAGGAGAAAAAAACCCCTACATTCAAAACTAAGTAACACTGGTAACAGTGAAGGCCTTTCCTTTCCATTTCTTTCCCTGTTTTAAATAAAACAAACAAAATAATGGTGATAAGATCTCTTCCCTCAATCCAATGGATGATCTTTGTGAATACGGTTCCAACACTAACAGCAGAGAATAGGCAAGGAAGAAAATGAAGGAGGAAAGGAGCCTGCAGCTGATGCTCGGTGTCGGGAACAGCACTGCTCTTCTCCCAATTCCATGACGACAGAAGACTCCTGGGAGTCGGATGAGGGAGGGGAAGATGGGTCAGAGGAAAGAAATCCATATGGGAAAGTGATTTAAAGCAAATAAAGAGACAATAAATTAGATAAGGACAAGGAGGAAAAACACAGCAGAGGGGAGGAAGGAGAAGAGATAAAAGAGCCCTAAGTATCACTCAGAAGGAAGACTCAAGGAAAGCCTACCAGACCCCAGGAGTTAATCAGCAAAGAACAGAGTGGTTTTCTTCTCTAACACAGCAATTCTTTTGCTTTCATGAGCTGGTATCATATCTCTCAGATGCTGCTTCACCAGGCCAATTCCAGATGCTTCTCAGTTTCACTTCACCCTTGTTCCCTCCTTTGTGAGAACAACCGCTCGCTCCTTGTTTGTGTACCGCTAGGATGGATATTAAACAGAACAATATCAATAATTCCCAGAAAACATGCATGAGCATATGCCTAAGCACACAAACACACAGCCTGCTTACCCTCTGTTCCCACAGCACTTCCAACGCGAGTTGGCTGAAGCCACCAACCTGGTGGCCACCCTTGGTCTGCAAGGAGGGGACACCACCCTCCTTTGGCAAAAGAAGATGAGAATTACAGAGAGCGCAGGGTTACCCACGGCATATGCTTGGCAGGGAGGAGGAAAAGCAGTAACTGTGCGGAGCAGGAAGAAGGGAAAAACGGGGGAATCAAGGACACCAGATAGTAGAGAAAGAACCGAGACTAGGATGGTGATAAGAGAGGGTGGAGGGATTGGACGGGAAAGTTATACACTTACATCACCCAGCAAAACAGAAAACCGGACAGCGTGTTTTGAGTAAGTGCTCGTTTTAACATTAAAAAAAAAAAAAGAGAGAAAGGTTGAAAGAGACAGAGGCCAAAGTGGGATTTGGAGTATAGCAAAAACAACTAAAATAAACATGTCCCCTTCCTCTGGCCAACTTCTCTGACGTTAGGGCTTCGTAATTTTTCTTCTCTTGCATCCAAAGCAAGAAAGGACCACAAAATAAAGGATGTGAAAGCAAGGACCATGGAAGGGTCCAGGCTGCAGAGGAGGGATGCAGAAGACTCTCTGAAATCAGACCGTAAGCCAGAGTCAGCTGAGGTCAAGGATATTTTTTCATGATCTTGAACAGGTTTAGGATCAAATCCATGTTGCCTGAGTAACATCATGAATCCAGCCCCGTTCTCATCATGGGATACTCTGACTTGTATTTAACGATGATACATACTGCACCCTCACTTGGTGCTGGCAACCTTACGGATGTTGAACAGTCCTCAGCTAAGCAAATTGTTCTGATCACTGTGAACAAGGATAGTAGAAAGCAAAAGTCTGGGATAAGATATTTACTCTTGTTCTCTTTTTAACTTGCCTTTTTGAGTTCTGCTCTGCTCATGTTGAGAGCAAGAGTACTTTGACTTCATGGATGGCTTTGGGGAGAGTAAACTTTCTAATAGGCACTAACATCAAATCAAAGCAGTTTACAAGATCTGCCACTTGTGTCAGAATATGTGGGGAAATAAACAAGCTGCTCTGCCTTGATCATTGGAGTTTAAATGCTCTATTGATCTGGGAAAAAAATCAAAGGTGCTTTGGAAATTGCGTGTGTATGCACATGCATGCTCACACCAGAGAAAATGAAGAGAAATGTAGGGACAAGCAAAAATTAGCACAAGAACAATCAAGCATTTCTCGTCTACAGAAAGCTGAAACAAAACGAAGATTCATACCCAGATGTCAGCTACCCCGAGGTAGGGAAATGCCCATAGAGCAATGTGAGAATAAGGTCAGAAGCAAGGTACACCTTCATTTTTAGAAATCTCCTTTTGGGGAAACAAACAAACAGGACAGCACAGTCCATTGTTCCGTGCTTAGAACAGGGCATGAAACAAATGCCTGGAATCTAGGAAATAGAAAAGTCCAATATATTTTACATATTTGAAATAGAAAGAGTAATACGTACTGATCATGTAAAGACAGTATTAAATGAAAAAATTGGTCGTAATTAGAGGAGATTAAATGAAGAAAAAGATTATATTAGACTAGCTGATATAGTTGAGAGAAAAATGTAGAGGGTTTTGATTAAACAAGACTTTTCGGATCCATCTTCAGAATACTCTGGGCTATAAGAGTTGAAGAAGTAAAAATGTAATAAAGTGAACGCATTCATTCTTCCTACGACAGGATGTAGGAACTGCCACACGGACTAAGACCAGAGAAGGGTGGGAAATGTTTGATAAAATATTTTTCTCAGGAAAAAGGGAAATTAATCAAAACAGACTATCTGTGGGAAAGGATCAGTTTTGGCAAATATTCTAATTTAAAATTTCAATAGAAGTTTCATAACTGTCAAAACACCTGATTCTTTTTTAACTTTCTGAAAATAAGAAAGCTGATATCTTTTACCAGCAAATGTTTTCCTTTCTCATACTTAACACTTTTCTAAACCAATGCTTTGGATTTTAGGTACTTAAGATGGTGTCAATCTGTCCTCCTCTTTTCCTGTCTTACATTAGAGTGGTGACTCTTGGTCTTAGCTAAAGATTTTTGGTTTATAGTAGAGCACTGGGAAATTTTCTCTGGCCTGCGCTATATCAGAACCTGCAAAGTGGATATTCTGTGAATGTTTGGACTAATTATGTGCTGTTATAGCCCTGACACTGCAGGGGACTGAATCTGGCAACCCAGGTGGTCCCTTCTCTGCTTCTGCTCCTATAATTTCTATCAGAGAAAAGAAATGAGGAGCTGAAAAAAACAATGGCTAAAATTGGAAGCAAAACTATTATACGGGAACATTTCAGCTGACCCCAGCCATGGAAGGGTTTATTTTTGTTTTTTCAATATGTCTTTTTGAAAAAAGCCACTATATTTGGTTCTTTTTTCTGGCTCAGGCCAGCACGAGCAATGGAAATCCAAGGTGAAAGCGCTCAGTTAATCCCCCGGTCTTGAGAGCACCTAAACCCCATTGGTCCTGCAGCATGTTTGTGCTGAAGCTGCTCAGGCAGGCGTCGGGGCTGCACCTCTCTTGTAACAGACCTGGGAGCCTGGCACCTATGTCCTGACCAAGCCAGACCTGGGCTCCAAAGAAGGCATTTCTTCACCAAAACACCCTGCTCCACCCAGCTGGCATGTCCCTGCTGCCTTTAACCGGGGTCAGGCCCCAGTGACCAGGGAGGTGCTTGCCGGCAGTTCAGCTCTTTGCTGTTCGACACGCTCAGCCAAGGATCTCTCCTGCCCTTGGCAAAAGCTAATGAACACACAAAGCTCGTGGAGCGGCATCAGCAAACTCCTGGGCCTGCTTCGAAAGAGGAGACCTGTCCTGTTCATCATGAGAAAGGTGAGAGACACATACCTTTGTGGGGGTGGTTGGGGTTAGGGTCCCGGGGTAGCCAGCATTCCCCCTCCCAACTGCTCCAGTGCTCAGTGAGGCCTCTGGGATTCAGGTTTTCAGCGCGTCCCTCACAAATGCCATGCGTGGCTGGGGCTGATGGTGGGCACCTCCACCTCTGCTCGGCACGGCTGTGGCCTTGGGATCTCCTCGGCCATCTGCAATGCTCCCCTGGCGCCGTGCAGAGAGGTGATGTGGGGACCCGGAGAGCAGCGATAACTTTCAGACACCCGAATCACCAACCAGGTCTGTCTTTCCACAATGGCTTAGCGTGCAAAGGCTCTCCAAGGGCTGCTTCTCACTCTCACCGCTGAGACCTTCCCACCGCAGCTCTGCTCTGCGCTTCTCCAGATGTCTCCATGAATCCCAGAGAAGAGCCCCGCTCCTGCTCTCTCTCCCAACACCAGCCCCTCAGCTTGCTTTCTGCCTCACATGAGTTCTTCTAACTGAAACAGGCTCGCTTGAAATAAATCAGGCTGAAATGAAGCTTGGAGAGGAGAGCTCAGCCTGGGACACATCTCCATGCCTACAGGAGACTGCCATACATCATTTAGGAATCTAAATTTGCCATCCTTCACACACACAGAGTCAAATTTCCCTCTTTGTTTTATTACCATTTTATTAATTATAGCAGCCTACATGTAAGTGCTTTAAGGAAAAAAACCAAACCAACCCCAACTTTCTTCTAACTGTGCTGTTCTGACTCCAGTGTGTAGCTTGTCAAAAGAATGAGACCAGTTAAAAGGGGAAATCTTATGGAAAGAAAAATTCTTTTTGTTTTCCAGTTTCTGACTCCTGTCCCAGCTTCTGCAGGCTGAAGGAAATGTGCTGTTCAAACGTGAATATTTAGTAAATGACAAGCTATGCCATATTTTTTCAGTGGCCTATTAGTCAGGCCTTATCCAGATCCATAATTATGAAGTGGCTAATCATCTGAACTCATCTACAGGGACACCAAAACCACACAGCTACCTGTAGCCTTCAGCAATGGTGTGTTGGAGACTTGTCACTCTGAAGGAACATCTGGGCAGGTGTTCAAGCTCCTGTCACTTTGGTCCAGCCATTACTCCACTCTGCCCATCATTCCCATCACCCTGGGACCTGGCACATGCCAGAGCTAATTAAACAACAGAACTACAAGCTTTACGTTTGACTTATTCTATAGTCCTTCATTCTAGTACTTCACTACAGATCAAAACAAGAAAATTCATGCAATTAAAAGACAACAGGCTGGTGAAGATGAGAAAATGCTGCATTATCTATCTACCGATTATTTTAATGCCTGTGAAACTCAGAGTAAACTCTCTATGGAAGATGTCCTTAAGTTCCCAACACACCTGCTACCAGAATCAGCTCTGGGGACAGGACCCAGCTCACCGATTCTATCTGAAGTGTATTAATTCAGTATCAGACTCCAGAACTTCAGAAGGGAACCAAATTAACCCTCAAAAGTAAACATATATTCTTAAACCCCGTGGAGGGAACAGACCTATGCAGTGTCAATTACATATCTTTGTAATTGCCCAATTATTGGACCCCAACACAGATGTTTCTCAGTCTCTCACATGCAAGAGCTGTGGCTTTAAGTGAGCTCCACTGTGCTGATTTTGGCACGTCTTTCCCTTTGGATTCTGCTGCAGTTTGATGTTCACCAAGGACTGAAGTTGGGAAAACATAGGCACTCCCTTACATATGAAGCTTTATTAAGTTGGGATCATGCTCTCTGTTGGCAGGCAGAGGAATAGAGAGACAGAGGAGAATGAAACCAGGGAGGGGGAAAAAAAAAAAACCCAAACCAAAACACAAATAACTTTCACTCTTCAGAGCAGGCACGCCTTCCTACTCCAGCTCCCGCTGCCGATCATTCATCCCGCTCCTCTCAGCTCCCAGCCAGTAAAGAGTCAACATCTCATTCCTACAAAAACATGAGCTATCCCACTCCTGAGCCATATACCAGAAAACACACTGACAGGGACTCAGGAGGATCCTGTTTCTTCGGATGGAGTTGCATTTCCACAGTAGAACTGAAATATCTTTGATTACAACGGAAGCAAGGTCAACAGTGCTTTGAAGCGTCTTATTTTGCATGGCATGTGTATTACCTAACTTGACTACAGTCTGGACCTTAACTCCTTCGTTCACAACTACAGATGCATTCAAAGACTCTACAGGGGAAAGTGCACAAACTTGCATGATTAATACCATGCGCACATGTGTGTAAGAGGGATGTACTGTGCCGTGTGGTAGGTACCCAAATCCCAGGAGTATTTGTCCAAAAACTATGTGGCCCAGGGAGGGAGGCAAGTACGCACGAGCTCAGAGCTGTCTCTGCTGGAGAGCCACACCACAGGAGCCGCAGAAACGAAGCACAGCCCGGCTCCGAAAACGCTTCTGTGCTTTTGCGTAACACAGATCAATGGGTCAGACTTCTAGTTTCCCAACAGCTTTCCCTGACAAATGCCAGAACAGATATCAGTGAAGTCAAACAGGGCAGCAATAACATCACTGCCAACCAGCGTGAAAATTGGCAGAGCCTGGCACCAAGGACTGCCTATCATCAGAGACAGGGCATGGCCCGGCACAATGACGAACCCACTTAACAGCGCTGTAAAATTAGCCATTTATGAAAACAAATTGAATACTGCAGCAGAGGGTGACGTAAGGAGAGTTGGCTCCAGACAGAAACAGAAACTCCTGTAGCCTGGATTAGCAGAAGAGCTCCGTTATATCAGAGCTCAGGCATAGAAGCTGATAACAACTTGGGTCCTACATGAGATTGTTAACAGACACAACAGGCTTCCCCTATAGACACACATGTGGCTCCTATACGATTTGCACTGACTATATGCCAGCAAGGAGGGATGGAAGGGAAGCAGTCAGCACAGGCAGAAGGTGGGGGGCAGAAAAACCCTGAAGATACAAGGAGGACTGCGAAAAAGAGGTGTCTTCCAGTCAATCCTGCCCTCTCCCTCAGATCTGCACAATCACACAGTTTCCCACTTTGCGACTGGGATGGAAGTTGGGGAGAAACTCACTTCTGGCACCGTCAGCAAATCTGCCCCGCTCCCTGACCCCTCCCAAACACCCAGAATGGCTCCTGACTTCAGTGGGGTCCTTCAGAGGCAACTCCAATGGCAGAACAGGGCTCCTGAGTCTGTCACATCCCAAAACAGTGAAAATGAGAATCCAAGAGTTTTGGCAGCCAGAACCCTTGATTTCCTCATTGAGGGAAGTGTAATCTCTCCCTAAGCTTGCTGCAGGTCTGGGAGGCTGTGGTGTGCGGAGGATACTCCAAGTGAGTTCCTCTTGGACCTCTTCCAGGTGTTTACACACAGAGCCAAACCTGGCTCCTCTTCAAGAGTGCGTGTGGGGGGGGAGGGGGAGCTTAAAAATAAAATAAAAATCACAAAGTCCTCCCGAGCTAGGCTGCAAGCTCTACGGTGCTAAACTGGGGCATTTCTCTTCATTTTTCTTAGTGGAATGTTATTTCCATGCATAAAATGGGTCAAGTGTTTTATACAGGCAACAACCCAACCTCCCCCATCCAATTAAAGTATTTTACTACACATGATCTTTGTGTGTGTTTGTTTAGGTTCCCTGTTGTGTGAATTGGAGATACTTGCACCAAAGACAGAGACAGGGTCTTAGGTGTCGGATTAAACACATTAAAAAACACACTGACCGTGTTTTGCCACTGATGAGATCCATGTAAACCCAAATTCTGCCTTCCCTAACTTGAAAAGGAAGCACTCTGAGCTCTGGGGTTTAGGTTAAGATTGGGAACCAGAAGAGTGGAGTATGAGAAAGCCAGGGGAAATAAAGCAAGCAATAATCTATTTCACCTAGGAAATTACTCATCTGCCTGTCCTACTAAAGGCAGAAGGGACCAGCCCATGCCCGGCACCTCCTGCCCACCCCAGCAGCCGCACACCCCTCGCGTCCCCCTCACAAGTGAGCAGAGCAGCTGGGATTAGGGAAAGTTAAGGCAATGCACTGCTGAGTTCATCTTCGGTTTTGTTTTCCTTAGGACAAACCAACTTTCTTGCGAGACGACAGTCGCGCAGGTCAGGGATGGGGCAGCGGAGATGGAGAAAATCGCAGGAGGAGGCGGAAGGGCAGAGGCGGCCGGGCTGGTGCGGAGCAACCGCGGTACCACCGGCACCAGCATCCACTGCCTTCTGGTGGGAAGTGACTCCAGCTAAGGGGAAAGGGGAAATCCTCCCTGTCTCTTTAAGGCATCCTAGGACATGGAAACTTTGTACTTTCAGGGAATCTCCTTGCCAAAAGAACTGTAAAACATGTCTTCCTCTCCCCCCCTCTCACGCCCCCCCCCGGTTTCTCTGACTTTTTTTTTTAAGGGCATTTCCATTTTCTATGACTTCCTTCAGAGCAAAGATGGATGTGGCAACGTTTATAAGGGTTTGTAACCCTCTGAAAAGTATCCGATTTCACGACAACTTCACTGCACTTTATCACTAAAGCGGGGAGAGGGCGGGAGGTGGCGGGAGGGAGGGGGAGAGGGAGCGAACGTGGGGGGAAAGGACCCAAATTCATGATGGGCTCATAAAATTTAAATTTAAAAAGTGCAATATTGCTCATTATTGTTCAGCTCAGAGAGCTTAGTCTGGTAGCTGCTTTGAGTACTAAATGATTTTATAGGGCTATATGACCTTACAATCATTTGTGTTACACTTGCCATTGCTAAGGGGAGACAAAAATACTCAACACATCCTCTAGCTGCAGTGCTAGTCCCAGCCCTAGCTGAGTGTCGAGGGGTTGGGAACTTTATAAACTCATTTGATTCATCTGAGGTTTCACAATAGCCAAAAGTTCCTTTATAGCTTTTTGGAAAGCACATGCTAATATTGCGTCGACAAAGGTAACAGTGAAGTAGACTAAAGAGCTAATAAAACTAAGGAAATCGTATAGGGACCTTAGATATGCGTTTCTTTGCAGCCACACACTAGACAGGCACATTTCTTTTCATACATACATACAAGCTACTTTCAAATGCTCTATTTACAGGTTTCCAACCTGGAAATTAGGTAAAAACCCACCGTAAGAGCGCTCTCTGTTATCTGCACCTTAATCCATACACACAGAAATAAAGAAACTACCCAGGATACTGCCATTTCCCTATGCAAAAGTTTACATAACTTTTTCTGCGAGCACACACTTTCAGACAGTTTGCCGAGCCCTGGTATTTCACCAAATATATATATAATAAACGCACCCGAGCAAGTTTCCACATGCACTCCCCTATATCTGTATGTTGCAAGGCACACACGCACATTTCAATGTACACACACATATACTATACACACGCACGCCTACAGCTGGCTGTTCTGCCGGCTCCCGAAACGTAAAAGGGATGCTGCAGCCACAGGCACGACGAAGTACCTACCTGCAATGACAGCCGGAGATCTCTGTCCTCCTTCAGCTTTCAGCCACACTTGCAAAGTGAAGGCATCTCGGGGCAGCTCAATATCTGCCTTCAGCCGCAGCTGATCACCTTGTCCACTGAAATAGAGCGCCCTGCTCGGGGTAAGGGACTCCTCTTCGTCCTTTACCTCCCGCTGTTGCCTCCTGCGGGGGACATGCCCAGGCTCCAGCCCAGCAGTGGAGCGCCTTCCTCGGGCTAACCTGGTGGCACAGGTGCCCGGGGCAGTGTAGCGGAGCTGGCGGCTGTGCCTGGTGTCCCTTCTTGCCCTGCGGGAGCGCTCGTCCATCCCACATTCGGGTCCACTGGCTAGGGCTGTACAGAGAAGCGCAAGAGGCAGCAGCAAACTCCAGAGCTGCATTTCCAATCTTCCCCCCCCTTCTCCCCTGCAAATCCTCCCGATCTGCCAGCTTTGGGCTCCTCCTTGCCTTGACTTTCTTCTCTTGTTCACCCTTCTTGGTATTTGCTCTTTTTATAACCCTTCTCAGTTGCTTTTTCTTTTCTTTTTTTCTTTTTCTTTCTTTCTTTTTCCTGCTTATAGATTATTTTTTTCCTTAAAACAAATAAAAATAAAATAAATCAAAACTCCTCCTTGGTTGAAATGTATTTCTCTGTTCTTCCTCCTCTATCTGTCTTCTTCTCCTCTATTCCTCCACAGCTGGAATTCCTCTCTCTCTTCTTTTCTCTGCTGGATTTTCTTCCCTTTATTTTTTTCTTCTTAAAAAAAACACACACACACTCTCACACACACACAAAACAAAACAAAAAAACAAAACACCCCCCCCAGCTTTCTCCAAGACTCAGACCCACTGATTTCCCTCCCCCCCAAAGATGCTCTAATCTATTTATTTTTTTGGCCTCCTTTATAACATAAGCCACAACCCCCTCCTTCCCCCCAACCTCCCCCCCTCCCTTCTTCTCCACAAAATGAAAGAAAAGAGAAAAAGCCCCTCAGAAGATGAGTAAACAAGAATATGCTAATCTACTCTAGGGTGCTCCACCTTCCCAATTGAATGATTCCCATTAAAACTGCAGGGATCATGACTAATCAATCAGCTTGAAGGAGCAGATAGCTCCAGAGGTTCAAACACTTTTGCTGTTTTCTTTTTCCCTCCTTCTTTCCCTCTCTTCCTCTTTCCCCCTATCACTTTCCCCCTCTTATTTATTTTTTAAAGAAGACAATCAAGATGAATGGATCAATGTGACAAAAATCCTGCACCCCCCTTTTTGCAATCTCCCCAGCTTTCTTTCTCAGTCCAGTCCAAAACACACATTCCTATTTTTTTTTTTTTCTTGGCAAAAGAGAAAGCTATTTCTCCTCTCAGACTCCCCGTTGCACTTTGCTGGTAAACCTTATGCTCCTCTGCAGCACATAAAGAGTCTTGAAACTTGAGTCTCAGATATTTTTTAATTGCTTTCTTTCTTTCTCTCTTTTTCACTCTCTCTCTCTTTTTCTAATTCTTTCTTTTCCTCTTATTATTTTCTTAAAGTTATGCAATCAGCCAGGCTCCCCCTTTTGTGGTCCCCCTCAGTGCAGTTGTGTGCAGCTAATCCAAATGTTGCATCAAAGGTCCCCATCGAATCATCAGGAGCTAAAAGGAGAGAAGCTTTTTGAAGAGCATTTGCCTTCCAGAAGCTGTAGCAACAGAGCAGGATTTGGCTTTTGAATGCTCCAAAGACTCCTGGGTTTTTTGAAATAATTAAAAAAAAAAATATTAATTTTATTGGTGGGTTGAGTCAAAAAATCCTCTCTCAATATTGCTAATTTTTCAGCCTAAGGATTCAGCTCCTCTGGTTTCCCTGGCTTAGTTGTAGCCACAGGTAAGATTCTGGCTGCTTGCTGGTTTGTAGATCTCTGTTTCTGAGCTGGGACGTTTCTTTTTTTCTCCTTTCTTTTTTTTTTAATATTTTTTTTCACTCTTGAAAGATCTCAAAAGCTCCCCCTGATGGCAACAAAAAGGATTTTTCTAAGTACTTAATAAGTGGAAATGACTTAGCAGTAGCACGCTCTGAATCTACGGGCCACTATTCCACTCAGAAGAAGTGCAGTAGAACCCACTTAAGTCGCACCACATTCAGTCACAAACCCAGTAACCCACATCATCCTCCTTTTCCATCGCAAAAGTAACAATTGTCACGCTTTACTTTCCTATAAACGTTTAACAGCAATCACGCAAGAGAGTTTTCCTGAGACTATATTCTTCCTGCTTTTGCAGATTACTCTGTTAGTGTGACTTTGTAATGACTACTAACACTTAAAATATATATGATATAATTAATGAAAGTAAATTTTTCAACAAGAAAGAGTTGTTGCATGTTTGCAAGGCTTCTGGGAGATGCTTTTTCAGTTCCTTACTAATTTGCAAACACTCAAGAATGTACAACTGGCGTTTTCAGAGATGTTGGATATAGCCACAAAGTCCCACCAGAAGACAAGCTGACCAGCCCCTCTCTAACTGTACCGGCCTTCCCTCCACAACAGCTCTACTTACAAGACAGACACAAAATACTGGCAACATCTCCGAAGTTTTTACTAGAAGACCTCAAAGCAATTAAGCCTCTCAACAACCAAGAGGAAATTGTTAGCTAAGAAACAAACTATACCACGGTCTAAACTCCCATACGTGTCCCGAAGAACTCGGGAGGGTTGCAAAAAAGACACCTATGCGTACGTGCCTGCTTGGCAGAAAAAAATTTAAGATCAGAGCTAAAGTACTACACTTTACTATTCTAATTTAACACATAGAATACAAGGCAAATAAAACAAAAAAAAAAAATTCAAAAATTTAAAGTGAACCTGTTCAACTTCAAATAAGAGCTAAACCAGGAAGAGTCCTTCTGCTTTCTCCAAAGTCCCCGGGAACTTTGCCCACATTGAGTCTGGAAGAGCAGGCTCTTTAACGTGAATAACACGGTTCTGGTTTTTCCAGTGGAAAAAACTAATTCTGTGAAATCACAATGTTTCTTAGGGTCATTATGATTTGGCTGAAATCATCAAAGAAAATTATTGAAACATTTCAATTTGATGGCACTACGCCATTTCATTTTGAACATATTTGACCTTCTATTTCTTACAATATCACTGGCAAAAGAAAGGGCTTCACTGCCACCAAAACACAACACTTTGATGCATCAGACTGAATTACAGTAACAAATACTGGGGTATTCTTGCTACAAAGGAAAGGCCCAGACTCAGCTTTCTGTATTCACAGTAGACAGAGAAAGTAGGAAAAGATCGGATTTACCATGAATTACATGTTCGATCGGTACTATTTCTAAGACATAGCAAAAGCATAGAGAAAATATGATACATAAACTCTTGAGTCCTGAGTGATAAAGAACAGAGAGTAGAAGAGATGTGATTTTAGGAATAGCGAGTAAATCTGGGATTCCTTAAGTCCGTGGGTCAGATCTAACTTCCCTGACAACAGATGAAATTCTACCCTGCACAGATGGACATTTATTCTCTGCTTAAGCCAGTACTTAAGTGATGTACGGGCCTTCTGGCAGAGGGGTTTCTACCCAAGGAGAATAATCCTCCTGTTGAACTCAAGTGGAGTATTCTCCTAAGTAAAGGGAGCAGGATATTGTCCTGCATCTAGAGGTATTTTCACAAGAAAAGGGAAAAAAAAAAAAAAAAGCACCAAACCCTAGATACACATATAGAGACAAGAATTAAAATAGATATTTATGATATTATGCCAAAAAAATAGCATTGAGCTACATGCTGTATGCGGTCATTATAAGTAGAAATACTCAGCAGGAATCTTAGCTGAAGCTGCCAATAACTCCCAGGTTCAAGACTAGAGCTGAGTGAATAAATCATAACAAATAATGGTTTTGTCAAATTTCGACTTTTTTTCCTCCTATTTGCAAGCAGACTGCAAAACCTCTCAAATATGTTTGAAATTATATGCCCATTTCTTCTTTGTATTTAGTATTTCTCTAAGGCCAATTAGCACACAATTTACTGTAATGTACACATTTTCACATTTGTTCTGTGTTAATTAGGCAAGGAAGTCACAGAGCATTATTTTTGACTCCCTGGAGGTCAAGTTTAATCACTCATGATATAGTAAAACTACAAATTTTGCATATGATGGGAGATTCCACCATTTGAAACTCTCATTGCGAAAAGCAGCATTGGCTCTTCAACTTACTCACATGAAGGTCAATTAAAAACAATGTTTCTTGAAAGTCGAGCTGAAAAGTCTGCCAGTTACAGCTGAATTGAGGCCCTACTATTTTGGGCAAGTATTTGTACATATTTGTTCTCACTGTGCACAACTCCATCAATCACAGCAGAGGTTTGCATGGTTTTTACCCCTCACCGATATCCCAATCAAGTCTCTCCAAACTTGGCTTGGCTTGAGGATCACTGAAACGCAATCCAACAGCTACTCTGTTCAGAATCAGACAGGACCCAGACAGCAGATTTTAATGCAACGTGTTGGATTCAGGGAATATTTTATGCAATCAACAATGGTATGATAGGAATCACGCTGCCTCCACAGAATAGCGAGGAATGAAATCCAAAGAGACGAGAATAGTTTCAAAGAAAAAGTGATTTGGGCATTCTGGGTTGTGAATCCCATGAAGTCCAGCACCTCTTAGGAGACACAGCCACTTGCTTGGTGTCAAGACGGTGAGACAGGGTTGCGTACAGGTCCTTGTGAGCACAAGAAAACGCAGAATGCTAATAATCGAAAAACCAACAATAAAGTCAAACATGTTCAGTCCTGGAAAAGATTTAACAGAAGACCTAATTGGACTCAGTGTAAATTTGCCAGGTTTTTAAATGTTTTCTCTATCTGTCCTTCCTCCTCCTATTTTAAAAAGGAGGAACAATCAAAAGTCTGTGTGCTGCCTTTACTGTCGCACTCCATACTAATAACAATCCTGATTTTAAGGGTCCTTTATAACTATTGCTTGCATACTCATGATTCTATAAACTACACTAATGAGCAGAAATCAGACCACCAGTACTACATCACCTTTACTAGCGGGTAAGAGATTCTTCTACTGCTGTTCCCCCAGTTGTCCCATATGTAAAATTCATGCGAGGTTAATTTATAACAATAAACCAGCTTCACATCCATTTGAAATATACCACTTAATCTAGAAAAGTTTACTGAACAATTAAGGAGGGCAATAAATAACAATCAAGACTAAACATATAATTGATGACTTTATGAAGGTATCAGTAATTTTATAAGGTAATTTGCAGTCAGTGGCTATAAATTCCTATTTAAACTGGTCATACCACTCTTTTTTGCCCTGCAGAGAGCTGTATTTGCTAACAATACTGATGCCTGTTCGCCCGGAATTTGGTTACTTTATCCTTCAAATTTCCCTCATGAAATATCATATTTCCAGAAAAGTTACATATTCTTTGTATTTTTTTCACTACATTCTTGAAATACATTCTTGGGGGTGGGGCAATAATCTCTATTCTACAACATTGTGGTGGGAGCAAAAAGACACTGTAGATGATGTAAGCAACGGGGCGCATTCTTCCTCTTCGATTAAACCATGTAAATGCTGGTTAATTCAGTGGGTCCATTTTAATTTGGACTGTATACTGTAATTCTAGGTGTTTTGGATAGACTGCCCGGCTGAAATCTTTGCTCAGGTGTGAAGAGGAGAAGAACCACCGGAGCTCACTGACGTGGTGCCCAGTCACCGCTCCAAGACCACGTCCCTGTGACCCAAGACACACACGTGAGGATGCGCGAGGCTGATGTGAGCAGCCCCAGTGGGTCCCATGGGGCAACTTTGGGGCCAAGCCCTTTACCTCTCCCTTCTGCAGGGCCACATCCCGATCAGGGAGAGCACCACACAGGCAAAGGAGGCAGGTTCCTAAAGCAACAGACTGATGGGGGCAGCAAAATCACAGCCTAAAGCAAAAGATACTGAGAGGAGGAAGGACCTCCTGGGTCTCAGCAAGTGCCCACAGCACCATGCCCAGCCGGCCCCACACCACCGAGGCAGCTGAGGGGCATCCCCGTGCGCCCATGGCAGGAGTGAGCTCCCAGCTCCCCAGGCCCTCCTGGCATTGCCCCTGTATCAAAAGCCCTGCTTGGAGCCCCCTGCCCCTCTTGCACAGCTTTAAAACCCCAACAAGAACACAAAAACTCTTTGCCTTGCTTTCTCCTCTCATTTAAGGAGGCTAAAATAATGCCTATTTTAAAAGTCTGTTTGCCCAGAGATTTAAGATCCTCAGGTGAAACCCAGAACTGCAGAACGCAGTTTTTATTGCTTCTGCATTTTTTGCCCAATGAGGAATTCCTGAGGGTGTGAGGAGGGGATCCCAAATGTTGCTCTTGAAAAAACAGGTAAAACCCAGGAGAGTGCATGAGGAAATCCCCTGATTTTCCAGAATGCAACACGTGTTACGTGGTTCCCAAACCATTTCACCCCAAGGTTATATGCCCTCCAGTATTTCTAGGGTTGGGTCAAATGCTGCAGGAAGCAAATTGGACCTGGCTGGGAAGGAAAGGGGACCAAGACAAGCAGTCAACTGACCAGGAAGGTAAAAGCTCCTTATGATTTGTATCTCTTAGTGATTTGCAAATACTGGTAGCTGGTTTATGACCTGCAGGAGGAGGACTGCACAGGGCCATTGCTTTATGCATCCCTGAGCATTTTCACTTTGTTTGGGCTGCCCTGTTGCAGCCTGTAACTCGAGGAGCTGTATCCATGACAGGATCCACAAGCCCACCCTGATATCTGCTGGGGACACCTCCAATCCATGTCTGGGATGCACAGGAGTACTCAGGCTCCCAAAACAGCTAAGACCAAATTGGGAAGGCTATGGGGGAAGAGAACAGACTGTTTCACTGAACCAAAGACTTACCGGACAGCACCAGCCAGTCAATAACTCTAAGACAGAAAAGACGGGGGCTTGCTTCTTACACAGGGGTCCCCTGACTTAGTAAACATATGGTACATTAGCAGATACCTTCCACCCAAAGAGGCATGTATCCACAATACAAAACACACCACTACAGTTGCTGTTAATTACTCACTGCCCCACAGCAAGTCTCAGCCCAGAGGTCAAGGAGTGGGTGAGCTCTGGAGCCTAAACTGTCCTCTTAGACCTACTAATGTTTTCCTCACAAGATAAACAGTATGCATGGGTGCAGGGAGGGGAAGGGGCTGCCTTGGAAAGGCATATGGGGCCTCTGCTAGCTGGGTACCTGTTCAGAAGATACACAGGAGGTCATCAGTCTTCCAGTGCTCTGGCTCTGACATCTTCCTCTAGCCATAGATAACTTTTAAAACATTAAAGAGAGAGAGGTCATTATCAGCTGTCCTGGAGGAGGAACACAGCATAAGCGGCGGGGCAGCTCTCCAGCCCCACATGCCAGGGTGGGCTCCCTTGGGCAGGGTGGCATCAGCCACTGGAGGAGAGGTGGGATGAAGAAGAGGGCTCTCCTTGCTGCTCTCAGCTCCCCCAAAGTGCAGTCAGTGTGTTGTGGTACTGTATAAGAAGAGCCACACAAGCTGCTCTGAAAGCCGGAAGGAAAGTCTGGTGCTAGCATGTAAGTATGCATGGGGAGACACAAGGAGCAGGACTCAGACAGACAGATGGAAATACACGGTTCAGGGATAATCTAGAAAATTCCTACATATCAGGCCATGTTTTGGTATTCACAGGCATCATCTACAAAAAAGTTTAACATACCCAAATGTTTTTCCTAAACTAAATTTCTGCTTCAACGCCAGTACTAACAGGATTAACAAGAGAAACCTGTCATGTCTTGTTATTGTAGAAGATAATCAAGCAAATGATAAACAAATTGATCAAGAGAAAGACACCGTGTGTCATTCTGCAGCAACAAAGCCAAAAGACCGAATTCAGAGGAAAAGCTTCTCTCTGCATTTGAGAGCTATTCCCAGTGAAATGGGATTTCCCCTTTCTGCTTTCATTTGAATGGCATTTGAAAAACACAGCTGCAGAGTCCCATGCACACGCAAGGTATGGAGCCAAGTGGGGAACCCTCCCAGCCAGGCCGTCACAGCCTTCAGCAGCAGATCTGAATTTAGCAGTTTGTCCTGTCTTCACAGCACACAGGGCCCATGTCAGGTCATTGACTCCAGCGCTAACAGGCACCTGATCCTCACCCGGGCTCGGGGCCTTGATACCACCCAGAAATCAGCAGTTAAGGGCTAGCTTCTGCCCTAAGTGCATGCAAGAGGCTACGTCAGTCCAAACACAACACACTCGCCATCTGAACCAACCTCTGCCAAACTGTGGATTATACCTTAAATCTGAAGTTCAGAGCAAGGCAGGTGGGATCTGGCATCGCAAAGCAAGGTGATTACCTACCTGCCTGTCTGGAAGATATATCTAGTCTTGTCAGTTATGTGCTTAGCTTCAGAATTTGAAAAAAATCTCCTAACTTTATCTGTCATCCCCTTGCAGCTGAGAGAGTCCTCCCTTCCTGATTCCAGCCACACTGTCGAGCTTCCCCATCCTCATACCAGCCTTGCACCGCAGCTGCCTTATCTTCCTGTAACCCCCAATACTCTGCCCCCCAGAATCCACAGATATTAATTGATTTGTCAAAAGAAAGTTCAGGCGG
This sequence comes from Balearica regulorum gibbericeps, assembly GCF_011004875.1. Lineage (NCBI taxonomy): Eukaryota > Metazoa > Chordata > Aves > Gruiformes > Gruidae > Balearica > Balearica regulorum. The sequence continues at coordinate 9,346,194 of NC_046203.1, forward strand.
GGATGTATTAAATCAAAACATTCCACTCATACCTCCCAGGCTTCTCAGTGCAACTAAGATTCCTCAAATACAGTAAAAAAACAAAACAAGACAAAACAAAACAGAGAAGGAAAGAACAGAAAGAGTGGAAATAGAAACCAGACAGATGAAAAGCAGAAGGAAAAAGAAACCAACAACAAAACACAAGTAAATTGGAGGACAGCCCTCACTAAAAGCTGCAGGTTGGGGTTTTTTTGGTTAAGAATTTGGCATCGGTGGCTTTCTGTGATATGTCACTGGGTGAAATAAATACAATATAGCAAGCAGTATAGGAAACGATTGCCATATGTGAGGGTGGTGGCAGCCTGTGCTTTCCCCGCCACCCCCTATTGCTTTTGTCTGCGCTAAAGCTGTGTTTAAACTAGCGAAATCCATCTCTATCTGTCTCAATGTATAAATACATTTTCAGCCAAGACCCACCACTGGCTACAGTTGTATGGCAACTCTCAATCAAAATGTCTAAGCAGGGTTTTGACTTTATCCCCAGCTCATTGTTAATGCATTTAACACGATTTTCAAAAATTCCCTTTGCTCTTTGAGGTGATACCCGGATCTCCAGTGATACGTAGCAGATCTCTCTGATGCAGTACAGCTCGCGATTGAATGTCAAACCCTGTTTGCCCGCTAGCATAGAAAAACAGAAAACATCATATGGACAGCAATACAAGCTGCAGAGAACTGGATCTGAGAAAACTATTAACCTTGTTTGTATTGGACGATATTTCACGTATCCTAGTTTTAAAACTGCTTGTTATTGCACAAGTACATCTGTGCACAGAATTGGACACACTAAACAGACTGGCTGTTGAAATGGCAGCTCAGATACACTGCTAAGGCAGGTAATTAAACCGATGAGTACGTGAATGACCTGGTTAAGAATCTCAAGAAAATAGAAAATTCCTCAGGAGGCCAAACCTGGAATTGAAATATCAAAATTTATCCTGTAGCAAAAAATAGCCTCCTTTCATTCCTTTGCCACCAATGCTTTAAAAAAGAACGAGGGAAAAGAAAAACGCATCAAATGAAAACCCAAATAATACATGAAAACATTCTCCAAAACTAAATAGGCATAGAAGCACAAAGCCCTGTATATATTCAATGCTATTTTTAGAAAACATTTAAACCTACAGACTTCAAAATTAATTCTCTAAAGTACATTTCTATAGCGCAATACAAATCTCATTAAATTCCATAGTTCACAATATTTATACAAAAAGGTACCCCTTGCTATTAAATGCTACAGGACCTGCCCAGAAAGGTTAGCAACTCCTTCTAGGATACCAAAATCTTTTCAGTTCAGTTCATCACTAAAAAAAAGGTTGGACTGATTTTAATTCGATCAGACTTTAGTTGTTGTCAGAATAGTTTACTGAACAGTTACTACAAAAAATAGGGAGGGTTTTTGTTCACAAATGAAATCAACTTTGTTAGGAGTATTCACAATGTTTCAGCCCTTAAAATGCTACGTGCTCCAAAACTGTGCACGCTTTGTGGCAAATAATGCATTGCCAACTTTTCACAGCAATATCTGTACATAGAGTTTACAGCAATTACTTTCTGGGGAATGAGGGCAGCTTTCTTGCTAAAGGTGAGTGGGATGCGGAGCTCCATTGTATAGGCTGGGGCAAATCAATCAAAATCCAGAGCTATATAGGTATGTTGGTGCAAACCCTTCCAATTACATCAGTGGACGTGACAGATTTAAATAGGAGTTGATATTTACATATTCAACTGCTAAGTTTCTACCAGGTTACAGTGATAGCTGTTCTTTTTCCAACCTTGTCAAGTATGGCCAAGGTTATCAAGTTGATCTGATCCTTTTTGATTGCCTTCCATGACGCGACTTGTGGGAGGACATTGTGAGCCTTCACTCCTCAAAACCTCACCTAGAATCCACCTGAAGGTAGCAGGAGGTAGCAGAGGGACCAGGGCAGAGGTACTGCAGACAAAACCATGAGCTGACATGTATTATACAAGTTCAAGCCTCCATCCGTCTATGTGCAGCATCTTTTGCCAGCACTAAATTCACCAAGACTGCCATCAGAAAAATGCAATTGAAGAATGAGAAAGATTATCGGACTCAAGAACCAGTACGTTAAACGGCATCGTATATTGGGTTTTTGTTTCCTCGTTCCACTAACTTACTTTTAATAAGGCTGATTGTAACAATGGCATGAAATTAAGAGAGAGAAGGAAAAAGAAAAAAAAAGAAAAAAAGGAAGAAAAACACTCTCTGTTTGTTTAGATTGGGTCACGTTGTGAATTTAGGTTTCATTTTTCTCTTAATTTTGTGCAAAGATTGGCCTTAAGAAGAAACACATTTCTGGAACTGGGAACCTACAGCATGGTACAGCTTTTAAGACACCATGCCAAAGTGTCTCTTTAATTATTTTTTAGATGAATTTTCCTTGTTCTGAGCTAATGGGTAACAGACCATGTCACAAAAATATTCCACATCCCTATTTATTCAGCAGAGAAGAGTTTTTTCTAAGAGTTTTCAAGGGGTTTAAAAACTATAGGCAGAGAGTCCTCAGAACCGATGCCTACAGGCTGTAGGCATCTAGTTCAGGTTCACTGGAGTTGCATTCAGCCAAGGATTTCCAGTTTCAGCTGCAATTTAAGATTAAACTCATGATGCTCATGAGGCAACACAGACCTGTTTGCTTTCCTCTTGTCCCTCACTGCATTCACACCCCATAGTAAAACCCTAAGAGAGCTCTCAGAAACTACAGGTAGAGTTTCAACAACCCTTTAAAATGTACAAAAGAAACCTGCTTGAGCGATTAAGATGTTTTTGATTACTGAATGCATGAAAATTAACAGATATCCCTGAGTCATCTTCAGCCAAAAAAGCCGTAAGAAACCCTGGAGCAAGTTGTTTTCAGCTATGAAAGGCGCTGAGGTCCATGGCAGGAGCCACTGCTGAGAAGCCTGGCTCTGGGAAGCTCTCAGCCCCTCTGGGTTCAGCCTTACTCTTCCAGAGCCACTTCCAGAGCAGCGTGTTGGCTCGAGGCACCTCAAGCAAGAGAGAGGGCTGAAACTGGTGTAGGATGCTGACGCTGGGGAGAGGGCACCCACCCAATGCCCCAGCTCTAGGGGACCAGGTGGGATCCTCTTTCTGGAGGAAATCGCACTTTTTTCTAACATAAGTCCTTCCCAAAAGGACTGCTGAAGCCAGCCTGCTTTTTGTTCTCAGTAATCACTTTACCAATATTTCAAAGGCACTATATAACTGAAACAGTGTAAAGTTATTGCTACCGACATTGTCAATAAATCATTAACATTTCTTAACAGGAACAGCACAACTGTTCATGTCATGGCTGTCTCATTCACTTTCAAATCAAAGCTTTCAAATTAAATATTCATTTAATATTAAAATATTAATGCAGTCCCACTGTTTCTGTAACAAATATTAATTTCTTATGGCATTTCCAGGCAAATGCATATATTATAAACTTCATCTCCCACAGGAGGTCCCTCAGCCTTCCCTTTCCCTCTTTCAGCATTATCCTGATACTGGGCCAAGAAGGGACTTTGAGAGAAGGAGGGGCTGCCCGATGAAGGGGAAGCAAGGTGGATAATTTAACTCAAAGTGTACCCCATTCCTCCCCTCCCACACAACCTCCCCACCCTTAGATCAGGATATCGAAGGCTGCCATTATATCTCCCGCCTACAGAATGAGTCATTCATACATTCAGCAATTCCTGTTGGAAAAACAGTGAATGCCTCTGTCACCAGAGCCCATTACAGAAATTAAACTTTGCAAATCATCAGGGAGGGGCTAGATTTAAAGTCTTTCAAGGCGCACTCCTGGTCTCTCCGGTCTCAGTAAGAGCGGAACTGATTTGACAATAAGCTTTTACAGCCTTAATGTCTACAGTAGGCAGCACGCACATACCTGGGTAGGAAGCAGGTCAGAGGAATAGAGTACTTCTCTCCTGGATATTTTCTTCTTTTTTTCCAGTGGTTCATCTCAGGCAAAAAGACACCGAATGGAAATCCACAGTGGCATTTCCGTTGCTGCACCACAGGTCAACATCTAAGACTCGCATGACGAGCACCCCATATCCATCTGGCTGCTGCCGGGCGTCCCCTGAGGCTGCCTGGAGGCAGTGAGCTTGGGAGGGCGGTGGGGCAGGGGCAACCTGCAGCACCCTAAGGAAAGCTTCAGACTTTCCAGGATTTCACTCTGTCCGAAACTCTGATTCAGAGGATCCAAAAGAAAAGCTACGGTTATTCACTGACAAATGGTCAAGACATAACCCCATTCAGAAAGGCTAATTTTCTGCAGTTTACTATAATTACTTCTCTTGCTTGTAGCTTCCTCATCCCTCCTCCTGAGACCATTAAATCTATGCTACTCTTCTTCAGAGTGAGGCATAAAAGCTCTTTGGCCTTCAGGCTCTTTGGTATTTTCTCTCACTACTTCCTTCTCCAGCCATGAGACATCCTGGGTTTTATTTGGGGATTTGTTTGTTTGAGGGTGTGAGGTGTGTGTTGTTTTTTTAAACCAAGTGCTTCATCTGCATAAAATTCCTTCACTTGCATTCTTCAGGGGAAGGGAAATTATTTCTTGTCTCAATTTGCCAATGGCCCCAGACCTCCCTATCTCTACATCTCTCAAAGGCCTGTGAGGTGTCTGAGACAGAGATAGAATTATCAAGGCTTAACAAGGAGCTTCTAAAAGGAGTTAAATACTCTGGTGGTGGATTTCAGATTGGTTGTTGGATGTTGGACTTTAAAATGATGTTGGGCGATTCCTTCCTCAACAGGAAGCGCAGCAGATGCCACCAGGGAGGTACCATGTCTCTTTATGGCCTTCTAATCCTGCTACATGCCAAGCCTTTGTGTCTGAGTATTCATGGCCCAAGTGCTCAATGGGGTTACCAGAGCTACTTTCTCAATATATTCAGAATACAAGAAAATCTGTCAGCTCAAATGGGCTCTTGCCTTTTTTTTGAGGTTTGCCATCACAGGGTATGTTGCAGAATCACTTAGGAATAAACCTACAAAATATTATCTTTGACAGTGCTAACTTTGGGTACTCTTATCACTGAGAGAGGAGTTTGGATGCTTGGTCTACCTGAGAGTGTTTCTGCTTAGCAATCTTTCTTTCCATGCAAATCCCATACAGAGACCATCTTTGGAAAGAGTGCTCCGCTGCAGAAACTAGTGGCACGACCAGTGAATTTAAGGAATCACGTTTCCTTAAATTCCCAGAAATCACATACCAGGGCACAACCACCACCTCCAGTAGAAGCACAGAAACCCACCTATTCGGTCAGGCAAATGTCTCGCCCAGCCATCATCCCTCCCCTCACAGCCCTTGCCCCTCTCCTTCCCTTCTCAGCAGCCACCTTCCACTAAACCCATCATTCTTCCCTCCTCCCAAAACTTGTTCCTCCACATCTAGCCCCAAATGTAATGTTTACCTCCCCTCTTCTTTCCCTTTCTGTAATTGCATCCTTCCCCTCTTGCACTGTCCAACTCCTCCACATTCATGTTCTTTCTGCCATTACTCTCACTTTCCATTCTCTGCCCATCATCCTTCCCATTTGTAATGGTACCTGTTCTTCTTTATATACTACTTCACCCTTTCTCCCTCCAAAGCAGCATCCAGCTCCTGGAAGCATTCACTGCCTATTTTACCTCCTCCCTGTAAAATACTTCCTGACTGACGTTTTTTTTTTTGTAAAGGATGCTGCATAAAAATAAACTATATTCTTTTTTTGAAAGTCCCTGTGACCATTAACTACCACACTCAGCAGTGAGTTTTTACAGCTCATCATAAACCTCCTGCAGTCCCATTATAGTTGACTAAGGGAATAAAATATGGTTTGAAAATAATCCCAACAGTCTACCATTACTGATTTCCTTCTGTGCTTTTTAACCTATTTAAAAAGTCAACATATTAGAAGCACTCTGTCCCCAGGTTTTCAGAGCAGCACCCAAAGCAGACAGGGGAAGGGAGAGCGTGCAGGGCTGCTCTTGCTGAATCCACCACGTTGGTTACCAGCCCTTGTGCAAAATGGAGAGCGGATGCAACACTCCCAACCACCTGCCTTGCCCTGCACCACAGAGGCATCCAGCCACACATTTGCTGCCGATTAGGACACCTTTGGGTGGCATCAGTCTGTTTTTTCCACCAGAGATTACAGAGGATGTATTGAGGCCTCCAGAAGGGATGCCAGAAACCGAAAAGGAAGAAAGCACAGGAGCAGCCTCAGAAGCAGATGGCAATGCTGGAACAGGGCTTGGCTGCAGGACCAAGTGGACGAGGCATCATGGGTCCCCCCCTCCACAAACGTGTTTTGGGGTGGGTGTGCAGGAGGAAGCAGTACAAAGGTGGAGCATGAGTCAGAGCCACACCTCGCAAATGGCTGTCACCAATGTCTGTTATTGTTATGCAGGAGACTCTGGCATTAGTGCGATGGTTTGCTGGGTTGTGGCCGATGAAGCGATTGCCATGGAGCATATTAGGTGTAACAGGATGGTGTTCTAGCAAGGACTAAAGGCAGAAGCTATATCATCGCTTTGGCTTCCCTCCTTCCACACCTCCACTAGGGAAGAAAATGGATCCCAAGGTGGGGAAAAAACTTTGAACGTGCAGTCCGCAACTCACCCTCCCTCTTTTTGAACAAGTTATTTAAAAGTACTAATAATTACATTAAGGGTAAGCACATTTTCCGGCTATCCAGCTCACTCTCCTTCCCTAATACTGACATTTCAAAGAGAGTGTTACAGAATTATACCATTACAAGATTAAAAGGATGTCGCAGGCAGCCTCAATTAGAAATTCAAGTGATCGTATTAAGTGAAAAAAAATCTCCTGAAAATAATAAAGTTTTATAACATTATTCTCTGCAGTTGTAGCATGCTCTAAGAACAGTATGGAGAATTACAAAAGTTCTACACCCTGTATCAGAAGGTTGGTAAGGTTGGTCCAAAGTTTCTCTTACCTCTGTGTGATCATTTTCAAAAACATTCATACAAAAGAAACACAAGATGACCAGAAAAATCTACAGTAACACAGACTTGCAACTGTTCTCAGCTGATATATGGCTTCTGTTGCTTGAAAAACAAAACAGTCAAAAAATCTGCCACTAAACCACCAAATCCCCAAATAACTACCAGCAATACAAAGAGTCCAAAGGATCACGCTGCAGCATCATAGCACACAGCGAAGCAGGGTAGGTACATGGGTATAGAGATTTACCCTTAGTCTCTTGCCAAGGCCTCTTCTGCTGCCTGCACTGCCGCTCAAGCTGTCGGGATCTTGAGCTTGGACCAGACAAAGCTTTTCACCTGCCTTCTCACAGAGAGTGAGCAGGGTTCCGCATGCCACATTAACGTCACCGGCCCTACTAGCATTCTGTGAACAGCTCTGGTTTTGCTTCTAGCATTGGCAATATTCTCCTTCAGCTATTAAGTATATACAGGCACTCATTTCTCCATGTGCTCTACTAGCCCATATAGTGTCTACCTAGAAGACTTTGGAATAACAGGGGACACAAAGACAACATTGATTAACGATGAGCAAGAAGTATCTTTAATCAATGCATCACTTCCAGATAATTGCTCTGCAAATCTAAAATGCAGCCCCTTTCTGCATAACTTGCAAAATGTATTTTAAAGATAATTATGATGGGCAGACATCATTTGGAGCAGGAACGTTTCTTCCCAACACTGGGGAGTGAGGGGATGTTCCCTACCTTCATTCTCTAGTTTTCTCCAGTTTGCTTATCCCAGCATCAAATTGGGTAAACTCTGACATTTTCCTTAGGTCACTTACAAGTCCCCAAAAGTTCAGAGGTTTGTCTGGACTCTCCCAAAAAATTCAGATGTTTTGCTGCCTCTGCTCTAGGCACTCCAAGACTCAAAGGACGGCAGAAAACCTTTCCCAGGATGTACGCCTTGCATCTGGTTGAACTATGATGCCATCAAAACAGCCTCTGACATGCCGTTTTGACATACCTGGTGCTGCGAAGCCAGGAACTGCAGAGGTCTACAGAAACCGAAGCTTTCTGAAAAGGTAACTTGAACCTCCTCCAAAACACCAGGCTCACAATATACACTGAGTTAAGTCAAAGATTTGGGGGGAAAGTTGTGTTTCCTTTCTCCAAACTTGTATCACCTATCCTTAGCTTGCAGCCTGCAAGACAGACAGGATTACACCTTCCTACATCATCTGTGCTCTGTCTCAGCTCAGTGTGGGTACACTAAGGATGATGACAGAGTCACATGAAGCTGCCATGACAGAGATGTAAGAGTCATTGCTGTGTCAAGTGGCTACTACCGGGCCACTTACGCAGGAGAAAGTAGTGTATTGTGAGCTATCAAAAGCAGGGATTTTTATAACATTGATTAGGAAAACTGCATTCTATAGCCAAGTAATACCAAATGTATATTCGTATCAGAACCTGACACTTCACACAGTGTATAACGTCATAGACCCCAAGACTCTCGATTTTTTACTATTTCAGTTTTTTGCCGTATCATGGTTTAAAAAAAACCCCAGCCATCTGTTGCAATTATAGCAATGAATTACACCAGCACAGATGGAAGAAAATTCATAAGGTTGCAGAGTCAAGATTTCAGTGATTAGGAAATCCCTGAATTATGCTTGATTGTGCAATCAAAATTTGTTCCCCATGTGCACACACACTACAACAATGTCCCCAACACTACGATCATATGCTCCTTCATCACATGCTGCTTTGGGCTGCCTCACTCGGGGCATGGATCCTTGCTGCAGGAATGAACTGGGGTGGAGAGCAAATGAAGCTCTATTTTTGGTACGTAAGCACAGACAGCAATCTCTTCCTCTTTCATGGACCGACAGCTCAGAAACAGGGGCTCCAAAACCATGCAGCATGCACAGTTGGAGACAGTATTAACTGCAAATTTAGGACCAGAAAAATGCACATCAGCAGAGTGATGCCCCCATCTCCTATCAACAAATGTCAAATCTTTTTGTGTGGATGTTTGAGAGTTTCACATTGAAACAGCTGTGAGCCTGTTTGGTTTTTTTAACGGGTAATACAACATAATTTCCTCCCAATTTGTTCCTGGAAAGAGAAGACTACTTTGGCTCAAATGTTTTAAGAGATGAAGCAGCAGGAAAAATTTCAGCCTGCATGAGTAACTAAAAAAAAAAAAAAAGTCATAAGTTTTATACTGAAAGCACTAGAAAATCATAACCATGGCTGTTATCTCTCACATAGCCGATTCTCAGAAGCAGCTACGCCTGAGGGCATTTGTTTTAAGGTAGGTTTGGTGTTTTGGTTTGGTTTTGTTGGGGTTTTTTTAAGCAGTAAGTGAAATTCTGGACCATTCACAAATTCTCTTGAAGCTATATAAAATTAAGCTAATGGTTTTGGCTAAAAGAGATGAAAAGGAACAGAAAACAAAAGCTTCTGAAACAGTCCAAATGTTTCGGTTCCAACTTTTCAAAACGATGGGATTCAATTTTTCACTTCCTGTGAAGTTTTAAGACCAAATCTAACTCCATTTAATTTTAAAGCACTGAAGGCCTACATTCAATGCTCTATTTCAAGCTACACAAAAATTGTTGTCTAATCTGATGTCCTCCACATCTTGAGGGGAAGGCACTTCATGAGGTGGTAGTGACAAGAGGCCATGCAACAAATGTCAGCAGAGCTTTTCAGACTGAAATCTTTTCTATGTAAGATCTGCAGGAGTCTCTCTCCAGGAGTTTTTGGACGTACGCTAGGCAAAGGAAAATATTTCCAAGATTCTGGTTATCTGAGACTCAGCTTTCCTTCTCTGGGTGTGGTTTGGAAGATGCTTTCCAGAGACATCCTCCTCAATCATGCAGTCACTGTTGACTGCATTAACACCTCCATATTTGGCTAAATTCTTGGTTCAAGGTACCTTCTGGTGGTTAGTTGTCCAATGCTGACCTCCATTTGCAGCACTCAATTAGTTGGGACAGTCCTCTGCAAGGGTGTTTCGGTTCAGCTGGAAAGTTTGCAGAAGATTGGGGAAAAGGTGTTCATTGAAAATATTTCAATGTGGTGTTTTGCCTGTCCTTGGACTAGCCCAGGGATCACTTCTTCCAGGCGCAACTTACTATCCTCCACAAGTTATTTCAGAAGACGCATTTCTTCCCTCTGGGAGGGGAGGAATTTCCCAAATTCATTGTATAGCTCTATCATCCTGATTCTAATTGAGCCTCTGTATAAATGAAGGCATCTGTCACCTTGCAGAAGAGAGGTCAGCTCTAGACTTAGGGAAGATGCTCATTCCCTTTGCCACACAGGAAGCACAAGTCAGATTGTGCTATGCTATCAATATACTCAGTCTGTTTTTCAGAAACTATAAATTTTTCCAGCAACTGCACTTACTATAAGTTTGTTTGCCAAGTGGAGCGGTGTTGCCTCCCTCCTTGATTATGGTTAAGTAAAAGTGTTTTTGTTTTAAATGAGAAAACAAACGGAACAGATTCTCTGGCCTTCCAACCCTCGCAGGCACCTTTGGTATGAGGTTTATCACTCAGCAAGGGTGAGGGGGGAAGAAACAACTTTTTTTGGATGTCCCTTGTTACGATATGGACAGCTGATCATAATACAGGACAATCCACAATGAACTATCTCTGACAATGTTTTACAAAACCGTCACAATGGTATGCAAGTCAGAGAAAAAAGCTCTAGGCCAAATCCCTAGAAAACATAAATCGATGTATATTGGAGAATATGCCCCTTTGTCTATAGCTTACAGAATTACTCATGCCAAATCACTTCATAGAGAAGTTTGGGCTTTTTTCTTGTTGCTGGACAAGCTACTTAGGGATACAATTTTGCTGGTTCCTGCATAAGAATCACCTCATGATCAGATCCAGTCTCCATCTAGCTCAGTATCCTGCCTCTAATTGTGTCCAGGGGGCAAAAGGCAGCGCCTGGACCACAAGATCCTTCATCCACATAACAGAACAACAGATGAGACCCGAAGGTAAACCAAAGCATCTTTATGCCAGAGGAAAAAGGAGCCAAGTTCCTGCATCGCTGTGCGGCTTTTGGTATCGTAGTCCACATGTAAGTTATTTCACAGTTCCCTAACAACTCTCTAATTTGCTAGCCATGCATCCATTTCTGCCTGCTACATTCTGCTAGATCAATGCTAAAAGCGCGTGTGCACATGAAATGCTGAGCTACGGGCACCTCGCTTCTGGGATTTTAGATGAAACAACTGTATTTCACTGGCAGAGTTAAAAGAAAGCATTACCTATTTCTCTCATCTGAGACTGTAAGAAACAGTCAGAGTGGGATTTTTTTATCCACTAAACTTTCCGAGGGCTGCCCTGAAGGACATGGGCTCAGTTTCCTTGAAATAGCACACAGCATATTACATCAGGCTCATGCCTGTCCCAAGCTGAACCACAGAGTAACTGGAGAATGGAAAAACGCTGCCAGCGCCCAAGTTCCCTGTTGCCACCTCCCACTGTAAGCTCCTTATCTGGGAAATGCCTCATGAATCGGATGGCAGAGTTTCAACCGAAGAGCCTCTGCCTCTTCTGGTGCCCGTCCTGCCCAAAACAGCCCACGGTGGCCACAGAGCTGATTCCAGGCAGGACAGCCCTCACACCGTGTCATGGGAGGAGGGACAGGGTGAACAGGCAAGCGCACCGAGGAGGATCGCCCTTTCCAGGCTTTCGTAGCATTGCGTATAATGCAACAGGATTCTGATAAGGAGGGAGGGGGAACGACTAATTTTGCCATCAGATGGAATAAAATTAGCTTAGGTGAGCAAGGGTGTCTGGCTGGCAGACAGCCTGTTTCAAATACAGCCCAGTGAGCTCAGCTCCACGGCCAAGAAAACAGTGGGATTTGTATTTTAAAGTGCTTCATTAGATCAAGTGCTTGTAGCCAAAGCTGAGAGCAAGTCGTAGGGGGAGGAATAGGGTGGTGGCAGCTGGGAGTCTGGCAGCTGTGTGATCTCTGGGGGCTACAAATGAACATGTAAATATCTATATTAAGCAGCAAAAGCATCTATTAGAGTAAAATTGCTCCAGCTTAATTGTTAGATAGGCATGTTTGTTAAAATACAATTTAAGCAAGATCGTATCGTTCTTCCTCACTCAAGAGTGTATGCTCGATAACGTCGTTTGTCAGCAACTGCCTATTATGTTAAATAGCTGAGGAATTGCTGGATATCTTTCTGCTTAGATAATAACATTAAAGTTTCTTGAAGCATTTTAGAAGTCTGACTAATCTCTCTGTCTCTTTATTTTATTTTTCTAAAGTGAATTTAGTGCTGGTGAAAGGTTCCAGATTGACAGCCCTGGAGACAGGAGCTGATTGCTTATCCACATAATAGGTACAGTCCAGACAGCAGCAGTGTGCGTACCCCTCCCTCCCAGCCACGGGGTCCAGTCCCTGCGCCCTGCACTGTCACTCTCAACACTGAAGAGTGGCCACAAGGCTTTGCTGCCTGTGGGATGGTGGTGGGCATTCACACAGGTGACCCATGGTTTTGCCAGGTTAACCTTCTCAGGTTGCCTTTATAGCCCGAGAAGTGGCTATATCAAAACACCCTCCAGAAAAAACAGCAGGAGCCAACCTTCGTCCTATCTACCTCCTTTTGACTATTAAGGGAGCCTTGGGACTTCAGGCTTTCGAAGGTGTGGTTAACAGGGAGTCTACATAGCTCATTGATCTCCTGCGAAGTGACAGCTTTTGTGCAGGGGCCTTTCACTACACGCAAATACCCACAACTTCAGACCAGTCTTGAAGTCCAGGCCTTGAGAAATGCCTGCAGCTGAGAACTGGCAAAGACACGGAAAATAGTCTTTGGCTGAAACTGCCTCAAAATGCAACAACTGGAGCCAGCCAAACAACAGAGAATTTGTTTGTTTGTTTCTGACAGGTACAGAGCTGAAACCACCTGGATGCCTGGACAATCATCAGCTGGCAACAACGCTCAGACACCAACAACCCAAGATGACAACCTAGTTACAGGAAAGCTAATGATATGTGGTACTAAAGTTACCCAAGTCCCTGACTCACAATTCACTCTCCATTCAGCTCTCATTACTGGGCATTCCCACCTACTGAAAGATATATGCATTTGTAGGATGAGTATCATACTGCAGGAGACGTGACAGCTTGTGGGAAAGTACTTTGGTGAGGGTACAAGAAAGAAAAGGCACCTCTGGAAAATGCAGTGAGCTAGAAAAGGCCTCTTGAGTGCTTTGCATACTAGACTGTCAGATTTTCTCCTGCCGGCACCACCTGAAGGTCTGCTTTGGCACATCCTACTAAATCCACGCAGTGCATGGAGCAAACAGGTAAAAAAGCAGCGAACCTAACCAAAGCGGGTAGATCTGGATGCTATCTTAAATAAATGAGGAGGATATTTCATTTGGCTGTCATTCCTGTTTTCATTTGTAGAAATGTTACTGCTCTTCGGATACCAATATGGCAAGCAAGGAGGTAACAAACTGAAACAGGCTATTTCTTCTTCACAGTGGACACGGCCTTTCCCTTCTCCAGCCAACTGCCTCCAAACATCCACACGCAAGCTCTGTATTAGCAAGCTCACTTCTACATTGAATTGAGGCAGTTTCCAGCATCGAATCTTTGTGACAGCCAGTGAAAAACTATCCTAGGGAAAACCATACAAGATAAATGACCTTTACTCAACAATTCTTAGGTTGCTCTTGAGAAACTGTAATTGTTTGGGAGGAGGATAAACCACAAGGCTCAACAAGGAGAAAGGTTTTACACAATAGTTCCTTGTTTTCCAAAATTTCCCCAAACAAACATCACAGTGGCAAATTCTATACTTTTATTTCATTCTGTTTTGGCTCTCAGAGGGAGAATATCTACATCCCCAGTCCTGTAAAGACATATGTACATTATGAATATGTTCCTTATGATTGCTGTTTCATGCAGCTACTCCCAGGATGCAAAGTTCTGTTTACACACAAAAGCCTTTACAGAAATGGGGTTTTGTCCTCTTATATGCTTATTCAAATGCAGTCAGACATTATCAATTTCATTTCCTACCACTGGAATATTACAATTGCAAATAATTTCTCTTTTATCCCAAATATTGACTATTCCAGGGCACAGAGTTAAATTGCAAACATTTTGGTTATAGCTCTAAGCAATACACAATTCCTAAGTGCAATGAGCTGAGCTAACTCCAGTCCCAAAATTGATTTGGCTTCCACACCTCTGCAAATTAGGTTACATATTTCCATGCTCAAGTGAAAAAAACAACCTGCAACTTTAATGCTTAATATTTAAACAAAGTGCTTAATGTTTACACACTAAGGTTTTTTTCTAAATTTAAGCCTTTGCCTAAGTAAGACAGAAAATAGTAAAAGGTGAACCTCAAACCATTGGAAGGTTGGGTCCAGTTCAGAAGCTTATCCAAACCCTTCTGTGTTTAAAGAACATTGGCTTAGAGACTTGCAAGAACATGAGTCATCTGAATGCCACTCTGACTTATTATAGGCCATCAAACTTTGAGTGATGGTCCCCAAGTTCTCTTTCTGATCAGCAATTTGGCTATTGCTTTCAAGTTTAATGATGCTGAGTCACACGGATGATAAAATCTTTTGGAAAACCAGCAGAGCCACAGACCCAAGCGCAGGTCTGTCTGAGCCATGCCCCGATCTGCTCCCATCTCAGCCTATTCCAGTCTGCCCTGGAACATTCCCCAAGGCCAGGGCTGATGCAAAGGTGATAGAAAATTAACAGATCTGTGTTTGACTCCCCAGTTGTCCTACTACCAGTGGTATTCCAGAAAGGCCCTAAGATTTCACCTGCAGCGTCTCTCTGTCAGTTCAGTTTATGTTAAAAGCCACAGAAAAACATCAGATCAAACCTTGTGGCTAACGCAAGGTGTATGTAGTTGATGCAGTAAACAAACTCATGACAACTACATTCACCCAAACTACACCCCAGAGCTGGGCAATGCACCGTAGGAGGAGCAGTTTTTCTCCAGACTGAACATATGTCCACTGTAAGGAGAAAGCTGCGTGCTCTGCAACCGTCCTTAGTGACTTATCTCTAGAGACTATCCAAAGCCTTAAAAGGCAGCCGTGGCCAGGTCTGTCTGAACTAAGGGGCCTTCAGAACAGCACGTGGAACTCTTGCTCTGTTAAAACTCACCATTAATCCACCAGGTTGAGGCATCCCATCTCACTTTATCTAACTGTTTATTGTAGGATGATACGATCCACCACAAAAATCACATCAGCCTTTATACACCAATAAACAATTTAAATACTCTTAGCTCAATGGTCCAGAAATAATAACCATTCTTATCATTCAAAGATAAAGAGAGACAAGAAAAGTTAATAAAAAAGGAAAACCCAAGCTTTCTGGAGCCTAAGCAAAACTTGATACAGCTCAGAGTTTCAGTTAAGTCATGGTTGTCTTCAGCTTCAGTCTTAGTGGAAATAAACCTCCATAGTTAGCTGGTGCCACTGAATTCATTAAAAAAACCCCATCGGGTAGGAGTGTTTTGCAGACAACAGCGAGCTGGTAAAGCGTGATTTTTAAAAGAAAAAAACAACCACCAAAAAATCCTGTTTAAGCTCCTCCAAGGCTGTATTCAAGGCCACTGACATTAACAGAACCCTTCACTGACTTTACCTTCTCCATCAAAATTGCCCTGCCTTCCTGGAATTACCTAATTGACAAATAGGCCAGCCTCACCTCTCTGCGGTCACTCATTTTAGGACAGAGGACTGCGATCATTCAGATGCTTCCAGGAGCAGAAGATTGCATCCACTGGCAGATCATCAGATTGCCGTGACACGGTGAACCTGCTGGGGACAAAGTCCACCATAGCGGCAATTTGTCCTCAGGTATTTATTCTTATGGTCATATCATTCCAAACAGAAACAGAAAAGACGACAGAGAGACCAGGAGCTTAAGAAAAAATTACTGCCTTTAAGTAATGGCAGTAACTTACACCAAAATTATCCATCATATGTGACACTTCTCCAAGAATTTCTGGACCTATTCCTGTCACAACTTCAGAGAAGAAATGTGGGCTATGAAAGGACACAAGTTGTGTCCTCTAATGGCGACATCACAGAGATCAAATTCAATCAAGGGAACCCAAATAACCTATTTTTATTCCTGCAACTTCTGGTAATTTTTTTTTTTCCTGTGACTCGAGGTGATTATTTTTCCCTTTTGATACCATTTTCAGTGCATGCCCTTCATCTCCCCTGTGGAGCCAGCCCAAATGTCACAGAAACTATTAATGGTGTATACTTAACACACATACTTACAGTATGTTCATTCTCAGGGAGACTAAACATTATTGAAAGGTTACAGCATTTATTTTGATGTGTGTCTGTTTAACCAATTCTAGAAAATGTTACACAAACACAAAATGGGTTTTCCTTCCCTGTTCCTCACAAGCCACCCTGAGCCATTGATTTTTAAACAGAAATCCTCCCTCAAATCAATGAGGAATAAAAAACCCCATGCCACAATATGGCACATGGAGATAGTTCGAACGTCCAGCAGACAGACACGTAAAGGAGAAAGAAATATTTCATCCCCACTCCCTGTAGCCCTACTACAGTCAGTTTGTAGCTTCACATCCATCAGTCGCTATCAACTTCTGGCTGGTTTGAAGGACCACCTCTCTAGCAGTAATGCAACGTTAGGAAGAATCAGCAGTTTGATTCCTCACTATTTTGATTCTTATTTAATGGATGAGATTCGGATAGATTTCTTGTGATTCCTAAGGATTTCCCGTTTTCAGTGGGACTGTACATAACAGTCAATAAATGCAGCCCTTCCTGTGGCCAGGTCCCTAGCAAGAAGCACAAGCATGGAGAAAACACCAAACCTGTACATCACTGGTTAGAATTAAAATTTTGTATTATCTCAGCTGTGGTTTACAGAGGATCTAACCACGCATCCATCCTTAACAGTCACCACTCATCTGCAAAAGTGGGTTTAATAATCCCACTGTAACTACTAACATCCCTACTGACTCTTATGTGTTATTTCAAGAGAGTTAGACCTTTAGAAAAAAAAAAAAAAACAACAAACAAAACCAACCAAGTAGTTTCCCCCTCTCGCCTCAAACTCTGTATAAAATTGCAAAGATTTAGTGCTAGGGAAACTCCACGTCACACCTTGACTGACTGCAGAGAGTCAAGGGCATATGAGGCCGTAGCAAAGTCAGGCGGTTCCATTTATCATGTGCTAGTTCCACCTTGTCTTACCATACCTTAGAGTTGCTCTTGGGGAATACATCCAATGCCATCAAAACAGAGTGCTAGCACGAACACCGTTCACACGAAGTCAGGATCATAAAGCAGTAGCAGCAGCTAATATTCAGAATATTGGGAAAGCTAATGAATAGGTTCCCTCAGTATACATCCCCGATTCAAAAATACAACCTTCCGCTGCCAGTCACCAATTAAATTCAGTGTCTTGTCTTTATGCTGGAAGAAATTAGACTGACTGGACTCCTTAACCAAAAGGTCAAATGTGAAAATAATCTAAGAAAAAACAGGCTGTCCCTTCCTCAAGCATCGCACTGCTCTGACACCTTGTCCTGGGACACCGAGCTGCCCTTTTTTCTCAGAAACTTATCTTCAAGCAACCAAGGTTTCACCCCCTGCTTCTTACCTTCCTTCTAGCTGCCAGCCAGCACAGGCATCTGCGCCAGCATTCCCGAGACCTGCAGAAGCTGGAGCAGCAGGGAGGTTTGCTGCTGCGGGCAACACGGAAGTGGTGTCAGAGACCTCATGGCTGGCCTCTTAATTGCTCCCAAAGAGACCTGTCATCCTACCTGTGCCTTCTCCAAATGGACCACAGCTCTATCTTGGGTGATATTATGATGTAAAGGAGGAGCCTGGAGTTAGGCCAGTAGAAGCAGAACAAACAAGCAGCCACTGCTCTCCATAGCATCCTTGCATTCACACCCAGCATGTCCCAGCCCTCCCAGTCAGTCGGACTGGGAATCTATCAGTGCACTACTTCCAGCCAAGCAACCGTGGAGGAGAGAAGTGTCCCTTGTCTGAATACAGCAATCCTTGGTCTTCAAGAGATGATCTTGAAAGAAATGTCCTTCTCAGGGCAGGCAGCCCAGAGATGCTATGGAAGGGAGCTTAGCGGCTCTTGCACAAATAGCCATTGGCATTTTCCTATTGCCAAGACTACAGCCTTAAAAATAAGTAAATAAAATAGAAACTTAAGACTGGCAACATCTCCATTTCTTTGCCAGTCCTGAGGAGCAACAGGGAAGGTTGCACCCTCGACTACTGCAGAAGAGGGTCAGTGGGGCAGTCAGAGGTCTCTGAATGTTTTATCAGTCGCTCCACTTCCACCTGAAGCATCGTTTCACACGACCTTATCGCAGGCTCGTCAGCCCCGTTGTGCCAGAGTTGTGCTGGGAACACAGCAGCCAAGTTGGGGGACTAGTGCCCAGGGAGTTCACAGTTACTCTTTCCTATCATGGCATCCCATGCTGTCCCCGTTCAGTAATGATGTGTGGGGTGGGCTTGTGGGGACACCCTCAGCATAAAGAAATGCCTTTCTCTCACCTCAAAAGATGAATGAACCAATAAAGTACAAAAACTTCAACCCAGCCGGAATAAAACAGGAAGTATTCCCAAACATGACACCAAAGTTCTTACTGAAAGTTAAAAAGCAAATATTTTCATAATTCATTTTTCAATTTCATGCCACCTCTGCACTAATTGGTTGCGGCCAAGATCCTGCCTGCCAAAATGTTACAACATGCTACCAACCAATGCTACGAGAGAAATCTTTTGGGGGAATTCTCACACAACAGTCCCTCAGCCACAAGAAACGATGGGGGCAGACACGCTTTGAAAGGGCCACCCAGAGCACTTCATCAACGAATCCCCAAAGCAGGTCTCCAGCCCCCCAAAGCGTCCTCCCTCTCCTCCACCCCCTCCCCATGTTTGCAGCAGGACTAGTCCCTGGCAGAGGCTGCGCTATACGGTATATAGGGCCCTACGGGGTCTGAGGCGGCTGTACGTGTGCAGAGCTGTTTAAGCAGAGGAATCAAACAGCTGCATATAGTTTCTGACCATCTCAGCACAACAGCCCCATGTCGATACACGGAGAGGAATGCGGAGACCTCAACGGTGCCTCTCGACACCCATCTGTTTTTTAGAGTCAACTTCCCTGAACTCCTCTGCAAACTATTAGCGCGCTGAATGTCCAGTCGAGGGCTATGTTTTGTGTGTGCGTTTTAATTCCAAAGTAAACTCTTTTGCCTTGAGAAACATGCAACACAATAAACTAATTTGAGTTGAGCTTAGTTTAATCTTTCTGGGCTTTTTGTTGTTTTGATCTGATCCCAGAAGTGGAAGTCTGGTTTAGGTATCGTGTTTTTGTTTTGTTTTGGGGTTGAGGGTTGTTGTTTTTTTTCTTTTTTCTCTTTCTGGGATTTGCTCTCCACAAGCCAGATTCCTGGATTTGACAAGTTCTGTTTTATGCTACTTACACTGCCACCTGCGCAGCCGGAGAGAGATTTAAAAGGCCGACTTCCCTGTTGGTAAAAGCAACAAGCAAACAGAGCACTGTGTTCAGGACAGGCTGAAAGGAAATTTGCTTCCTTTCTTCATATTTATTTACAGATGCGTCCTTCCCCATTTTTCTATGCCCTATCCTTGTACCTAGCCAATGCTTTTCCTCTTTACAGTGTGCTTACCTCATAGTCGTTCTGCCAAATTAGTTTTGTTTAATAATCCTCTTTTTTACGCTTACTAATTTTGCCACTGCCTGAAGACAAAACAACAGGGAGCCACACAGGTACACGGGCTGCCTCAGGGACGCTGACGCGGCAGGTTCAGCTAAGCAGTGTCACCTCTGTGTCATCTCACTGCTTTTCTCGCCAGGTCAGGAATACCCAGAGACCACAGCTGTCCCGTCAAGAGCCCAGCGATGTAATTTGCCCAATATTCAGGCAAAACAAGGCCAAACTTCGCTGACTGGTGAAGTGACTCACATTGTACAGAGAGCCCTGCGCAGGGTCGAGAGGAGGTTCAGGAGTCCTGATTCAAAATCTCTTGCGTGGCTGAACAGACCACAGCTCAAACAGGAAGGGTGGGGAGCAAAAGCGACAGAGCAGAGAAGAATGAGGCTCACTGCAGCCCAAACCCGGCAGCATCAGCCTGGATATTTAGGCGATAAGCCTAATGTACACACTTCTGCTGCAAATTTTAATTTTGGAAAACCAAAGGTCAAGGGATTGGGAGTTTTGCTCAGTTCGTGGTTAGGTCTGCCAAGCACTACTGTAACAACCCAGCTTTCTGAGTACCTTACAGGCATAGAAATACAGAAGAAAAAAGAATGATGATAAAAAAGGAACAAGTAATAGGAACTTTGTGTAAAAATAAAAGCAAATAATGCACTGTAAATATAAAAGCCATTTGGAGAGGCAAGATCTGATGTTACAACTCAATGGGATTCTCCAATACAGTGTACAACTCAGAAAGCTGTCTTAGAAAAAAGTGTTTTTCTGGACTTCTGATTCTTTCACAATTGTATCACTATTTAGAGTAAGTCAATGAAATAAAAATAATCTAAAAAAAAATAAAAGGGAAAACCAACTGTTTCTCAACATCAGTGGAACCTTTCCTTCAATCTGTGCACCCATCCCACTCCCTCCAGGTTCCCTCCCTCCCTCCCTATTCAGATAAACCAAAGTGAATAAGCACACCAGGATGCAAGAGCAGAACAAAATGACTAAGACCTCGATGCGTAATAATATGTCTCTACTGTAACTAGACATAAACCTTTTCAAAATTCAAAATAGGTGACTCAAAGCTATGGAGACTTTTCCGAACACCAGACAGAACAAAAAAGCCTGCATTAGGATGTTTTCAGTTAAAGCAATTACATTTAAATAAAGCTGCTTATTATTGTAATTGCAGAAAAACTCTACAATTCAGTTTGGCTTTGATAATGAGGCAGTGACTGAGAAGCATCCAGGACACACTCTGCCTTGGTTTGACATCTGTGTCCCTCCAAGTCATTCATTTTCACCCACTGGAGATACAAGGACAAGACTGTTATTTCAAGCAACTGCAAATTAGATGCTGTTTCAAAAGAGCTTTGAATTTGTACATAAATCACAGCTTCTTGTAAACATTACAGTGCTCATTGGTCTGCAAAGGAGGAGGAAGTGCCAACAGGCAGGAGAGGATACGGTGACTCCTGTGGGGACTAAAAGCACGAGTTGCTAGTCTGGGCTCAGCGTAGGACTGAGACTCATAACTCGTGTGCCAGACATGAGCAGACTGCTGCACAGCTTACACAGCAATGAATGGCACCCAATCCCTGAATCCCGCAGAGAGGCAGCTTCGCAAACCAAGTTCTTCTTCAACTATCAACTTTCAGTTAATGAACTTGTAAGAAGACCCACATCCACAAAATACGGTGCAGAGAATAACTGTATTTAGTATCAGTTGATCAGATAGGCCCTAAAATACCTTTAAAAAAAAATTAAAAAAAAGTCGTGTAATTGACTATTCAATCTACAGTTGACAAAAGATAACTCCACATCAAGGTACTCCCAGAACACAAGAATGCAAAATATTCTGCTCCAGGCCTAATGCTGATTGGGTGCCTTAGGCTAAAAGGAAATACTTTTTATTTCTGTTACAAAACATGAATAAACAGAAGCCCTGGGTAACACAAAGTGAAAACTGAATAGGGATTCCAAGATTTACCCCATTAATCATAAATTACTAAGAAAAACAAAATATAAAATGGCTCGCTTTGTTTTCTTTGGTTTTTGAAAGCAGCAGCAACCACAATAACGTAAGAACGGATGATAAAATACAATGATTGTGTGTAGAAACCGCGTCTAGGATGTGCATGGTTAATTGTTCACTCGGATGGCTCACTTCCTAATGGAAGGGCCAAGTTGTGCAACAATTTCGTACACAGGGAAGAATTACCGACACAGTAGTCCCCCCGGTGTGGGCAGAGCTGGGAGACGCCCGTCATGAGCCAAAGGGGCTGTGGGCCTGACCCAGCAGCTGAAGTGATTCAGGCAGTAACGCTTCGGCTTTCCTCCTGGGAAGCTGCACTCAGATCATCAGAGCTGGAGGTGGAGAAGTCCAGTTAGATCATCCAGCTCGTTTCCCTGCCAGTGCAGGTTTGTCTTCAAAGACGTTTTCTAGGATTTTGTCCAGCTAGCTTTAAAAAAGCCCTAAACAATGGGATTCCACCATTGCGCTGCAGTGACTATTTCATAGCCCAGTGCCCTTCACTTATAAACGTTTCCTGATAACCACATTTATTGTGTTTCTTTCCTATGTTACTCCATAATTTGTAGCCCCTGACTGCTCCCTTTGGCAAGGGGATGGCATAGAATTAAAATTCAGAAGGATGCACCTTGTTGGGAATGCAGTGGCTTACCTTGTGGAGACAAAGTTTCTCTTTTAAGGAAATAAGCACAGCATTTTGCTCCAGGAAACTGATGTCCCCTGGATCTTTATGATCTAGGGAGGCCTTTGTCCGCAGCTCAGCAGATCTGGAAAGGGTCCCTGCAATTGTTGTTTTTCCAGTCCTTCTTTACATATTGCCCCCTTGATTAAGGAACATTTGGGAGGTTCTGCCCTCTCCCTGCTCCCTCTCATCCTTATTTACAGGCTGTATGTCCCACAGTAGCATTACACCTTCACCTTGTATGTCTTGCTGCCATTACTCTATAAAGTCTCATTTGGTCATGTCAGTACAGAACTATTCTTCTCTTGTTTTTGTTTTGTTCTGGACTAAGGGTTTACGCCCCAAACGCAGCGTATACAGTGTAGCTGGCACAGTCTATTGAGGCTCTCTGTATCAAGCAGTTCTTCACTACAATGCTGTATGAATCCTAAAACTACTGATAAATAATGCATTCTAGCAAAATATAAATCCATTTCCTTCTATTAGCTACAATTACAGCCTAAAATAGTAATGGAGGTATTGGGTTACTAAAGCAGCCATGCTTTCATTAAGAGCATTCACCATTCAGATCGCACTTTGAGCCCAAATAGGATAATTTCACATTCACCTTTCCTTTGGTCATTGTCTGCCTCCACTTACTGGCACGGAGAGGTTTACCCGATTTGCTCCTGCGCTCCTTCCAGATCCTTGCAGGGGCTAATGACTGAATCAAGCCTTCCTTTGCCTGGGTTATTTAATCCCACCTGGGCATAATAAATGGGAAATCCCCAGCACTCTTTACAATATTTGTAGCACTGGGACACTTTTATGGCATTATTACAACTGGAGCATTGTTGTACCTTGAGATTTTGAGAGAGGTCTAACTACTAGGAATTTTTTCTAAGATTTTCTTATTTTCTTTCCACTGCCTACAGTGGCTCAAACTAGACATTTCTGTTTCTCTCTAGTATTTATGTGTTTGAAGATAGTTATCATATACCTATGTAGTCTTTTTAAACCAAGCACTCATATTTAACTCTTTTAAATCTTCTACTCATAAATCATCCCTCCCTGGTCTCCTTTGCCAATGCCAGGAATGTTTTCCTATAGCTCCAAAGTGAAATATGCCTCTGTTACAAAATAGCTTGTATCTGATTGCAGAGAAAAGAAAAAAATGGATTCAGAAATTACAAGAAAAGGAAAGCAGAATATCCTCTGGCAGGTAAAATTCCCATGAGTCCAGAGCCTCATGCCTTAAGTTCCCTGCTTCAAAATCCTTAAACAACCTCAGAACTAAGCAACGGTGTATCAAAATACCCAATAAGGCACCTAATCACTCATGTCACTTCTGACCCTTGCCACTTGGGATCAGGGCATTTCCTTCCTTGCACTTTGTTAAATGTGTTTTTAATCTGCTTAAATTGCATGACAACATGGCACAATGCAACTAGGCGCATGACCCAAGTGATTTTTAAAAGACCTTATTACAAAGGTGGTTCTTTCCCATTTGGTCAGTGAAAAGGATTGGGCCACATCTTGTCTTGACCTTGTGTAGGCTCTGAGTGAGGGAAGGACAGATGAGAGTCCCAAAATCCTTTTCCCACATTGCTGACCACACGCTCCCTCCACCTACCCTCAGACATCTGCTGCAGGAGCAACCAGACCGTCTGTCCTGCCTTTTAAGCACGGCCAGCAATGCCCCAGGACAGTGCAACTGCCCCTTCCAGGGGCAAACACGTCTCTCTGGGAGGCAGAAATGCTTCTGCATCGCTCTGCCCAAGTCTGGCCCCAAGGATGCGCACACATCTGTACCCACACATGCCTGGCTGCTCCTTGGGTCCTCGCCTGACCTTTCATCCTCACTTTTCTAATGGGATGGCAGGCAGGGAGCAAAGTTCCCAGGGTAATTATCCTGTAAAACAAACCACTCTACATTTCCTTCTTTTATTTCTCTTTCCTTTTTTCTTCCTTAAAAGAGCTAATACACTGGATTTCTGTATGCAATTGGGCAAACGCTGCAGTACAACTCTAAAAGACAAAACAAGGGGTTTTTTCTTGATAGGTTTCTCCCACTGTTCACTTGTTTATAGGATTCAGTCATTCTCATCAAGCCAAACCTGGCACAACTCACACTGATCCCACATTCAACAAAATCGCTGCTGTGTTTATATATCCAGGGGGACTTTTCTGAAGGGGAGAAAAGCACCTCCAGTATGTTAATTCCCAAGGACTCGATGATTAATGAACTAATCTTATTACACGTGCCGGGGGCGGAATCCTGGTAGATGAAACCTGAGCTAATGAATTAAAGCCCAAAAACTCCTTTGGCTGCATAAACGTGCTTTTAATTTCAGCTAACCTTTCAATAATAATCCTGCAGGATTTTTTTCCATGATGCTTATACTTTCTGAAGATATGTGACTCCTCTTGGATACAAGCTCCTTTGTTATTTTATTTCTTGGAAATATTTAGCAATGTCCCAATAACTTTCTTGTTAAAAGTGTATTTGCTTTTCCTGTCCTGAAGGTTGTAACTGAGTTTTCCTCTCTCTGTGGAAGGCCCTTGGCTTTTTACTGAATTTTTACTGCTGGGAGTAAACACAGAATAGGAGAAATGTTTGCCATATGTTGATATAATGGTCACATTGTGGGAGGGGAGCAGAGAGGAAGGCTGGCCCCCTGACATCATGGTAGAAGTGCCCTTTTTTCACAGTTAAAAGTAGGTAAATAAATTATGGTAAATAAAAACCAACTTGAACTTTCACTAAGGACTTCAAAGGAAACCTAAATCCCATGTGATTACAGAAGTTGAAAAAAGACCAATTAGCATTCCACATGTTTAGAGACATTGGTCAGAAAGACAGACACATTATGAGCAACTTACATAGGGACTCGCCACAAAAGTCACTTTTTCCTGTGAGTACCTCAGATGCCATATTGGACAGCAGCAGACGAAACAGAGGTAGAGATCTTTGAAAATCTCTCAAACCCATTCCTGTACCTCTGCACTTTCTGTTCAGTTCAGATCCTTAGCAGTCTCCTTTTATTTACTATTTGTATGTTGTCCATGATAACGCACCCAATACTCTCTTAGGACTTTTGCATATTTCTATAACAAATGATGATCGATCTAAGAATTTGTACCAGAATATATTCGTAGAATCATAGAATGGTTTGGGTTGGAAGGGACCTTAAAGATCATGTAGTTCCAACCCCCCTGCTGTGGGCAGGGACACCCTCCACTAGAAGGGAGTCACAGATTAACCTGCTGTCATCATCTGTCTTTGAAATTGTTTGGAAGTTTATTCTGGGAGCATCAAAGAGATTTTAGTGTCTTACTGTACAATACAAGTTGTGAATGAATAGTAAACATGAACAATCCTCTACCTCAACTCGATCCATCAAAAGGACTGGCAAAGGACCAGGAATTTTACCTCACCTGGATGGAAA
The DNA here is from genome assembly GCF_011004875.1 of Balearica regulorum gibbericeps. NCBI lineage: Eukaryota > Metazoa > Chordata > Aves > Gruiformes > Gruidae > Balearica > Balearica regulorum. The sequence continues at coordinate 9,372,098 of NC_046203.1, forward strand.
AAAAAAAAAATAATAAAAAAATTCCTTTACCTTTATATACCAAGACAACTTCTACCAAGTAAAACACCAGGTGGACAGGGAGGATCATCGCTCTCATGTCCACATAGCTGGCAATGAAAAATCTCTTTGGGAAGAATCAGTGGAGAGATCTTGTCAAACTCTGGAAAGAAAATTTCTTCATGCCTTCTGTACGCTTGATGTTAAATGTTTCCTTTTTCTTTTTCAAACAGAGACAGTTCAACTTTTCCCCACAAACATACCTCACTTTTCTGAAACCCACTCTGATGAAATGTACACACACTCACCCACTGTCTTCATTCCATTTTGATTTGGTTAACACCTTTTGATACCTTACATTTATTTTACACTTCCTGGCCCTGTAACTTTCAGCCATGATTTTCAAATACTTTTTGAGTTCTGCAGCCCCATTTATCAAGACTGGGAAACAGGTAGGCAACTTTTGGTCAGCCATCAGACAATCAAAATGTCAACCTTTCAAAAATGCAGAAAATTAAGAATTAAATCCTATAACATCAGGGAAGCACTTCACAAAGAGAGGGGAGGGAAGCACCAGGGAAAAAGATACATGAGCAGTAAGTAGATTCTGCTGACATACCCATATGCACACCTTGACTGTTTTGATTAGGTTTAAAGCCCTAAAATACACTCTTTCAAGAAGAAAAATGTTATGCTTTCACAGAACAAAGCACTCATCAGTGTGACAACGAGACAGAAACAGCCATACAGAAAACAGTGAGAGTGCAAAATCCCGGAGCAGCCTCCAGGCACCGCACTGGCAGCAGAGCAGACCTGGCTTTGCCACCAAGCTTCGGTGTGACCCTCAGCGAGCCATGCCAGCCTCCCTGCACTCAGTTTGTCTGTCTTGCCCACGTAGACCTGAGTGTCAATACAGCACTATGGACCCGAGGCCCAGACTTCCACAGGGACTTCAAGGTACTACTACGATATGAGCATTCATAGCTTACAAAAGCCTTGCTTCAGACTAAACGCTGCCCCACAGATGGGTGCAGGTTTGCTTGAGAATAAGGGAGGTGTTTCCTCATGGCTTCTCTGCCTCTCACTCTGTAGCAAAAGTCTTCAGCAAGCATTAAAAACATGCCTAAAAGGAAACAAAGGGGGAGCAGGAAGGGATGTCGTAAGGGATTCCTCTGACATACAAGAAACCAAAACGCTGCTCCTTGTCTCAAATGGGCAGTGGCAGGGGAGGCCCCACATCCCGAGAGCGGCACAACCACGCCAGACTGAGCAGCTCTGGCAGCACCGAGGAAATGCTGCGCTTATTTGATACCCTCTCCTCACACACCACACGCTTCTTTTTCCAGGCATGCCACTAGAAAATATCACTTCTAATGATAGGCCCTTGCTGGCAAAGTTTACAAATAATTCTTTCAGGCAGGAGGGTGGGGGCGACGGCGCCTGCCCCAAGCCCTCCTGCGGGCACTGCGTGGAGAAATGGTGGTTTTTGTTGGCAGCCCCGAGGCCCAAGCCCCTTGTGCCGGGGAGCCGCAGGAGGAGGACGGTGGGCTAACGTAAACGCAAGGGCAGGCTTTGGCAAGCTCGTGGCAGCCACCTTCCTCCCAAGATGCACACACACACACACGTGGGTTTATTCCACATGCTGCTGTTGGCTATTACAGCTATTTCTCCCCCCCAGACTCCCCCTCTGTCAGCGCCATAAAATAATACATAAGTATGTGATACCTCAGAAGTTGGACGGGGTGGTTGCGAGCAGAAAAACCGCTATTTTAAATTCTCTGGAAAAACGGGTTATAGATTCTATATTTAAATAAAGGTTAGAACAATAAAGCTGCAGGGTTTTTCCACAGTAACTCTCACCTTCTCAGACAGTAAATGCTGAGTAACCGCTCGGCCCTCCTCGCCCCGGCCACGGGGCTCCAGCTTCCCTCGTGTTTACTGAACGTCTGCAGCGATGTCGGGGCAAGCCACAAGGCCGCTGTTTTTCGGAGACAGTTCCACTTGTCACCACGTTAGGAAAAAAAAAAAAGGGGGGGGGGGGGAGGGAGTCAGGAGCAGCCGCCCGAGCGTGGGCTGGAGCAGGCGGAGGGCTGCTCCAGGCCGGGCTGGTGGCACTTCCACCCGCCTCCAGCCGGGCCGGGCCACGGCTGCGCTGATGGCCTGGAGCACAGCGAAGGATCCCTGCGGACGCATGAGGGGCACTGCCTATTTTTAGGCAGCTGCAGTTTCCACGAGGATTCCTAAATCTCTAGTTTCATTAGGGCGTGTGTGCTTTTTTAAGAACAGGTCATTTGAAATTGTGGTTGAGTCGCTCTACTTCTTTCCCTTCCACAGCGCGAGGCTCGTGATATAAATAACAAACACATTAAATAAACATGCGAGCCTACGGTAAGACACAAAAAAGGCCCGGTCGAAGGGCTGGAGCTGGGGTGATGAACAAGGGCAATGGCAGGGGCTGGTGAGAAGCGGCCTGTGCAGTCCCTGGTTCAGCGACGGCCCTTTGCCTGCTCTGGGCTATTTTTCCCAGGCTACAACAAAGGCACTCCACGGTCCAAACCTGACTGTTTCCCATATGCACACAATTTCTATACACTTTGAAATAAACAATATACATTAGAGTCAAGCTCTCACGCCAAGTCCTGTGATGCTCTTGCTGGGGTCTTCCAGTTTTAAGCCTCACACGGCACTTACAACTGTCCAGTGATTTGGCTTGTCAGCTCACTGGCATAGGCACTTGTGCACATTACCCTCCTGACCTCAAAATGAAAATCCACCCCTCTCCCACCCTTTCTATTTTTTTATTATTTTTCTTTTCCCTGCCTGACAAGGCTAAACTGTCTACTTACCGTTCCCCACACAGCAGCAGCAGCTGGGAGCATCTGGCATGGGACATACGGAATTTAATTTCCCGATATTTACATAGATTGAAACAATTCCGACTCCAGACTTCAGAAGGCCTATTGCACCAGACCTCAAGGCAAAAGCTTTCAGTTCATTTCATTTTCCTCCTCCTCTTTTGGTGAATGAGCTGGGAATACCAGTTTAAAGTCTGCATGGGCTTTAGGATGTTGAAAGATACTCAAGTCCTTGATCTATAAGGCTTACAGGGTAAATGCTGCTTTTTTGCTTCTAGGGAATCCAAAAGGACTTTTAAGAGCCCTAGCCACTTTAAAAATATCTTTTTTCAATGACCTTGACTAGATTTGAAACAGCCCATTTGAGAGTTTTGCACATGTGGCTACAGATAAAAGTTTCTTTGTAAAAAATAAAATCGGTAAAGGGAAATATTCGGTCACACAAAGGAGAACGAAAAGGAACGTGCCTAGTGCTGACCGCAGGGCCAGCGCTGCTGCTCTGCTGCTGTTGAGCAGAGAGTTAAACCAGGACACGCTCCCGAGTGAGACAGATGCTATATGAAAATGGCAAAACAAAATGTGGCTGAAACACTGTACTCCTCCAAAACAGTTGGTTGTCTTTACTTTGCTGGTCAGTTACCATCCATGACATTTCCAATAATTGCAGAAACAGAGACTTTAAAGGTGATGGAGTCCATTATCAACAATGAATTGCCAGGGATGGCAGCACACCAGTCCAGCTTTGCAAAATCCCTCTAAAATCCCTCTTGTAACAACACTTGAAGAGAATGGCTTAAAAATCCCACCTTATTTTAAGGACGTCCACAACAGATTCATCAATTAGAAAACCAGACAGGCTGGCTTGTCTTCTTTATGCCTCTAAGTGACCAGATTCTTCAAATGGCAGTAGTGCAAATGTGAATACCAGCAGTATCAGTCATGGAGCTCCTCCAGTGTACAGCATCTGAGGACCTCACACGTTGATGTGCAATTTGCCAGTAAAATCCTGGTGGCTGAGCTAGAAAGATGCTATGGTTTCCTGGGAGAGTTCATCCAACAGAAAGTATGCCTGTTGCTTGGTGCATACACATTTTTTAAGACAAAGGTAATTTTTGTGAGAGCGCTTCAGGACGAGGCCAAAACAGGTCTTGGATCTTCCAATTTAGATTCTGAATTTAGATTCCTATGCTCAAAGTGGCAACCTGAAAACTTCCGCCAACCCTAAAGGTACCTCACTCGGTTCCTTTGAACTCCCCAAGCTCCTCCAGTTTTGCTGCTTTGCTTGCTCAGCTGTTCCATGAAAAATGCTTAAACAACCTTGGAGTTACGGCTGGAACTCAGATCTCCTACCACTGACAAAAGCACTTTTTACAAGGCCTCAGACTTTTTTTTCCCCTCTTCCTCATCCAATGACTCCTGCATTCTTATAAGACGACCAGTAAAACTGCAGTGCTAGAAAATGCACCCAGTGCAGAGCAACCAGTTCCCTGGGCAGAGCTATTTCTGGAAAGGAGGAGATTTGGGTCTGAATTCTCCCAGGCAGAAGAGAAAACTGAATCTGGGTCTCCAACATCCAGGGTGAGCATTCAGACACAAAGCCGTCATGTAAGAAAGGGCCAGTTTGGGGAATCTGACCCACCATGAGAATTTATCTTCATTCTTTTTCTAAACATGCCAATCTCTCTGATAAGGCCACTGTTCAGGTATGGCCATCACCAGAGAGGGTTTGCAATACACAAGGCAGATCTCCGCTTTTGCTAAATTAGAGCAATTGAGACTGGAAAGAGATCCCCACTCCTAATTGCTTATTTAACTTGCTTGTTAAATTTGATTTTATACTCACGTGCCAAAGGATCTCCTTGTTACGGACTTTTAAAAAATCTAATAATATATAGTGTTTTAATGTTGGTTTCGTTCAACTTTTGTTACTCTATTTAGAGGACCTTATTATACTTTTATTGCTATTAAAGAACTGTATTCTCCTTATGGTTATTTTACAGGGCTCTAGACAGTTGATCTGGATGCTGTCTTATTAACTGTACCAAGTGGTAGAAATGCCAATTATCCTCTTTAATATCAGTAATTCAGACTACATGGCAAGGCTGACCTCAGCGTCTCTCATGCCTTGGGAGGAACTACATTATATCACTGCATAAGGGGTCAGAGATGAGAGAGCTTTTGGCAAGGGACTTTCACTGTGTAGATGAAAGCATCCTGATTAAAAATGATGCTTCCTGCATAACACTGCTGTTCTCACACTTTCCAAACCCACAAGAGGCTGCTTTCTAAAGATGGGTAAAATGATCCCTGTATGGTTTATGTAATATATTTGCTGTGTAGTTTTAGGGTTTTTCAGGATGAAAGATACTGTTGTACAGTCAGGCTTCAGGACAGGTTGTTTAGCATCCAAAAGTAATTGGTTCTGAGAAGGAATAAAAAGATGGTGAGATGCCCCTAGGCTGCTCTAAATTGGGCTTCAGAATGGGTACATGGGATTTACACTGTCTCTATTAGCTTAGTTCCCAAACACTTTTTATGGCGTTAATGCATTTGTCCTCACAAATCCCTAGGAGGCAACAATTTTCAAAAGCAAACAAACAAACCAAGAAGTCAGAGCATACCAACTGAGAACGAAACCCTGAGCAATGACTGTGAGTGCCTCCACTCTCACCACCTAATTTGGTATATATCAAAGGGCAGAGGTAGGTCTCAAAATCAGGTCCTTCCAAAGTATCTTATTTTTAGGACTCAAAAGCTGAATCACTTCCTTTTGACCCTCAAACATCCATTAAACAGCCTGAAAATCCCAGCCAAAGACCCTGGAGGCCATCTGTGGCAGAGCAGGGAATGAAATGCCCGTCTCCCGTATCAGAGGCCCCTTCCCACTTCCTCCCATAGCATCCCACAGGATGTCACGCCAGCCCGGCCACTCATGCTGGATGGCGTCACACCACTGGAAACCCCAGGACTGGGAAGGCAGAATCAACCCCAAGGTATCCCCAAACATTCGTTGTTTGTCCAAGAACAAGAAATTTGAGGCCAGCTTTCTGAAAGCCTTGAGCCCCAGAGTAGACGTGAAATGGAGACTCTATTTTCACAAGTGTTCAGCACGCAATCTGTTGAGCTCTTCTGAAAATCTGGACCTTATTTAGATGGGTAAATGAGAGCCAAGCTCTTTTTAAAAAAGAGGGTTTAATAGAAATGTCTGCCGCCTCCTATTCTTAGGTCCCTAAGTAAGTGGTGCTGGCTGTGGTGGAAGCTGCTGGTGCATGGCCGGTGACTAGCTTTGTCACCCCAGGAGATCCGACGGGTTGCTAAAATGTTCACGAAAAGCCAACAGAAAAATGTGCACAAACAGAGCAGACAGAAAAAACATCAGCTTCACGCTACAGCAAATGTTCAGGGAAAATGTTTGCATAGGTCTAGTGTGAACTGGTTAAAAGTCAAACCCGAGTACTAGTCTCCTGGCAGCTAAACCCATATTACAAAATCCCACTGCCTTAGTTCACTTCAGAATAGTCTCAGCTACTCATTCCTATATCAGTGGGAAATTTGGAAGTGACTTTGGATTTGCAGTTTCCTTTTGATAAATGTATTAAAAATACCAATATAACAGCTTTTTATATCATAATAAAAATACATGGAGGATTAAATCCTGCCTAACTCTTGCTGACTTGGAAGCAAGTTTGCATGCTTTCCTCACATCCAGATTCGATTACACTAACTCTTAATGTACAGCTTTGCCAGAAATGTTTTTATTAGAAGAAATTGCACTTGGTCCAGAATGTGGCAGCAGGAATGATCTCTGGCATGCATGGTAACAGGCTTTTTTTTCACCAATCTGAGATCCCTACATTGGTTTCTAATTTCAGCCGGAATTGACTTGAAAAATTGGCTTTTGGATCAGCAAGAGATTGGACATGATTATAGGTAATGCTGGACTTTGGAAGTCTTGGACAAAAACTTTTGGCCAGTAGGCTTTTTTGCATTATATTCCTCAGCTGGGAAGCTCTCTGCCAGAGTGTACTCACATTCACTCTTGACTTGCCTCCTCTTGTTACTAGTGTGTATTGTGTTCCTTAAAACAACTTTTTTGAACCCTTTCTTTCCCAAAATAATTTAGCTGCATCTGGAATTGTACTATCTATCCCAAACAGCTTTTAAAAGTATTGATAATTTTGTGAAGGGCTTTGAAGTAACAGCTGTGAAAGATACTGCAGAGATGAAAAGAGATTGAATGGTTGACAGTCTTGCTTCTTTTTTATTGGCTCACTTTGTAGTACTACTTAATGTAGTTGATCAACCAGATATCTTTCCAAAGTGTTTTTTATGCAAGCACCTTTGGTAGTACACACAGCCAACAAAGTGAGCCAATGATGGTTTCGAATGGTGAATGATGATCATTGCATTCCTCTTTCCATCAGATCTATAATTTTAAATAAAAAGTACTAGAATCATTCCCATTGCTTTGCTGGAAGTTGGCAAAGACCACGGGAATGGATCTCCATGTGTTTGCACACTGATTCCTCATGTCTTCCTTGGGGCCTGTGGACAGGAGTATAGTACCACTAAAATGAGACAGTTGCAGCGCAAGACTGGAATTAACACAGTGTCGGACTGAGATCTGTCTAAATCGTCTAGTTGACCGAGTTCTGCGTGGTTGCAGACTCTGAGGAGCACAGGCTGCAAGATCTGTAAGTAACTGCAAGAATCAGGTTGGGAGTTGCGATTAAAATGAAGGACAGACTGAGGTTTCTAAAACCAGCCAAGAAAGCCTGGGTCTCAACCTTGCTAGATTCCTGAGGCAGTCAGAAGACATTTTAATTACATGATCAATACAGTTTCAACGTAAGCGCAGAAGCCACAATGACTCTGAAGGCATAAACACTAATTGAAGGGTAAAGTGAAATCCCGTTGAAGAAAAACGTGCGATCTCTGCTTTAAAGAAACCAATCAATGCCTGCTCAGTCTCCTACGTGTTAAGTTTAGAAACATTTGAAGACATCTGAAATGGAAGCGTAAAGACAATTATGCAAACACTCAGCAGTTTCCCAGATCCCTCAGCCACCATACAGTGGAACAGACAATCACCAGCAATTAATTCATCCTGCTGAGGCAAAGCAGGTGACCAAAACATTGCATTGCTCGTTGCAAAATCATGGGACTCCCATCATGCAGAACAAGGCTTGTGAGTAGCTTGTCCCCTTCTTCACAGCCTGTTGCTTCCTTGGACAAATTAATGAAGATTTCCTTTTTCACTGAGAAAACTCTGGAGGCAATATCCCAAGAGAGACATTAGACTGAGATGCTAAAGCGGTAAATACATAACCTATCCCGTCTTTACCAATGAAGATAATATTCCATAATTACAGCACATACAGCAGACAAGATAAAGGAACAATAGCAATGATTCCTATTAATATTTATTTGTTTTTAGAGAAAATGCTGATGTGTTGAACCAAACACTGTAGTGATAAGTTTCAGTTACACTATTGTTTTAAAGGAAGATCAAGATGGGATTCATGAATCTATTCCAGAATGCCCTCTAACATGATTAAGGTACCCACCTAGATTTGAGTCAAGGCCTGAATAAAGAAAAGGAGGACTCTGAATGCGAGTCATCTCAATCCAAGCCACTGGACAGTAATGGTTTGGGAGGGATACAATCATATCCTTCCATCTCCCCCATCTTGAAAAATGTTAAAAGTGTTAAATCTGAGAAAAAATGAAAACAAACATTAGAAAGTCAAAAAATCTTTTCTGTTGAACCGAGTTCTCATTTTCGGGCCAACTGTAACAATAACATTGTAGAAATACATGAGCAAAGCCCAGACTTTCCAGGCTGGAGCACAGTGCTGGTCCATCAAATCAAGGCCATCACAGGTCCCTCCTGTAACAGACAACTCCATCATTTAATCACTTGCAGAAATCTATCACTCTCCATCCTAAAACCACTGTGATTTTCAGCAATTAAGTAATGCCATCACAGAATAATGCAGAAGACTGGTGTCAGAATGAACAGCTCTGCAAAGTAAATATAAGCTTGAGAGAAATTTAGTTGATAAGGTTAAAAAAAAAGACAAGCTGGTAAAGAAGAGCTTTTTCTGATATGCAAACCCTCTGACTCTGCATTCTCTCTTCCAATCCTTTTTATATTCTGCCTACTTGAGAAATTAAGCCTTTGTGGCAGGGATAGTATCAGACTATACATCTAGAGCAACCAGCTCCATCCCACATGCCACCCTAAGTCAGTCCCACTAAGTCTTTACACAGAATACCCAAAAAGAATTACACTCATCCTTGGTCATGCCCCATAGGGTTTGCCGAGGCTTTGAACAGAGCAAGAGGCAGTGGAACTTCCACTGAAATTCAACAGGATCCAGGTGCTAGCTCCTCAAAATATCTCCAAGAGTACAAAAATTTCAAAATACTTTTCCCTTCACAGTTAATTTCTCTTGCCCAGAACTAGTCCAGAGTTAAATTTTATGGACTGTAGATTTAAGGGCAGACACATCCAACAGAATGATAAAATATGTCCCTCCCAGGGTGTCCCTAATTCCCTGCGATTACAGAATGAGGACACTGCAGGTTTTTATTGCTGATGAACTCCAAGAGCAAGAAGTTTTCTCTGTACTTATTGAGAATGATAAAGATGCAAGAGTGATTATTAGTGTGCATCTCATGCATTTGAAATTATGCAAATACACATGCAAATGAAGCACAACCTTTGGGCTCCTGTCATGTTGCCAGTGCTTCCCTCTGTGGCACACATTTTGGATACGTTCCTTACTTTAATACCAGGTCTTACATGCAGGGCCCAGATGCTGTAGGATTCTGAGCATCTTCCAGCCAGCCCTTAACAACGTGGGGCTCCCTCCGAATTCAACAGATGCTCAAGGCTCTCCACACCATCCCCAAGTCTCAAAACCTCTCTGGGGCAGGTTAGGAGGACACTGAACTCACCACTCACAGGGGAATATTCGAGGTAAATCACTAATATGTGAAGAAAGGCAGCGAACAGTGCCCCAATTTGCTGGGTCTGTAATCATTCAAGAGATTATTTAATGCTGTGGCTCACAGCAAAGCTGCAGCATATGCCCACCTTTCTGTTTAATTAAAGCACAAAATGTAATTGGTAATTTGTTTGGGGGTTCTCTTGGGATGCTGCAGAGCAGACCTGCTAAGGAAGCCAAGGCGACGCAGTGTGCGTGCTGAGGTGAAACTCATCTGAAGGCATCTCACAGCATGCTGCCTTGGACCTACAGGCACAGCTCTCCCTCTCCTGCTACCCACCCCCGGCCAGGAACTGCTGAAACAGGATTAACCCACCTCCTAAAGGAATAAATCTGTTGCTTTCATTCCTCTCCAGCCGTGTACACATTGAAAATCTTGATAAATGAACAGCTTACAAACTTCCCACAAGAACTGCTGACTGTACATCAAAGTTATTGTACTCCCACCACCCCAGTGGTGGGGGGAACCATCGCTGGGACAGACCGTGACCCTCTACATCGAGAGCCAACAGGGGCTGGAAGCATATCCCAAGCGTGTTTCTCGGCCCCTAAAGGTGAGGGGTTGGTTAAGTGACTTGGGCTGAGCCTGAAGCTGCACCCTGTCGTCTCTTCCACTCTTGCACCAGAAGCGCAGGTAGACTCGACATGGGAATCTTATGGCATCATACTGCAGGTACGGTAAACGTGGAAGCCCACTGTTTCTTCTAAACGTTGTGCAAAGCACAAAAAAGCAGAAACAAAAGGCTATGTCTTGTTACACCAAACAAGAACTCCTCTGACTTTTAGTGACTTCACTCCTGAACAGCGGCAAAGAGAGGTTGATCCCTCAACTCAAGGAATGGTAAGAACAAAGTGAAGAACAAGGAGTGAGCAGGCACGTGATGTGCAGTGTGTTCTTCCCTGCAATGCAGTCTGTGCCGTGCATTCCCTCTCTTCAAGAGATGTTGAAATCCAACCCTGATTTGATTCCCATCAAAAAGTGCTAAATAAAACTCCCAGATCACAAATATGTGCAGAGAAAAGCAGTGCATGGGAGTACTTGCAAGGTGACTACTGCTAAGGCAGTCTCTGTATGAGTCTCCTACACATCCACCTCTTAAGGATCATGGCCCAAAAAGGAAACTTTTTAAGGGAAGACAGGGACCAAAAAAAAAAAAATAAAAAAATCAAGAATCAAGAGAGTGTTTAAATACAAAAAGTTCTAAAAAAATTAACTGAGGAAATATTTGGCAGAACATTTTTAAGCTTTCTTTGGTGACTCTGGGAATGCAAGTGTGGGTGGAGGTGGAGTATAAGCCCTGAAGAAATCCTTTCCTAGCCAGTTATCTGCAAGACAATGTCAGTGTGCAGAGTTTTCTAGTGTGCTCAGGACAGCAAAGGACTTCAGGTCCTAGCCAGGGCCAGGAAGGACTGCACAAGTGTTTCTGGATCATGCTTTCATTGTCCCTCTCATCACAGCAGTGGTGGACCAATCCCCTAATTCTGTGGGGTCAGAAACATGCTAAAGGTTTCTTTAAAAAGGGACCTGGATCTGGAAGAGCTCTGCTCTCAAAACATCCCCCACAATTATGCCTGGTTCCTAATTAATGCATTTCTGGAAATCTTGCCTTGCTTCTTTAAAGCATGCAAATCCATTTCTTCCTCTCCTAGCGCTGGGTTGCCCAGGAAGAGTCTTCCCCGCTCCCCCCCATCCCAGCAGCTCAGGTTAAAACAAACCAACAAAACCAGTGGCAAGGAGAAGATACTCCACATCCTTTTCATAACCTTCCCAATCATTCACCTTCTAGTGTAATTAAGAGCGAGGGCTGTGAAACCCCAAGTCCTTTCTCTTGCCCTCCCTGGGACTGCCACAGTGCTTACTGCTCCTCCAACAGTGCCACCACCAGTGACCTCCCCATCTTTCATGCTGGGCAATGCAGAAACACATGGGGGAAGGAGAAAAGTGGAGAAAAGTAAACCAGGATTAAAGAAGCCCTTCTCACAACAAAGACCAGACACGCTGCTGCAAACTACACTGACTTGGTCAGAATGGTGTCTTCCTCAGCTATGCAAAACAGTTGAAAGGAGAACACCATGCACCAGCCAAAATTCCTCATGTAACAGGATGTCATCACTAAAGCCAGAGACATCAGAAATGTGCCAGATGACACCAGAATTTGAACTCTGAAGCAGTGCTGCACTGGAACGCACCCGCTAAGATAGCCCCTTGGATCAACGTAAACCAGTGTGTGTTGAGAAAGTTGTCATAGGTTGAAATTCAGAAGAAACTGGCTCCGTCTGCTGATATACTTTGTTGAGTCTACACTTCACAAAAAATGCAGTGGCACCATTCAAAGCATGAGCAGCATAATTCATCATCAGCTAGATACCGTATATGCTGAAGTAATGGACGCAATTTTGCCCTCAAAAATCCAGGTGCAACAGTGGTATGTGCTTGCTTAAAACTGTCAGAAATCCATTGCTTGTTATAAATCAGGGCTGGAAATTCTATATAGGAAGATATTGTACTCTTTTGCCTGAGCATCTAAGTACCCATGTCTATTCAAACTCCTGTTTTGCCTGTGTCCCCTAAAAATATATCAAGATCAGTAAAGAAAAAACAGGTCATAAACCAGGATTTTCAAAGCAATTACAGGTCTAATTCTCAAGCACCTACAACTCATTGTCTGAAACAGCATTTCAAAAGATCTCAGAAACAGAACCAACCAGACATAACTTTTTTTTTGGTCCCATGCGACCAACTCCATTAGTCAACCTTTTTTCTTGTCCCAACAAATGGGATAGAGTGCTAAAATCAGGAAAATATACAGATGGTTTCAAAACCTGAGATTGGGAAATGCCAAACATATTTTTCAAAGAAAAGTTGTACTTTTACAATTTTCCATTAAAAACATCAGAACGTTTAACTGAAACAGACAGTCTTCCTTCCCTTTCAGAAGTGTTCGATTCGGTCCAAAGCCCAACATGTTCTCAGGACCCACGTCCAAAATGGTTCAACCAAAATCCATTTAAACACCTTGGATGGGGAGTGGTCAGCTCCTACCATCTCCTCTTGAGACACGACCTCACCAAAGAGCCTCACAACATGCATCACCACACAGACTTTGTCGGGAAAAAACCCCAAAACTCCAGGAACCAGAACAATGGCAACTTCAGTCTCACAGCTCTTTCACGTTCACTTTCTAAAAGGAAAAGTAACAGCCTGGGAAGCTGCATTACCACAGGCACCGATCCCTCAATATGCATGTGAACTCAAGTAACCTCCTATTCATCCCGGCCCTAAAATAGGAAGGCACAGTTCTGGACAAGCATATTGATCTGGATTCCTGTAACTATCCCTTTGAAACACAAATAAACTATTGTTAAAAAAACCCCAACAGATCTCAGTGTGTGCTCTGGTTCCTTTGCAATGTGTACTATCTGACTACAATCCATCTTGGCAGTGGAACAGCTACGCAGACGTTCTTCTGAGCCAGCTCTAATGTAAAGGGATGCCAAGTATGTCTTCCCTTTTGTATTTACAGTAATAGTTTCAGCTTTCCCCACCGCTGGGAGTGCTGTTGGGGATCAGCTGGCAAAAATATACTTATCTAAAAGGACCACTGTAATTCCACTTGAAGCTGAACTGTTTTGCAGGGGTTGTCAGCGAGGACCTTCTCCCACATTAATCTACAGCAAATAACGTCGCAGTGCTGTCACTGGCACGAAGCTGACAGCAAATCCTGTTTCTGCCTCCTCCCAAGCCGGACTGTCTGCTGACAGACCACTAGCTCTCTTACGCTGGTCTGTGTTTGGAGTGAGGCGCTCTCTGGTGTGTCTGAGCTGTGCTGACTGCTCTGGAGGTGGAAAAACAAGGGTTGATCTATCACAGAAGCGGGTGCTTCAGAGAGACAGGTACGCAAATGTCTGAGTCAAACAGTGCTAAAATGCAGCCGGGATATTCTGACCTCCAGGAACTATCAAAGAATAAGGATATGGGATGTCCATCACATCGCTGCACTGAGCAACCTGCAAATAAGGGCTGTTTTGTGCTAGTAAAATTTGCCAACTTCAGGGCTGCTTTGCATTCCAAAGCCCAGAACATGACGCCTACAGCAGACGTGACAACACAGCCGGCAGGTCACCTCAAAGTAGCCGGTGCAACACAGACAGACAGACTGGCCACTGACTTTCATAAGGACTTTCAGCATCTGAGCAATAGAAAGTTTTGCTGCTGCTGATCTTAACTATGCTAAAAACAAGAGCTACAGACCAGTTTTCCTCTAGCTTGAACTATGGATGGATCCACAGGTCTCAGCGCTGCCCTAAGCAAAGCACCTAAGGGAGCACAGACAACAGGCTGCGGGTTTGCCAGCAGGAGAACAAGCTACTTGTGAGGACTTGGACCTGGCAGATTGCTGAGCTGGATTAACATTACCATTTTTTAGCACAACACAGATGAGCAAATCTGCTGTGGATTTTGAGGACTCCCACTATTCTACACATCTTTTCTGAGCTCCTACACGTGCACGACAACTTGGATTCTATGGTCTTACCATTTGTAGCCTTATTTGCAGTCATACGAAGGAAAGGTACAAGTCCTACACCAGCACGACACCACATCAGGCTTGCTGCAGCTCTTTTGCACTCTTCCACTCTCTCGTCTTCCCAGCTTAGCATTAGATTCTCTCTTAGCAAAACAGACAGGGAACGCATTGAAGATCCCTTTGCACAGGAGCTGAAGGAGCAAGAAATTATTTTATCCTTCCAGGATGTATTCCTAGGTGTCGAAGCTCTGCCCCAGGTACTGTACAACACAAAGCAATCACTGAAGTCTGTGGAAAGGAATTGCAGGGAGTAATTTCCCACTGCTGACAGCAGACTCAGCTTAGAGAAGTTTGGGGTATGGGAAGTCTGAAACCAGCCCATGTCCTCTCCATTAAAACGGGGCATAACCACCATATGACTACCTTGTCTTCTCTGTACTGTAGAATAATGCAGAGTTTCTGCCACAGAGCTAAAAACTCCCACCAGGATTTCAGAAGGACTTTTTTTGTTGGTTTTATTTTTGTTTTTTAAGGTGATAATTCATGTAAATAAACCACCCCCCACAATCATTTAACATTTCACTTATTATTCCATTATCCTAATTTATATTTTGTTAAGCCTTAGGGGATTTAGCTGAGAATACAGATCCATTGCAGCAAGTTCTATAAAGACACACAGTAGAAAGCAGTCCCTGCTTCAATGAATTTACAGTCTGAATAGACAAAAGGCAGGAGAAAGGCTGAATTATTCTCCAGGCCCCACCAAAACAGCCAATAAAGTTACCCCCACTTCCTGCTGACTTGTGCTCCAGAACGTCAGCTTTCATTAAAAAAAAGGAACAACAACAAAAGACATTTCTAGCTCCTGTGGTTGTAAAAAGACTCTTGAAGACACTCTAAATCAATGCAATCACATTTACTCAGCTATGCAGATGACTTCGGAAAGAGACACAGCCATTCATCTCTGACAGGGCCCAAATAATTACAAATCTCTGCAGCCACAGACTTCTCCATTTCACTGCAGTGACTTTTAGTC
Source organism: Balearica regulorum gibbericeps (assembly GCF_011004875.1). Lineage (NCBI taxonomy): Eukaryota > Metazoa > Chordata > Aves > Gruiformes > Gruidae > Balearica > Balearica regulorum. The sequence continues at coordinate 9,387,525 of NC_046203.1, forward strand.
CCTATCTCCCTCTCTTACTTTGTCCTACCTGAAGCTGTGACTTATCCTCCAGTTTTCCTACCCCAAATCCACACTAATATGCGTATTTCCATCACTATTGCAGGTAGTCAGCAACTAAAAGTTTTGGCTGCCAGAGCTGGTGTCCTCCTTATGTTCAGTAGCAGCAGAAGCACAGCATGGTTAAAAGATGTGAGTCTGAAGGGAATGGCACTGGAACCAGGACCCAGAGGAACAGACCAATGGGAATGAGCAGAAAGGAAAAGAAAAAACAACGAAAACCTTCACCATCCACAGCAATAGCTCCTCCTGAAAGCGTATGTCCATAAAACATCCACAGTCTGGGGGACAAAGGCAATATCATGGAAGGGAAATAGAGCAACCTTTACCACACTGTTTAGGTTTGTACCACAAAACACGTGAGTCACCGGTGAGCATCCCCACCACACAGACGGAGCTCGTGTGACTTCAAAGTAAGCACTTGAGCCAAAACTAGATCTTCCTGAGCAAAACCAGTAGTGTACCCACCACTTTCCTTCTTTCCCATTAGAACATGTTGCGCACCAGTAAACCTTCCTACCCATACGCAGTTACGTTTATTGAAAGCACAGACAGATGGACAACAAAAAAACCAGAACAGACCCATCTTCTCATCTTGAAAGGACACGGCCAGTCAAGGTGGGGTTGGGAACGTCACACACTTGGGAACACACCGGTGCTTTCACCACCTGCTGGCATGCTCGAGGCCGATCTAGCTCTGTGAACTTCACTTCCCCTGCCAGCAGGAAATAAATCTTGTGGTTTTAGAGTTGGAGAGTGAATCCATATTCAGTTAGGAATTTATGGTGACTTTATGGATCCCACAAATGCTTCACTACCACCATTTTCTGGAAACCGTACAATTCCTGCAGTTCATTCACTGCGTCCAATTGCCTTTTTTCAGGGAAGCACTTCTAATTGCTTTTTTACAGATATGGGTTTCTGTAAAGAATAGAACATGGCTCATACCGTATAAAATGTTACCATAGCCTTTTCAACTATATATAGCTTTTATAGCTAGTTTTAATTTCCCCAGAGTATTGATCCCAAAGGGTCAAATCTGTCCCTCATGTAACTTCCATGGATATGCACCAAGGTGTATTTGACACAATAATCACAGTGCTACAATTCAAACACAGTTTTCTCATAGAATTTCTACCATCTCACAAGGGCCCATTTTCTTTTAGTTGCAATGAAATGTATAGCAGTAAGCAAATACCTGTGCAGTCTGCTCTGATTTACAGATATCCAAACACTGTTACCAGCCCCTATATCCCCACGGCTGTTTGTTTGTTGTTGGGTGGGTATTTTTTGTTTTTAATATTGCACTGGATTGTTCCACTCTTTCCCTGGGAAACATTTGTACACATTTCTGCACCACAAACACTGCAAAGCCAGTATCAATTTTCTTCCTTTATATTAGCCCCTCTGGTACCTTTACATTAACCCAGAATGAATCACTGGCCTCCCAGTCATTTCTTGCTACATACAGTTTTGAGAAATGGTATAACTCACATTTCGGAGAAGGCCTGGTTTCTGTAGACAGGTTCCTCAACTGCCAAATAGCTGGTGTGATGGCTCACGCTTCCTCTGTACACACATCCCATCCAGACGGCCCCTGGCAACTTGTTCCCTTTTTCTCCCAGCTCTGCATCCAGCGTGCTGGCAGAGAAACTCCGCTTCAGCCGGTGCAAAACACACAAGGAACGGCAAGGTGACTCCAGTCCTCCCACCAGCATTATTTGTTTCCACCAAACAGGGTCGGCTTGTACCGTCAGTTCTCACTGTCAGCTTGGTGTTCTTTTTCTATCCAAATCCCTCATCTTTCTCACAAACTGGGTCTGTAGCCCTGTACAGAGAGAGACATGTTTACCCTGTATGCTCCTCACTGATAGAGCACCCTAGTCTATCAAAATAGACAAAAGAAAGAGCACACACGAGCTGAGACAACGTTTAACGAACTGTCCATCCATGGCAAGCTCCGGGCAAGCTAATAATAAAGAAGACCCCATAAGTGTCTGTATTAGACCAGTGAAACGTGAGTTGTGTTTTAGATTGCAGCAGACTCGGATGGATGAGAGTGTCTTTAGTGCAGCATAAAACCCAAAGTTCAACATATCCTTCACAGCAGTGGAAGAAATATGGGAATACAAAGGATGTATCAGTGACCTGAGGATTTAAGTGCTGCTCAGTCCCCTTCTGCCTGTCCAGCAGAAAAGGAAAACCCAGCTGTGAGTGCAGCAGCATCTCCTCTCCTCACAGGGGACCCAGAGCAGACAAAGGTACTTGACAGTCAAGACTGAATATCGTATTCCTCTGCATTTCCACCAGCTTACCATAGAAAGACCCACGTTCAATTTGGTAACTTCAGCCTCTCTGCTGAGCCCACTGGGTGTCACCCTCAAACCCAACAAATACTTCCACGGTGCCTTTTCCCCTCGCTAAGGGAATAGTAGTAGCAACAGGGAGACACCAAATGACCCACAAAGTTGAAGGGCGTCTAAGAGGTGTGGTTTTGTGTACCAGAACAAAACTGAAAGGAAGTTAAAGTGACTATTTAAGGAGAAATGAAAACAGCAAAAAGGAAAAAATTCATTTAAACAAAATAATAGGGCCTTGCAGAAAAAAGACATTTTTTTTCCATCTTCCTGGTCAGAAGTCTCCTTATTTCATCCGTCTTATTGACTCCACTCTCAGAACTGTTGTTATCCCTGTTTAACTCATGAGAAACTGGGGCATAATAGAAGTTGGTTTTGAAAGACCATGCAAGGTTTGTGTGGCAGAGCAAGAATAAAATATTCACAGCATTAAATACCCAGCCCTTTTTTCCTTAAGGCACCGGCGGGCTGAGAGGTATTGACTTCTACAGCAAATCTGTCTTGACAACTACAGTAAATCTGTCTCATGACAAGGGTATTAGGATCAGCCCACTACAAAACATGACGTAAATCTGTCCCTTATAGTTTGAGGGGAAGGTGTAGATTTGGGTATTAAAATCATTGAAATCTCCCACTACAAAACCCCAAACCTCAGGAAATGCATCTGTTCCTTTCAGGGCCTGACGTTCGATAGCTGAGGTCCATGAAAACTTTGATTGGGGTTAATACATTTAGTTGGGAAAATACAAGACCGAGATTCAAGAAATGCAGTTTTGGTCCATAGCTTTGACATGAATCTTTTGTTGCTTTTGGACAACTGAGCCCCCTTGTCTGCCAGGTTGGAATAGCTGCCGTCTTGTCTCCTTAGCTTCTGAGTTCTTCACGGAGAGGGTCATCTCTACAGGAATACAGAGTGCACTGGAGCTCAAGCCCTGAATAGGATCTGGAAGTCAGATCACTTAAAATACAGCTTAAAATGACGTCAGATACATTCTGATATCCCGCGCAATTCCAGTATTAGCTAAGGTTTAGTTTGTTGGGGTTTTGTGTGAAAATTCTGGCTGGATTCCCATGGAAAATGCCCAAGGGCTCCCCACGATGGGGACTCAGCATGAAGTGAAAAAGCAAACCCATTCAGTCCACGCTGGTGCCACAACCCCCCCAAAGCCAGACTGCTGCTGCCTGCCCGGCTCCCCCCGAGCCCTCCTCACCCGCACAATACGCTCACGGCGATGGGCAACACGTTTCCAGGGGGGTACTGCGCAACAAAACTGAGTGCGTTTAAAACCGAATGTGTTGCTAGTAATTTAAGCTGCATTAAAGAGCCAGTGTGAGTACTCCATTGGTAATATACTGCATACATTTGTCAACCAAACACAAATCTGTTTGAATAGATTTCTTGTGGCCTGTTATTTATGAGGGGAAAATATCCCCTAGTCTCCGGGCTGATGAGAGGCCATACTTTCCCTTCTAATCTTAACTGCCTATTATTAGCAGCCCCATTTATAGAACGCCCCTCTGCCTTATATATCCCAAGTACCCCAGTTTTCCACTCGGCACAGGTATGTGGCAGGGGAAGACACAGAGCAGTCAATTACTGGCATTTCAATGTGCCTTTTGCAGCACACTCCTACACTTGGGATAATCTAATTACACAGGGCAGAAACCTCACCCAACCATATATTTTCCTTAGACCCTGTTGCCACCAGCTACTTTTACTCCTCATTCAAACAGAGTCCCCCTCTTTTTTTATTTCCTCCTCTTTTTTTTTTTTTTCCACATCGTTAAAAATTTATTATTTAGACTGATGATGACATCATCTGGAAAGGGACCCAGGCTGTGGTCATCAGGGCCTTTTTCTGCATTACAGAGAAGCAGTTTCTCCTCTCTCCCTTGCAGATCATTAATTTTTAAAATAGAGCTTTGCTTTAAATATATACAGCTCATTTTGCTTTCAGCTGATGAGTCAGAGGAGCTGTCTTTCAACCAGGTCGGGTCCCCCCGTGCCATGCTTCCTGCCCAAACCAGCACGCACACTCTCCGATGAAGCTCTGGCTTCAGGGCTCCGCAAGGAACAGGAGTGAGTTTCTGTGTAAATAAACAAATAATTGTATTTGCAGGCTGACCAGCTTTGCTCTGCCACGCATCCTGAAATGGCTTGGCGAGTACAGGCCTGGCCCTGCAGGTGCTCCTCAGGGTAGGCTTGCCTGCAGATATTCTGTTTAAGGGAAGACTCTGTAATGTGGCTCTTCCACGAGGAACATGAGCAGATTGCAGCCTAGTACAGGCATATTTCACTGCACCACATCGTGTTTTTATGCTGACTATCCCATGAATCCTAACATCACCCTTTTGAGAGCTGTGGTTTCATCTCCCCAGCAGACACCAAGTCAGGTCTCTGCATTATCTGTAGGATTGCACAAGGGATTAACAAAGCACATGCTAATTGTGGGTATTCACTGCTTGCATCCTGGACCCGAAGGACTGGACCACATCCCTTTCAACCAGGTGGAGCAGGCAGATGTGTATGTGAGCACCACAGCTCTGCAGGCTGGCTGACAGCAGGAGGACCAGCACCCGAGGCAGCACGCAGAGTCCCCCCAGAGATGCCAACGCTATCTGTCATGTGCGCCTCCCAGCAGGATCCAGGACAGAGCAGGTGGAGCCTGGCAATAGAGAAGCTGCGGAGAAGCGTATGCCTGTAATATCCTTGCTTGCAGGGAAACACCTCCATCCCCACAGAAGCCATCATACAGATCTCACCTTGTCGGAAGCAGGAGCTCTGGCTAGGCACAACTATGCATTCATCCACTGAAACTTTAATCCAGCCCTAAGTCTGTAGGTAGCGATTGCTAATCGTATTACCTGGGGGGGAACTATGGTTTTCCTCAACTACATGTATTTCGTCATCCTTTAGTATGCACAGATCCTAGCAAGCATTTCTCTGTTTAAGGCAGTACTTTGCTGCTTGCAAGTCCCTTCAGATAAAATAGATTTTCTGATGCCCATATGCATCTGGGTATTTACAGAAGCACAGGGGATCATGACGGATGCACAGCCACCTTGGAAACGCTTTAACATGACATAGCAATTTAGGAGGAAGGGACAAGGCATATCTTAGCTGAATGAGGATGCAGGACACACTTAGAGAATGGGCTTTAAACACCACTTACTTTTAGATACCCATCTTAGCCTACGAGACTAATCTCTCTAGGCTTCTTACATACTAAATGAGGGGACAAAAAACATACTTCCAGAAGGCAAGTAAGAGAAGAAACTTAATTTGGATGCACTCTCCCTTCATTGACTCAATGGAGAAAGAAAGTGATGGAGAAAGCCTCCTAAACAAGTTGTTATAAATAGCCGCAATCAACACATAGAAGAGACTCACTTGACTAAGAGCCTGACCAGGGCAAGGTGTTGCTCATCCAGCACAGTGAACACTGCCACGGGTTCTTTAATGAGCACAAGTGGCTTCAGCTTTGGTTTTAGGTTTACTCCAAGCACAACACCAGTCCTCAAACTGTGCTGGGGCATGAGTTCAGGACAGGTCCATGAAGAACAGTGCTCCTCATTCAATCGTGTCCAGCTATTACTTTCTTTAATGCCTTGTTTTTCACTGAATTTTCCACATCCCAGAACAGGCCCATCCCTTAGCTTATGGGCACTCAGAAGCTACTGAAACCCTACTTTCATACATGGTATGCACAGATTCAGGTTTAAGAAAAAGAATTTGATAGTCCTTTATTATGTTGTTATATTATTATTATTATAATATTATTTTCCATAAGACTTAGTAGATAGGGAGGGCTGTCAAAGTTCGTACATAGAAAACAGTGTCATACTTAGCTTCTGAGAAGAATCTGAAAAGGTCAGAAATACATACTGGCTGTTACACAGACATGTGCTCTAATATTTTCTTGGACTCAGTGATCCAGCAACACAGTTCAACAAAATCTGTCAGAACAATCCACAATGCCTTGCTCACTCTCAAAATCACTGCTTTCCCCTCCAGCTCCTCCACCTGACTGCTGGCAGGTCCTGAGCTCCCTCCCCACCCTCCAAGCTTCCAAGGGATGCACTACAGAGCACTCAATAATCCTGCCTTTTTGGCTGAAACAAACAAAACAGATGGGAGATGGAGATGAAACAATGAACAAAAGTAGACAGCACAATCAAATACATTTCACTGCACTTAGACTTATAACTACAAGAAGTATTCTCCAAACAGAATGTCTCCAGGGAATGGCAAGGGCAGAGAAGGGAGGGTAAAATGCTATACAGTTGTAGATGGAAAGGGAGCAGCCTAGAAGATAATCTCTGGGTGCAAGTAGGCTCTATACTATGTACGTTTTTAAGAAAAAAAAAAAAGTGTATCTATTGCAAATTACAGCAGAGAGCCTACTTCAAAATTCACTGCTTTATCTACACCTCCTGGCTCTGATTCTCCTCTTCGCTCTTCACACTCCGAATCCCCCTTTCCCAGACCTCCTGTTACCCTCCACAGAAGACCTCTGCCCCCTCTACCATCGCTACTCTGCCCTTGCCAAGGGCCTCCTGTTCAAAATCTGACTCTTAGCCCCACTGTGCGGGAACCTTCCCATTATCTGCCACCAGCCTGTGAATTGGGCCCTAAGTGCACTGCTGGAGGAGAGAGGAAGGTTTTATATGCAGCAAAAAAGAAGTTAAAATGAATTAGATTATGGCCGTATTAATTCAGGGCACCCACCCAATCCTTTCATTAGCTCGATTCTCCTGCTACTCTAGCCATCTATAAATGTTATATGCTTTAAATGCTCTATGGACTTTAAGTTCCATAGGAGACTACTACTATTAAGAGTTCTACAAGTTGGGAGGAAAGGGGGACGCTATACAGGGTTATACATGGGCCTGTCAAGGCGACGAATATACAGTCTTATGCTAAGCACTCCCAGAACTTGGGATGAGACTTCCAGGTACTTCACATCGAACAGCTCCCAAGGTGACAGCTAAGGCTACGTTTCCAAGGGTGCTCAGGTCTCACCAGCAGCATGTCAAGCCTTCCACCTTTTTGGCCATTCATTGCCTCAAAAGAAGACGTTACATGACTGTGACCAGGTCCGAAACACTGAGCGATTCAGCCTAACCCTTCACCCTGCAGCCCAGACAACCACAAGCGTGTGGTTAGCAAAAGAGTTCCTTGAACTTCTGAACTCTACTTTTTTCTCTTAGGTGGAGGGAATTAAGTGGACTTAGTCACGCAGAGCTTCAGTCAGGGGTCTTTGAAGATGAGGAGCTGGCAGTGATAACGCTTTGCGCGTATGTGTGGGGAGGCATTTTTTCCTCTTAGTCCTGAATACCACGTTCAGCTTCTCAATGAGGAAAAAAACCAGGGATGAGGACAGCAGCCTTCATATGGGGATGAAATCACTTCTTCCTAATCACCATTGGAGCCCCAGCAGCAGGAGATCATCAGGTCACAACCTAATACCTTTTCCAGTCATAAATTTCTAGATATCTCCAGTAAGAGATCTGATCTCAGTTTACTGGAGCTGAGCTTTTTTTGTTCATTTTTCTCAGAACAGCCTTATGGAAGAACAGCTTCTATACAAGCAGTACCCTGAATTTACAAAGCTTTACCTCAGTCACTGACTGACCATTAAATGCCATATTTACATCTATAGCCAAATAGGTGAAACAAGTAAGTACAGTAATTTTAAAAGTAAAATCTCCATTAACTTTTCTGTAACTGAAGACGAGATGAAAGTACGTAGGCATCACGCTTAACCTCGGCATGCTTTCCAGGAATAAAACTGTGCTGCTCTGTTAACTTCCATAAAGAGATCAGGACAAAAAATAATCAGTAATGGTTTCGCTCCCTTTCTATAAATTAAGACTATTTCTCTAAACCAGTGTTTTCTCTCTTTACCACTGGCTGCATTACCAAGAGTTGCCCATTGTCAACGTTCTACCTGAACAACAGAAAGTCTCAAAAAAACCAGTTTCAGAATAGGATACGTTTCGTAACCAAAACACACAACAGCAATAGGGGAAAAAAAACCAGAAGCGCTTGCTCACAGTAATAGCTATTTTCCTTTCCTCTTAAAGCAACACAATGAAGCAATTACTGTCCGCTATACTTCCACGGACTGTTTCAGCCAAAGCAATTGGCTGGACGGCTTGGAGGGGGCTGGAGGTGTGGCACAAGAAAAAGAAACACTCCTACCAGATATGATTCACTAACAACAAAAACATCCCCATGGTACCTCTTACTTTTCATAGGATGAGGACAGGTTTTCCACCAGCAGGGTTTTCCGATTAGAGGAATTTTTCTGTAATGGGATTGATGACATAGGTGTCGGTATGAAAATAGGAAGGAGCTCAAAGGTTACAGCTAAGCTGGGAGTCTCCTTGTACCTGAACCGTTGCAGATTCTCAGAAAACTCCTTGTGGTCTCAGGAGGACGTACCATATGGGAAACCCTTTAATTTACTTGAGAAAGGAGAATGCGTTCATGGGTAATTATCTCTCTGGAATTACACTGAACGGAGAATATATGAATAAAGATAGAATGATCCTTGTTAGGTGAGCCGTTGTGTCTCGCACAAACATGAGCCATCCATTGCTGGACGCACGGAATGGACAACCAACAGATTAGACCAAGGAACATCACATAAATTAGAAATAGATTAAAGAACATCATGTAAAGGTGTTCTGCCTCCAGGCATGAAATTACATGAATCATCAGACCCACTTTGTACATACATATTCTAAAACATGTTTTTAGTTCTGATGGCCTTTGGCACACAGCTTTCGTATAAGCGCACTTGTAAATCTGTATTTGTTTTAAAAGTATTAAAGGCAGAATTGGCAGCAATTTCTACATTTAGCTTGCTTGGCACTTTCTTTTAAAAAAAGATTCTTTAAGTCTTTTTTTAGAAACGTAAAAAAAATTACAAGACACCCGCTATAAAATTAAAGGACAGGCAGGTGGGAGAGAAATACTATTACCATTTTTCTCCATGTCAGCAGGCACTAATAGTAGAACGTTTTACATTATAACACATGAGCTTTTGTAATTGTCTCACAGAGATGAAAGTCTGATGAGACAGAGCTGGGGTTAAGCATGTCTGAGATTTCTGTCTGTCATCCTGTGGAAGTTTTCCCAATATCCAGGTCGTTGTACCTCGGCAGGGAGTCTGATGCTGCCACATTGAATGCAGTGAAAGTTGTGTTGGTCTGACATATGATTAAATTACCATATAATATATTTGAAGCAGTATTTCAGTATGAGGTTACATGTTTTTGCAACTTTTGACTCACGCATGCTACTTGCAGCTCCCAGTGAGTTCAACCAGAGATGTGAGTGGTTGGTACCTCATAGAGCCAGACTTTTTAAAACCCTCAACCAGTGGGTAGTATTCCTGTAAACAATTAAGCAGATGATTTCTTCTACCCCACAGCTGTGCTGCCACAGCAAGTGGAATGATCATTTTACACCCAAAATGTTCTTTGGATGAATAAACAAAGAGAAGCGTGAAACTAAGATACAAAATGTTAATATTGCCTAACTTTTTTTTTTTAAAAAGATAACAGAACAATGTCAAAAAGTATAAATAATAATTTAACTGCCCTTTCATATGAATGAATTTGCTGTAGGATAAAGGTCTATTAATACCAGATTTCTAGTAATGGATAAAGCCAGACCTAGATAGAATAATTCATAAAGGAGAAACAATACCCATGGCATTGGCAGGAACAGTACATGCTGTCAAAAAATGGCAGGAAAAATCACAAAACTGCTACAATAAAATAGCTTCCAAAGACTTTTATCTTATAAAAATATAAGAAAATATAAGAAAATATACTAAAAAACAAAATTTCAAACTAAAATATGCCATTTCATGCCAACATTTATTTTCTATCCCATCTGAAATTGCTTGCAAACTTTGAATAGCGAGGAGTAGGAAAGCAGAGGAAAAGGGAAAACATTTTCTTTTTTTCCTTTCTTCAAATCTCATACATTTTGATAGCATTTAGAAGAATGAGAAATTTCTATCACCACAGTCCATCAATTATACATTAGTCAGTGTAGCCTAAACTTGACGTTTATCCTCTGTGGATATTCCATCCCAAAACAGGCGTGAAAAACCTAAAAGATTCTCACGCAAATGACTATACATGTCTTTCATACAATTATTACTGCAAATGGTACCTTAACTGAGCAGGAAGAATCACACCTGCCCATCACAAACACGTAAAAGCACATCACCTGCTAATGTCATATTGAAATGTAGTAAATACGCAGCACTGTCTTAAAAGATCTGCTGATTCATTGATGCTTATGCTTTCACTTCAATAGCAACTATCTGGTTTTGTCTCAAATAAACACGTGCAAATAAAGCCACCCTTTATGTCAATAAATTATGCTTTGTGTACTTCATTTTCATGCCAATGGGAAAGATGTTGTAAGAAAAGTAGTTCGAGGATGGTCAAAGAGAATTGCGATTAATCTGCCAGAAAGAGTTATGGTAAATATTATTATTATGATTATTAATGATTTGTAAAGCACTGTAAATCTCCATGACAGTAATTATGATGCTTTGTATATATAAATTTGGCATTCTGCATATACAAGCACTTGGGCTTGAACTCTTCCTAGATCATTAGGAAATTAGAGGTCATATCATCGGTCACTTGAAAAGTAATTTCCTGCAGATTTTCAGGCGATTCTCAGATTTATCCTCACTCTAAAAAAAGGTACTAATGATTTCTCCCCAGGCAAACAAGCTTACAGGGAGGATGCGATTAACAGCATTTTAAGTACAGCGACCTAGAGTTGCAGAAGACACAGGAGTCTGGAACCCCTTTTGTGTCAGGCCCAAGGGAAAACAGGGTGGGTACGGCCCGTGGGGGACAAGGAGGTGGCAGGCTGAGGGCCCATGTTCTACATATGCTGGTAGAGTTTCCAAAGATAAACTCAATCTGTGGAAAGCATTAATCTTCAGGGGCCTCCTCTAGGCTCTGTGTCACTTAATGTATTGAGAAAGGCAGTGGGATTGGAATGATCTGTCGTTCTCATGCTAATCCTCCGTGCCAAGAAAATTCTCCAAGAGAGGGGTCTGCTTCTTCCCAACTCCCTTTTCTCAAGAGTTAGACTCAAATCTTTGGAAATCCATGATTCCAGGTAGGGGATGACTTGCTGTTAAAGAGGAAAGAGGCAGGTTCCTATCGCCTCTTGCAGGGAATCAGTAACCTTTCTGCTGGCAGTGGTTCAGCCGCGTTTGGTGCTCTGCCCTCTTTTTCAGTAGATTCCTCCTCTAGCCATAAGCAAAAAGGACATCGCCAGTCAAGTCCATTGAAGGTTAAACCCAAGCGCCCTCTGCTCAGCTAAATAAGCAGTTTCTGCAGTCTAAATGCCAGCCAGAAATAATGCACCTATTCCACCTCTCCTACTAAAACGCCCTACCTTTCATCCCAGCCAAGACCACTGTCCTCTGCCCCCAGCGACGTGCTGGGGGAATACGCAGTTTGCACACACACCCCAGAGTACAGCTCCTGTAAAGGAACGTACACTCGCAGCTTCAACTGATGGCAGTGTCTGCAAAGCAAAGCAGTAATACTGATGTTGAATCTCACTACTCAATGCTGGCTAAACAGGGAGTGCCCAAGCAAGCTGGGCTCTGACATGACATTATTTCTCTATCAAAAAATAAACATAAAATAAAACAAAACCATTGGGAGTACTTTGGCCATTCTATTATGACTGAGTTCAATAGCCTTGCGATTCCAAGCTTTGGAGTGATGGCTTTATGAGAACATCAAAAGCAGTGAGCCTGACCAACCCTCCTGGATACACGCACGCTTCTCCTACAAGGAGCTGCAAGCGGCTGCAGGCAGCGTCCATTGGGAGCTTCCCAAAAGAGAACCCTTCCTGAATTATGAGCGGGCCCACACACGCACACACTCAGCTTCACAGTCCATTGCTTTCCCAGGAGCGGAGTCTGTGCTGTCTGCACCAAGGCAATATATCTCTTTATGGCCTGCCAGTGACTTTACAGAGAGATAAACAAAGCTTTTAAATCAAAAGGAGACGGAGCAGAAGAAAAAGTTTGGCACCCCAGAACACGCGTCGCTATTTATTTTTTAACCCTTCACGACAAACAGGAAAGCAAAGAGTTTCTTACACAGGACCTGCCAACCAACAACCAAGGGAGAAATGGGAAACCCAAGAGCAGAAATTTACAGAATTCTCCTAAGTTTGAAAATTTATGGCAAAACCTCTGTTCAGCGAAGAGAGGGTGTACGTTCATTTAAAATAATCCAAGCAACGGACATGACACTGAACTGAGGTGCAGGACATGGCACTGAATTGAGTTGTAGGGTAAGTGGTCTTAAAGTAGAACAGTCTGAATTTGCTGTTAACCAAGGATGTGATGTAAGACTCTCTTTGCCTCACCTATATTGACTGTAAATTTTGGAGGGGCAAGGAGGAACATCTACTTCATGTGTACAGCATCAAGAATGAAATCTTCATCAAGGTCAGAGCCTAGGGAGGTTCTGTCACACACATAACACCAAAATAATACCAAATCATCACACATTGCCCTGAGCTGTTTTTCAACTGTAGAGCAAAACTTGGACAGGCAATAGCAAGTAGGACTGTAGCTCCATCAATGACTGTGTTTAATCATTTTCAAGTTGAATAGAAAGCTGAAATTTTCAAAGATAAAAATTCAGAGCTACTACAAGTTGGAAAACATCAGGAGGACCCAAAGCATTCTAGTGACTCATTTCTTTAGAAGTTTCATCATTTCCCTACCCCACAACCTGACTTATGGATCTGGGACATGGTTTATATATTTGATGCTACAGAATGTCTAACTCCGTTAAACACCACACCTCCTGCTTCACACAGAGACTGAAAACTCCTTCACCTTCTCACTGCAAGTGAGTATGCATGAGGTTTCCTCTCATTCCCTCCTAGAAAACATCTGTCTGCAAAGACAAAAACCTCCACTTGTACCCCAAGAAGAAGTAGCCCAAATATTGCCCAGCAGCTACTACAGTACAAACATGAAAAGAAAGACTGTGGGGATAGATTTCACAGGACCAGGTCACTCAACTTCAGGCAAAAAAAAGGAGGTGAGGGCTTAGGGGTACCCACTCACTCATGTAAGCCAGGATTTGCTTTTTTCATACCCACCAGGACCAAGCCAGACACTTTCAGACACGCGCACAAACTGTTTAAGAAGCCACCAACTTGCACAAGCAAAAAGGTTATCTATGCGAACACGTACAGACCAGTTCTTCATCTTCAGACAAAAAGTCTTCTATTTACAAGAGAGGATATTTTCTAAGGCTGCAGGTTCTTTCACTAAAATTCTAGCCCACACAAAGCAATCTTATGTCCACCTTCCCAAATCCTAGTCCAAGCCATGCTGCTATAATAAAAGGCTTGCTTCAGGTCAGGTTCTTGTATGACATGATTTGCAAAATTCAGAACTAGAATAGGGATGAAGCTGCAAATCCATTCCCACCTGCCCGGATGCTCAGAGCTTTCCCTCATTCCAACTGCACAGCAGCTGAACACCACCAGCTTCAGTAGAACTATTCCTGATTACACCTAGGCAAAAGT